>NC_047678.1:36588352-36943352 GCF_011762505.2 Arvicanthis niloticus | reverse complement strand
GCAAATATCCAAGATTACACCAGCTTGACGCTGCCATGGCTGCAGTTTTTCCTCCTCCTTCTACTCCTCTTCCTCCCCCTTCTCCTCATCCCCTCTTCCTGTTTTATTTCTCTGAAGCCTCTGACTGAATACCTGCTCATGTCTTAGAAAACAAACCAAAATAAAACGAGAGAGAGAGAGAGAGAGAGAGAGAGAGAGAGAGAGAGAGAGGGAGGGAGGGAGGAAGGAAGGAAGGAAGGAAGAAAGAAAGAAAGAAAGAAAGAAAGAAAGAAAGAAAGAAAGAAAGAAAGAAAGAAAACATACACAAGAACCCGGGCCAGATGGCACATGCCTTTGATCCCAGGACCTTAGAGGCAGAGACATGAGTTCTGAGGGCTGCACAAGGAAACTTTATCTACAACAAAACACGAACGAACAATCGCAACAGCAACAAAAAATCTTATTCAAGAAGCTAGAGGGAGCGTTTTTTTTCCACTTTCATAATATAGAAAGTTGGTTCTCAGTCCCCAAGTTGGGAGATTCAGGAACATTTGCAACTCCAATTCCAAGGGATGCAACACCGTCTTCTGGCTGCCACCGTCACCCCCTGCCACACACACACATGCACATCTGTACATAAATAAGAAGATATAATAAATCTTTAAAAACATGCTTAGGTTATTGTAGGAAAGCCCGGACTGTTATTACAGACAGCTTTAATTGAGGACAGAGTCCTCTTGCAAATACACTTGAAATGGTTTTTCGACCATACAACCAAGGACTTCTGATGGCAGAGCTTACTTCTGTCCCGTCATCAATACAACAAGATCAACCGTTACAAAGCGTACCCTGACATTTTGCTTTGTGCCCATGCTTTGGTTTCCTGTAGCTGAGGGTTATCTCTTTTCAAACCCAACAGAAGAAGGTCATTTGTGCAGCATCTAGAGAGGGCCCTTTGCTAAAATAAATAAGGGCTGTGTGTACCGATTTGCCTCTGTAGGGTGTTGTTGCTGATACCTCTCCCCAGACGGTGGCCCCCTCATCCCAGGACAGCAGTGGTCAGCAGCAACAGTTAGCAGTGGACACACCCAGTGAACATGCACCGGCATACTCCTTCCAACAGTCCAAGTAAGTCCGCGTTGTGCTGAACTCCTTCCCTCGTAAGCGGAGATCCAGACGTGCTTTGCTCGGAGTGTTTCTGTTTGTTTGGGTTTCACAGAAACCACCCGTACACTTAGTGGTATGCATTTCTCGAGCTCATGATCATGTGAGCTGCACTCAGCTGGCTTCCGGTGAGTAGATTTTCTAGTCCTGGCTGTACTTGGCCCTGTGTGTGAATAATTGGTCATCACGACCCTCTGCTTTGAGGTGGTGAAAGGTTGACTGTATACTTCTCGTCTTCCAACCAACCAGTTTCCAGACAAGTTAGAATTCCAAGAATAGCAGGAAGCAAACCCAGTAAAAGCAGGTACTCAGTTTTGCTTTTATGCTATCCTATTGGTTAATATAAATCACATGACCCAACAGTCAATGAAGGTTCTCACTTCAAGAGAGAACCATTGCAGTCATTAAAAAAAAAATCTATTCAATGCTGTTGGGGAAAAAAATGTAGTATATTCCCACTTTAAACTAGTGACCAGACAGTCTGTTCATTATCTCTTAAACAATTACAGTGACATTCTCATTGAAGGTTGACTTTGAATACCTGGGCAAATGGTCATGGAAAAGTAGAATATTATTAAATATATGATAGAGATATTAAGCCCTCCCTGCCCAGGAATTAAATAGTGGAGGAGAATAACTATGTACTCAGAATTACTCATGAAAAAAAATTTTAATCACCCATAAAGCAAATTACATTTGTCTGTGTGTAGAGCAAATATGTAGATTACATTCTAAGGGCTCTGCTCTGAAGTGGAGAACTTAACAATGGGAAAGTATATATGGAGAAGCCTCTGTGAGCAAACTGTCCAACTTTGTGCATCACGACCTCACCGCTGATGAACAGAGACTATTCAGATGAATCTGCTTGCAGAGTCTTGCTCTCTGTTCTGCCACTCCTAAAATACAGAAGAAGCTGAGCATATCACACATATCTGTAATCAACAGATGAATGAATAAAGAAGTGTGGTCTACACCCACATGATAGAATTTTATCCAGCCACAAAGAAGAGTGAAATGATGTTTCTATTTTAAAAAAAATGGTTGGATTGGAGATCATGTTAAGTGAAATAAGCCAGATTAAGAGAGATAATATCTGTATCCTTATTTTCACATACAGAGTCTGGTACATATATACACCCATACACATATATGGATACATATACATCTACACTCGCAAGATTAAAACATATAGAAATTAATGTTATTTCTATTCCAGTGTAATGGAAAAATATACCTCCAAAACAATTGACCTAATCCTTCTTAGGATAGCTTTCTTCAGTATGCTAGATTTCACAAACCGGAAAGGCTCTCCTTCCTGACATAGTGGTGAACCAGCCGCTACTTTACTTAGAGGCCCTTTTCTTGGGAGTGCTTATGTTAAATGGTGTGTAGAGATCTTTAAGAACTTCCTAATGGCTGACATTCCTCATTAGACACTAGCTGACCCGCCTGTGAGGTTTGAGGTTCAGATGGAGCCATCTAGTACCCCTGAAAAGCAGTTTGGTACATCACATACATTTAACATTAAGATGTCTACAGTCAAGGATTGCAAAGCACAGCCGGCACTGGCAGGGGTCACAGGGACACATTTGTAAAGCACAGTGTTGGGGTTTATGAATAAAAGGTCTGCCACACACTACTTTCATTGTCTACATTTTACCTTTCAGGCTAAAACGGAGGACTTGGAGCTGGAGAGGTGGCTCAGCAGTTCAGATCACTTACTGCTCTTCCAGAGACCAGTGTCTTGTTTCAAGGGTCCATGTGGTGGCTCACAGCTGCCTATAACTCCAGCTCTAGGGGATCCAGGGCACCCACATAGACATTTGCGTGCACACACAGACACAGGGGGACACACACATGGATACTCATAAAACTTGGCACGATAGACTTATGAGGGACTTCCCACCATTATTGATGCAGGGGGACACTCAGCTCTTACTTATCACAGAAGGAGACAACACCTGTGACTTATTCTGAAAATTCTAAGAGTATTCCATTCCCCACTGAGTTACCACTTATTCCTTGTACTGTATATAAAACCTTTAATATACCTGGAATTCAGGGGCTTGGGAGTTGGCTCGCTTGGTAAGAGAATGTGTTCTCAAAGTGGGAGCACCTGAGTTCTAATCCCCAACACCCACAAAAGAATTGGAGTGTGGACACATGTGACCAGCACTGGGTGAACCAAGTCAGACAGATCTCAAGACCTGAAAAGGCAGCCCACCAGCTCTGCAGAAAGCGAGCTTCAGGGTCAGTGTCCCAAGGAAATAAAGCAGAGACCAATAGAGGAAGACATTCAACTTTGACCTTTGACCTCCACATGTGCACAACCAAATGTGCACCCATAAATGTGCAGACACACAACATATACACACAAAATTAAAAGTTAGGTATTTAATTTTTTTCATTTTTAATTAAAATCCTTTTCCCTGTTCTTTCCTCCCTCCATCCCTTTCATCCTCCCCCATCTCAAATCAGTAGCCTCTTCTTTAATTATTATTGGTCCATCCAGTACAAAGTAAAATCATGTGCACACAAACAACAAAAAATGGACTCAGCATATGGTATTTATATATTTATGGATGTGTGTAGAAAAATAATGAAATAAAAAATTAAATGTAATCAGATTCCATAAAGCATATCTTCGAGTCCAGTTAAATTCCCAATTGCAGAACCAAGAGTCTTTGCATCAAACTCCACATTTGTGACCTCTGTGTTCCAATCCAAGTCTCAAGGACCCTGGCCCACTCATCTGAAGTTATGTAGTCACCAGTCTCCGAAGGGTAAAGCTTGGGTCCCTGATGAAAGAGATATTCCACCATCCACTACAATTAGGGTTAGAAAACCCATCATAGATCCCGACGAAATGACATCAGGATCAGGGCTTTCACCTGAGAGGGATACTGAGCTGTAAAGTCTGTCTGTCTACCCTCCTCACAGCAAGGTCTATGGACTAAAAATCCTCTGATTGTCAAGTAATAAATAATATAAAATATACCTCCAGGGTATCCAGTGTCTCCTCCCTTCTGCTGTGGCTTGCTTTAAGTGTGTCTATTAAGGCTTTGAAGTGGACAGCTTGGTCTCCAAAAAGGCCAGGGAGAGGATGACAGGACCCATAAGAGGTAAAACCTTATGGAAGATAACAATGCTTCTGAGTTTAGAAGGCATTGGTGCAGTTGTCATGGCAATCTGAGTTTTGACTTAGATATTTTTAAGAACCCTTGATGCTTTTGCTAATGTTCCCAGCATCTACATGGCTGCTCACATGGTCTTTTAACACCATTTCAAAGCAGTCTGATGTCCTCTCCTGACCTCTGACAGTGCTGCATACACGTGATGCATTCTCATACATACAGACAAACAGTTATATATACAACAGCAAAATATGTAGGTCTTTAAAAATATCTATGTCCATCAACCTCGGTTTTGACATGAGCAAAGTTTTGCTCAGGTGTGGAATTTATGTGAAAAGGAACAGCACTTGAACACCTCATAGGCTACTATGCCTGTTGCATTGCTTTTTTGAATATGACAGACAAAAGCTTGGGCTCCTGTAATGAGAAGTCCCAGGAAACAACGGAAGAAAAACTTGGATGTAATAACCACTCTTACCCATTTGTCTTTGCAGACCATAGACAGAAGTGAGGATGTCCATCTGAACCTTTACCTTCAATGAAGAAACGTCACTGAGCAAGAAGTTAGTTGGCCTCCAGTTTGCACAGGCGCCAAGGGAAAGCTTTCTTCTTTTATTTTTATTATTTTTTTATTTTATACTTTACTCAAAGAAAACAAAATTTTTATGTGCTGTGCGAATGGTTCCTTCGTGTGGTCTAACAGTTATTTTTGTCATTTTTTTTAATTAAAGGGAAACGAAATCCCAGAAAGGGAGGGGTGGGGTGGTAAACATCACATGTTGATGCTTTTTTGAAAAAACAGAATAAGTAGGGTTTTTTGTTGTTGTTGTTGTTTGTTTTTTGTTTTTGTTTTTTTAAGTAGAAACAGCAATGTCAAGAGTTGGGCAACAAGAAGTGTAAGAAAATTATTTTCCTCAGTAATTAAGCTATTTTTTCCTCTTATTTTTCTTTCTTTTTTGAACCTTCTGGGGTTTTATATATATATATATATATATTTTATGTTTTCTTAGAAATATTTAGGTAAGGTTTATCTTGAATCTTAATTGCCTTAATTTTAAGGACGTCAAAGGCTCCAGAGGCATGCTTTCAGCGTCTTGTAAAAAAAAAATCAAGAAAGATTTGAGGTATTGTGCCAGCTTTCACTGGCAAAGAAGATGGAGACTGAGTTTTTAGGGTGGAAAAAAAAGGAAAAAACTGTACAGTTTAAAGGAAAATGTCTTTTCTTCATTTGAAGAAAATTTGATGATAAACGAAACCAAGGCAACCGTGAGAATTGGGAAACGCTGGGACTTCTCATGAACTTTGACACAATCACTCTAAAAGGCTAAAAGACATTTTATGGTAAAGTTATTCACGGTGGTTTTAAAAACAACTGCATTAGAGATAATGCGTGTTTGGGGGGCAGAATGCAGATTTTTTTTTTTTTTTTAATTTACAAGAGCGTGGTTGCTAGCGAAAGCGTTAGTGCTTTTTACCTGCAATTTTTTCTATGAGCTTTGTCAGGTTTTAGTCAGCTTTGCTTGTCACATTGCAAAATCTAGCTTAAGAGCAGTCAAAACAAAAATTAAGTAGATAGAAGCTTATGGTCAAAAAGTGCAAAAAAATAAAAAATAAAATGAAAACACACACACAAAAAACACAAAACAAAACAAAAACAAAAAAAAAGCAATAGATAGAGAAATTGTTGACAATTTCTGTAGTCTTTCTTAGTTGTGGTCAATCACAGCCTATGGATGGCCCATTTTATACCAAAGATGAAGTGAGACCCTGTTACAGGCATGATGGTAGACACTGCTTTTCTTTCTTTGAAGTTTAGTTTGACCTACATGGCCGGACCAGTTCTAACTTCATTTAAACTACCTTCCACTAGTGTATTACATACCACACACAAAAAATATCATTTCCCAAAAAATTTGTATTTGTTGATAGTTGAAGTTTGTTCCTACCCTGCTCAGCAGTTTAAGCAAGAAGACTCTGAGACCCGATGGATGCATGGATGGATGAATGCAGGCGGCTTTAACTCCTGTGAGTTTTGCTAGCTCCTGGCCAGCTTTCTCAACAGTGAATAGGTGGCCACAGATACACTGGGTCCTTTGTTCAAGAGGTTGCAATGTCATCATCTGAACTGCAGGCTAAGGACATGTCCAGAGGATGCTTTGGATGTCTGAGAGACCACTGGTTGGAAAGGCTTGGTGATGTTCAGCGCAGTGGGGTGTGGCCCCCAGAGAAGTTCTCACAAATTGGTAACAATGTTTCTTTCAAACACCGACAAAAACAGATTCTGTCTTCTCACCTTCATTTTGTTATTGGCCCACCCGCACAGGTGCTTTGATTCTGTGTTTGGGAATGGGTTGTTTTTCTTTTACTTCCTCTGCCTGTTATGTTCTCATATCTTGATACTGACAGGAGAGACAACACAGCCCTCTTTAAATTTTTGTTTAATTCTCCAAGATAAATGGGGCCATTAAGATCTAAGACTCCTTTGAGCACAGTAGGGGCAAGTTCTTAACATGCTAGTTGACAATCAGTAAATTGTTGGCTTTTTATCAACAAGAACCACCAGAATGAGGGGTTGATCCAGCACTGAAACCAAAGGAGATATTTGCACTTAGAATAATGCAAAACTTGGCTTTAAAAAAATGATCTAAATTGACTTAGTGAGACAGTCCCGTTCAGACTCATTATATTTGGGATCAAGGGATCTTCTTTTGCTGGAAGTTAGAGGCAGTGGCATGGAACTCCAGTCACTGGACCAGTCCCAAGAATTGCTTTTGAATGAAACATTTGAATCAAGTAGGCAAAGCTCTTTCCTGCAGGGTTAGTCGGTCTGCCTGCACATAGGGAGGACACAAACACAAACCTTGGAGAGGGAAAGAGAGTAGGCTTTCAGAAACAAAATAACCTGTAAGGCAAATCACAGTCCTATTAGGTCCCCACAACTAAGGAGTCTTAACCAGTCCAAAGGTCCTATTTTACTGTCTCATTAGACCCTGGTTCTCTTCTTTACAACCCTGTGAACTGAGAGCTCAAACCCAAAAAGTCACTCCGTATGTTGGCCATCAAACTAATTACAGAATGGTATCCAAGGAGACATCGGCACACTGCATGAACACACTGCTTCACCTTTATTCTAATGTCTTTCCTGCTTGGAGGGAACCTGAGATGTCTACATCCTCCATCACGCTGGTCAGTCAGCTCCCTGTGTGCTGGAAAGGTGAACTTGAATTTGTCTGTGGAAAGCAAACCCTCAAGTTCCAGGGTCTCTCAGAAAACTCACTTGTGACTCCGCTTTCTCTTTCTCCTTCACCTTCTCGTGGTTCTCTGTGTAAGTAAATATTTATCCTGGGCATCATTCATTTGAACCTGAAACCAACATACTTTCTTGTCCTTTCTGTAAAAGTACAAAAATACATGTATTCACATGATTCAAAGAGAGTCTCATTTGCATAACCAATAATGAGGCTTCAAGGTAGCTACCATGTGGCGGTTGAAGGTGCCTAGGGAACTTCATGCTCAAGTGTCCTGTCTTACATATTCATTCTGAAACATTTCTTTCTACTCTGAAATTTTCGTAATCTCTTTTCTTTTCAGCCACCTCAGGCCAAAGGGAATCATTATGTCATTTTCTATGTTCCTGTGTGTTTTATGTTTGGGTTGTCTTGATAGTGCCATTCCATAAAAATCTTTTGAGAAGAAAAAAAAAAAACTGTGCACACTCAAATTGGGTCTCTCTTTTTCTGTCATTTTTACCTAAGAATTGTTTTTCAATAGTCCAATGTAAAAGGGAAAGAAAAGACATTAATTGCTATGTTGTAGTACACAACACACACACACACACACACACACACACACACACACACAATCAAACGCAATGTGTGCAGTGCATATGCCCGAATCTCATCCTTGTCATCACTACACATGGTGGTCCTCATGACTTAGTGCTACAGTCCTTTTTAAAATTGAAGTAAATTCTAATTTTTGAGATTGTCAAAATATTTTTATTTTATTCCCTTTTATTACCACATACTGGATTTAGGAAACCAACTAGAGCCACAATCCAAACAAGATAAATGACCTGTCATTGAAATGCTACCTGTTATGTCAGAACAGTGGATGTCTTTAAATAATGACAAAGATGTCAGGAGAGGCAGAGTGTATGGTGACCAAGTAGCTGTTTTCACTTAAGGACCTCACAAGATAGAACCTGTGTGAGCTAATGGTAATATCAGCAGGTGCCGAAGATTAAAAATATGTGCTTAGTTTTTTTTATTTTTTTTAAATCTTTGTTTAATGGTTGGAATATCTATGAAAAAACCTACACATCTTTTCTATTGACTGAAAAAAAAAATCCCCTTCACTGAAGAGTGGGATTTGGTCTCAACAGGGTCCTCACACTCTTCTTCATGATGGAGATGTTTCGATGGGACATCTGCATATACTATGATGCTGATAGGCTAAAACTACTTTTGACAATCCACGTTCATCTGCGTGAGTGTGTGCAGAACTGCAGGAGAGCTGAAGACTGAAGAGTAAGTCTTACATGAGCATCAGTGGAAAACCCATGATTTCAAACTAGTGACACAGAAGTATTGAAAGCCACATGCAATGGCTTTCAGCATGGAAAACAATCACCCATCAGAATATTATAGAACCATGTCACAGAACCTTGATCAATTTTATCTTGACCACAATGTGGAGCAAAGAATACGATTTCTTTTTTCTTTTTCTTTTCTTTTTTTTTTTTTTCTATTTTTTTTTCTTTTTTGACATTGGGACTAGTATGCTAAAGATTTATTTTAAGCCCACTGGCCTTGACAGATTCTCTTGAACCCCAGAAATAGCTGGATTGGCAAGCTCCTTGCTTCCATTTTCTTCTTCTGGGGTTTCTTTCATCCGTGAATCGACTCATTTCACAGTTGCGGTGTTGTAATGTGGTTGAGTCTGACTTAAGATTAATATTTGTTACCCATATTAAAGTAGACACTTCAACCAAACACTGTCTGTCCCAGCCATTCTTTGTGATGATCTGAAATTTAAGAAAGAATGAAGGCTGAGTAAGAAGCCCTAAGTGGCTCCATGATTTGAGAAACTAGGTTCAGTACAGATTTCTGATTTCTATTGTCTTTGGGCCAATACCCCAACTTGTAACATGCAGACTTAGTCACTGTCCAAGGAAGGACTGGATGTCTTCTAGGCAGTAACAGTCATGAGGTTCTGGGCAGGAAAATAATGTGTTGGAGACTTCATTTCAGAGTTAACTAGAGAGAGAGGCAAGATGGAGCTTGGGAATTCAGGGGAAAAATGTCAGCCCAGAGTCACCTGGGAGATTTTCTTAACACTGCTCCATTTCAAGGGAACATGATTGCTGCCAATATTCAAAGGGCTAGCTAACTCATTTGTAGGGTGTCTTGTCTTTTCTTCTCGATGACTAGCCCTGCTAACCTTAGCATCTCACTGCGAGGGTGGACAGAAGACACTCCTGAAAATAGCAACTCACACCAGTCTGTTTTGCTTCCCAGGTATTGATGTACCAAGGGAGTTTTAATCATTATTGAAATTAATGTCCACACGTCGTACACTCTGAGTTTCAACAGTCTATAATGTCCCTTTCTTATCCTCCACACATAATCAGGAGTTGTCTGCATTCTTGCAAAACACAAATGGAAAAATTACAAGAGCCAACTTGGCTCCCCTTAGAAGAAGGCTATTTTGGCATCATTCCCTTGGCTGAAACTCAAATCAGGAAAAAAAATCAACACATTCTCTATCAGTAGAAAATGAGATCATTTTGGCTAAATATATAGTTTTAATTCCCTTCTTAAATCTTTTTACTACAAAAAATATATCTTTTTTTATTTTTGTTGTTGTTTCTATTTGAATCTGTGTTACTGTATTAAGACTGAAAGTTCCTTATATCCTGAGGCATAAGTTTATGGCCATTATCTAAGTAAAATGTGTAACATTCGTGTTACGCTTTGGACTTTGAAACCTCTGGTCCAACATTGTTAATAAAGACGTTCTCTCCTCCTCCCCAAATGCGTTATGTCCTCACATGTAAAAAGATTTGAGCTGTTCCGTCCCTGTTAGGAATACTAAAATTATTTCAAAGAGACATTGGGTATCTGAAATTACATTGTTCTCCAGTCTGGAAACAATCATCTTCATTAACTTAAGAAAACCATTGGAATCTTAATTTTTAAGCTCTGGGGGAAAGTATTTCAGTTTCTAGGAAAACTATGACCGGGCTTCCTCTTTAAAAGCCGTGGTTTATGTCGTCTTCAACTTCATGGACCTCCTGAAACACTCTTTTGAGATTTTCTTTAAGGGCATCTTTGTATTGCTGTCTCTGACTGTCAAGGAGAGTTCTGTAATCCTATGGCATTTCTGATTTTTAAGTTCTTTCATGTGTATCATGGTCAAGTTAGATACCATTTCCCCTGTTTCCTGGGCTCTCTGTAGATCAGTGGATATTAGGTTTCAATTTCTGTTTTTCTTTGATGAAGCTTTCAATAAAAAATGGAAATAAAATCAACAAAGCAGGACACGGTGTTTATTTGCACTTTTCCGGAAACTTGTTGTGGGAAGGTATGGGGAAGGGAGGAGCTGTGTCTGGATTTACTTCTTGGTTTTTATATGGTTGTTATTTTTCTGGAATCACTGGAAGAAAAGATCACTCAGGGCTGGAGAGATGGCACAGGGGTTGGGTCCTGTAGAGGACTCAAGTTTGTTTGCTAACACATACACCACGGGGAGAGAGAGAGAGAGAGAGAGAGAGAGAGAGAGAGAGAGAGAGAGAGAGAGAGAGACAGAGAGACAGAGAGAGAGAGAGAGGAAAATAGAAATCGTATAATAAATAAAAGAGTTATTTCAAGCCAGAAGGCAGAAGAGCAGAGGGAGTGGCTATTCATACCTGGAAGCCTGAGAAAGCCACCATGGGGGCCTTTAGAAAAGACACAGCCCTCCCTTGAGGTCTTCCCACTATCTCCCAAGAATGCTTACATACACAAAGGATGTAAGCAGCTACCCATCTCCCTCACGGTACTGTATGCATGCAAGAGTTTCTTTCTTCAGCAGTGGTTTGTGTCCCTGCAAGAGTCAGGTGAACCAAGATCAGAAGTACATCTTTCTTCAGCTGTGGATAGCTATGGTGAGCAAATAATTTAAAGATATTCCCCTGGTCCAGAATTGCCCAGCTCTCTTGGATCTTACATTCAAGGACTAAGAAATATCCAGTCATATGTGTTTACTGTGTGGTTCGAAGATACTATGATGTGGAAGATGAGAAAAATATTGGATGGAGGGAAGTGCATGCAATTTGTTAAACAGAAAAAAAAATGGTGGTATTTGAGACAGATAATCTGAGGAGAGAAAGAGAGAACACATATGTATATGCATGAACAAAGTCTGAATGGATAGAAAGCCCCCGTGAATCGTGTCTATATATGATATGCTAAGCACACATGAGAAATAGGAGGTATTGTATATTCATGATTCCTGATTGGTTTCCCCCAATGCTGACATTCATTATCTACCCTTAACGGCCCTGCAGGCCTTGGTAAATTTCATCTCCTTCCTCTGCTATTATCCACAAGAAGAAGCATCTTTTATTGATTCTCTGTCTGTCCTTGTTCAAATCTGCATTCTGTGACACTCAACATCGGTAGGCACAGGGATGCAGCCAAGAGAGAAGGAGGGTGTATGAACATCAAAGAATCTTCAACCCCGTGGTCTTTCCACTCTTCATGCATCTCCTCTTCACAATGTTGGTCTATTTCCTACAGTTCTCCCTTGCTTTTGACCTTGCATTAAGCCTTGTGGTTGGAGCCTGTGAGTCCCAAACGTATAGACAAAGTCTTTTTGGAGTCAAGATAATTCCACCGATGTCATCTTTATATGTTAGAACACAGGTAACCAAGGAAAGATGTAGAGACAGGTAAATGAAGGCTATACTCTCAGAGCGTGTTGTGTGCATTCCTTTGAGGTGTTTGGACAGCAGGAACTGAAGAGAAAGCTGGAAGAAGAGATTTATAAGAGACTATCAGAAAATGAAAGGGATGTGGTCATAAATGAACCTTTCTTTCATCATCCTCAATTTAGGCACCATGCCTCATACTAGGTAACTTATAAAGAATATATTGTTCACAGAGCTGGGGTAGAGAAGCCCAAGGTCTCTGTGTCTAGCAAGGGCTGGTCTCTACAGGGCATGTATATATGTGTATATATACATATGTGTACATATATGTGAGCATGTATGTTGAGAGTGACCACCAAACGTGTAGGCTTCATTAGTAAGAACACCAGCCCACTCCTAAGGACTCCAGACTGACAAATTCCTCTACTCCCGAACGCCCATCCACCTCTTCATGCCATCACTTGGGGAATTGAAAAAAATTAACATTTTTAAAAAGTAAATCTTTTAATTACTTATATATGTATGTATATGTATAGGAATGTACACATGAATAATGGTGTCTATAAAAGCAAGAAGGTGTCAGATGCCCTGGATCTGGGGTTACAGGCGGTTGTGAGCTGCCAGGCATGGGTGTTGGGAATCAGACTTTAGTTTGCTTCTTAGCAGTGCCATCATCCCAGACCCAGAAATCAGCACTTTGGACGGACACAAACATTGAAATGTTAGCACTCATCTTCTGTTACAGTTTACTCAAAATAGTGATGTTTTATTTGTTATTTATGTAAAGCTTCTGAAAAAAACAATTCATTGCTTCCACACTCCATAAAACCTTTTCTTTAAATCGAAGGGCACTGGAACTTCAGAAATGTTTAACTAAACTTCTAGAACCAAATCCTTGAACCTCAGAATGTGAGAAGTAGAGAAAGACAATCTGAGAATGAATGAATAAATGAGATACATGTGCTATGCAGTCTCCCTTATACATGGAAGAATCATAATTTTATGAATATATATATGTGTGTGTGTGTGTATGTATGTATTACTGTTTTGTAATTTACATTCTCCAAGAAGGACTGTCAGCCATGAACAGTTCTGACAAGGTATGTGTCCCATAATGCTGTTCTTAAAAATATTTATTTAATTTTTATTTATGTATTCACTGGGAATTAGACTTGTGGGTCCTCTTCAAGAACAGCAAGCACCTTTAATGTGGAAACATCTCCCCATTTCCCCCCAGCGTCTTTTATTTTTAAGAAATGCTGACAAGGATACTCTGTAACTGCTTCCTAACACCAGCATGGAGCACAATGAAATTCAAATGGAGTTTGATTATTTTTTTTTTTAATTTTCTATATTGATGTAAAGGCTTTCCAGTAGCAATGGCCGTGTGTTGCTGCTGGTCTTTGTGTATTTGC
The DNA here is from genome assembly GCF_011762505.2 of Arvicanthis niloticus. Lineage (NCBI taxonomy): Eukaryota > Metazoa > Chordata > Mammalia > Rodentia > Muridae > Arvicanthis > Arvicanthis niloticus. The sequence goes on along the minus strand of NC_047678.1, from coordinate 36,929,748 downwards.
CCAAGGCAACATATTGTCCATGATGTAAACATGTACAGTTGGGGCTGTAGAAGACTGTATGACTTCTACAGGTGTTCATGGTGCAGACAGGATCCAAATTTAGTAAAAACGAGGCCCCCTGAATCACAGATTTTTTTTCTACATAGTTCTAAGACCACTGACATGACTTGAGGGCTGGATCTGGTAAGCAAAATCACTTTTGTATTTCCAAATGTCTCATCATCGTACTTCTAGTCTTAGAGATGTACCCCTAGGGTATTGGAGGAAAGCACTGAGCAAGAAATCAAAGGAGCTCAGATTTGGAGTAGGTGCCATTGCTGAGTTGGGATGAGAGACAGATTCTCCAGAGAGAGGCAGTTTAAAATGCAAAGACACTGACATGGTGGCAAAAAATCCTTCAGCTGCTTGTTACTGCTTAGCCGAAAATGAACCAGAAGAGCTGGGAGCCTTCAGCAGGGGCATGGAGTTAAGGAGCAACCCAAGGGCAGTGCACACACCCATAGAGATGATCTGCTGTGTTCTGTGTGGAAGCATCACTGTCAGTAAAAGGCTGTTGGCCTATTAGCTTAGGCAGGAAATAGGAGGTGGGAGTTCCGGTATGGTGGGAGATTACTGGGATAGAGTCAGATAGAGGAAGGAATTCTCCATGAGCTCTGAGGGACAGAGGCAAGAAAATGCAAAGAGGTGACCAGCCATGTGACACTCATAGACTAGAGTAAACAGATTATATATATTCTGAGCTAGTTGGGGAATGAGTCCTAGCTGATAGCCTAGGCATAATTTATTAAGTCTCAGAGTCATTACTTTGGGAGCTTGGGTGTGGGTGGAAAAATCCCATGGTTACACCCAATACCTGTTCTTCTCCCTACCAGAGCTGACAAAAGCTGTAACACTTAACTCATAGTACTAAATGTGGTTAGCTACCTTCTGACCCAGAAAGAACAGCCTTAAACTGGCTGCAAAGCTACAAAGCAACAGCAAATGAGTTGATCCCCATGGCTATAGATGGCCCACTTTAAAGTCTGCAGGAAGCCAGGCTTCCTTCTTTGTCCAGTTTACCCAAGTTTTGCCTATGTGACAAGACAAATCATTTTTGCTTCAAACTCGGAGTTTTCCTCTTGCTCCCTTGGCCTTTCTTCTGGTCTGCCTTTGGTTCTGTGGGAGGGAGTTCTAGGGCAAATCACCTGCCACCTTAAGTCACCTGACTAAGGATGTAGGCAATTTTCCAGCTTTTCGGGGATGCTATCTACAAGACCACTGTTCTGTGTAGTGGAATTTGACCCTAATTAATTGATTGGATAATAAAGACAATAAGAACTTTCTGAAGCCATCTCTCCAGCCCTTCTTTTGGCATTTCTTAAAGTTAATGAGTCACCAAGGGGACTTTACAAAAACTAGCCTTGCTAGGGTTCCCATCACTGTTAGTCTGTTACAATTAGAGCATATCCTTTGGACTGATCGTGCTTCTCTTCAGCCATCTACTGAGTGCAAGTGCCCAACCTGTGACTCATAAGCATTTTAGGTAGCTATCAATGGGGCCAAACAGACTTGTAGGTGACAGCACTATCTGACAATGTCAAAAACTCAGACTTCCTGAAAAAACTGACACCCCGTGTCAGGTACTAGATGGAAATGGTTTCCCCAATGTGTCTTTATTTCTGAGGAAATTACCATATATTACATAATACTTGATTAAATTTGCCATGTTCTCTTGTTAGACTCTTGGGGGGGGGGCATCAGCCAAAACATTTGAGATGGGAGAGCAAAAATCTAGTACTTTCTTGTTCAACGAGGCTTTGGCAGTCTTTGAAGGATGCCTTGGGGCCACATGTTCATAGTGAGCTTGGCTGTGAAACTTCCATACCAGTTGGTCCCAGGCACATAAGGTTCCCAGAAACCTTCCTTCCATCAGTATCCTATGGATAACTATCTGGGGTAAAGTTACTAGAGTACGCACAGCTTAATTATCAATTAAATCTCCGCATTTGCTAAGTTGTTCATCCACATCTCCAGCCCTTATTACTTTTGACCAGAAATAATTGGTTGCAAACAGAGAAGGAAAAAAAAAAAAAAAAAAAACTCGTTCTTCATATGTTTTCAGTGAGAAGTTTCTTCCCTCGTGCTACAGTCACATACCTAGTGAGTTGTAATGGCTGACCTCACATCATCGCCTGAATCAGTTTGGTTTTTGTACTGTGGCTAAGTTACAAAGAAAAGTTTATTTTTTGATTCATCATCCTATAAACAAAAGTTTGAGGGACTCTGCCTGTTGGTAGGCTTCTTGCTGGCAGAGTGCCATCTAGCGCAGGATATGCCATGGAGAGAGAAAGGGCATGAAGTGTGTGGATCTCCTCTAATTCGCCCACCGAGGTCCAACCAGGGAGATCTTAGTGCATGAATCTAATCTAATTCAATCTAATCACATCTAAAAGACCAGCTTCTTACCACCATAAGGAGGCGAGGGTTCTACCCTCTTAAATTCCACTGTAGGGACTCAATTCAGCATGATATTCTAGAAGAAAAATCTAAGGGCAACCCAACCATAAAAATCATTTTGGTGCTGTTACATTGGGTAATGAGCAGAGAGATTAATTTTATTTTCAATGTATTCATATTTCCTAGAAATTTTCAAAATGCTAATTTCCACGTGTTTCCTACTGTATGGTTATTGTCTGCTTGCTTTATTTGTTTTTCTTTTTAGAGACAGGGTCCCACCATGTAGCCCAGGCTGGCCCTGAAATCTCAGTAGTCATCCCATGTCAGCCTTCCAAATGTTGGGGTTATAAACGTGATCTATCAGATCTGCTTTAATTTTTTAGTTTTTCTATTTCTGTGACGGAAAAAGAGAAAGCCCTGGTTCGACATGTTAGTCATAAACTGGGTCTCAGTGTGGTGCCAGTCTTGCTGAGGCATTAGCCCATAAGTCCACACACTCCGAACACCACAATTCAAAACAAACCAAAGACAATACTGACAAACACCTGCTCAGAGTTGGAGAAAGAAGCCATTACCCGGTCAGTAAGACATTCAAAACATCTAACAGTTGGAAGTAAGGCCTTATTCCTTATTCCTCCTCTTCAGAAAGTTCCTGTTGGACCTGACACTACATCCTCCTCCCCAAGATCTTTCTTGAATAAAGTCAGTCTGTAGTAACACTGTACACCAGCAAGGGTGGGGAGCTATGACTCAGTGAGCATCCTGAAACAGCACTCCACGAGAGCCAAGCAGGTCTAAGGACCTCTGCTAAGCTGGAATTCTCTCTGTAGTTCGGTTTATGCATCTACAATCTAGCTGCTTTTTTAAAGGCAGCAGTTTTCCATGTATGTCTATGCAAGGAATTGGTGGGGTGTCTATGATGATGAATTGTGCTTCTCAAGCTTGAAGGTGCCTGTCAGTCACAAAGGGAGCTTGAATGTGCACACCAGGCACCTAAGATAGTGTAGAAATGTATGTTGTGGTTATTTAAGACTGGATAAGAGCACAAGGGCCTGGGATTCTGTCTCCAATATCACCAGCATCAAGAGTGCACTTCTCATTACAAGAATGACAGGAGCGCTGTAAAAATAATTCTAATTATAATAAGTTTTATATAATTGTATCTGCACACAAAGTGTTCAAATGATTAGCAACTTATTCAAATGAAATAAGCGTATATTCATGTAAAACTCACTTCCACTTTTAAAATATTTTCATTCTTTGAAATCTTCATGCGTATATACTATGTGTTTTTATCATATCTGCCTCCCAAATGTCTCCCTTCAGCTCTCCACAGTATACCCTTCCAACATGCCCTCTTTCCTTTTTTGAAGATTTGTTTATTTTCTGAATGGTTCATTTGCCTGTGTGCATGCCTGCTGTCAGTAGAAGCTAGAAGAGGGCATCTGATCCCTTGGAACTAGAGATACTGACAGTTGTGAGCCACCATGTCTGTGCTGGGAAACAAACTCCGGTCCTTTGCAAAAGCAGCAAGTTCTTTTGACTGCTCAACCGTCTCTTCAGTGCATTGGCCTCTGTTTTGTTTTCAAATTACTAACCCACTGAGTCCAATTAGTAATACCCACAAGCACATGGTTATGGGGCCAAATGCTGGAACATGGGCAACCTACCAGGGGTCACACAGAGCTTCCAGTAGCTCTTAGCTAGAATTAGGAACTATGTACTTCTTGTCCACATCTAGGCTGGAGTGCTGATCCATTTGAGCCTATGTAGTTTTGGGCAGGCTACTCTGAGCTGCTGTAATTCTATGTTTGTCATGGTCTTTTCATGTCTAGACAGAATTTTATAATGCTTTTTCCATCCTCCGTCTCCCACACTCTTTATATTCTCCCTCCTTCGCCTTTTTACCAGATACATAATAAGCTGGCTGGTTTTCTGTGTCAACTTGACACACGTTAGAGTCATCAGAGAGGAAAGAGCCTCCGTTGAGAAAACGCATCCATGAGAAACATCTGTCAGGCATTTTCTCAATTAGTGATTGCTGAGGAAGGACCCAGCCCATGGTAGGTGGGTTGGTGGTTCTGGGTTCTATAAAGAAGCAGGCTGAGACAGCCATGGGAAGCAAGCGGTAAGCAGCTCCCCTCCATACCCTCTGTGTCAGCTCCTGCCTCCAGGTTCCAGCCCAACTTGAATACCTTTCCTGTCTTCCTCCAATAATGGATTATGGTCTGGAAACGTAAGCAAAGTAAACCCCTTCCTCCCCAACTTGCTTTTAGGACATGGTGTTTCACTGCAGTAATAGAAATCCAGACTGAGACCCATGAAGATGTATAATATAATAACTATTCCATTAAGATAAATGAATTAATGAGAAAATGACAAAATTCTTGTATGTTCACTCACTATTTGACTTGTTCATTTGAATTTACACTTTTAAGTTTGCCTGGTTAAGGCTATTAGATACTGAATTTGTGTTACTGATTTCAGAATCAGACAAGTTGAAGAGGCAGAGTTTATGCATGCACATGTGTATGCACACACACACACCCACACCCATACACACAGAGAAAGAGAGACAGAAACAGAGACACAAAGACAGAGATGTAGAGTCAGGCACAGAGACAGAAACAAAAACTAAATTTGTTCCTTCACAGTGGTATCCCCGAATGTGTGTGATGAGATCATACTGGACCTCTCTATCAGGGACCTAGTCCTTTGCTAGTTTCCCAGCTCTGTGCCGGAAGGAAACATCAGTGGTATGTAATTAGAGAGATCCATGATTTACACATTAACGAGCAATGAAATGCAACCCACAGAGGGGAGAAAAGACTGTGTCCAGCTAATATGTGTCTCTATTTATTAAAGCCAAATAATCAACCTTCAAAACGGATCTCACCCCTTTCCAAACAGGGCCAGGCTGTCACATCTGGCACCAGTTCCATGGGGAATACACAGGGGAGCGTAAAGAACTGAGCCATGGGAAGAAGAGAGCCCGCTGAAGACAACAGTAAAACATTTCTCTGATAAATCCCAAATGAGGGGGAAGATAATGGTGAAGAAAAAGGAGATGCAAGAGCCATGGGAAAAGGGAGAAAAGTGAAATTCGCCTTTTCAACTCAGCCTTCATGCAGGAAGATGATGGGGAAATTTAAATTTCAAAGCCATGCACAAAAACTTGGTGAACAACCTTGATGGAAAGTCCCTAGCAAGAGTACAGAGACTTTAATGCCCCAAATCAAAAGAAACAGGCCAGCAGCCCCTGGAAGAATTCATTCCTCTCCTGGTGGCAACTTTGTCAAATGTCAGATTTTTTTTTTTCTAGAAATGATGAAATAAATACTATTTCTGCCTTTGAGAAGTTTCAGTGAAGAAGTAAACTACACACGCATGCGCATATGCACATTAAGAAGCAACTGGCCTTGTGAGACTCCATCTCTTTGAATCTCTGATGACTTATGCTTAAATTCTAAACAATGGTGTGAGGGTGCTGGGGATTTTAGTAGGAAGGTGCCTATCTCCTAAATAGGTTCCAGTGGTTTTTCTTTGTTTCTTATTTGAAGGAAAGCATGCAAACTGGGTGGAGATTGAAGCTCACACATACATCGGCCTGGGTAATCACAAGGCTCTGTCTCCTTCCCTCCTTAGTCCCCGGTCTCCTTTGTTTTCTTCCTCTTTACCCATCCTCTCCTTGCTTTTAATATTATGGAGAAAAATCACAATGATGAACAGAGGCCTTGTGTTTAGAGAGTTTATATTCAGGCAGATTCATGCTCAGTTTCCTTGCAGGTGAGTTGGGAGATGGGAAATGCAGGGGCAAGCCTCATGCCTGTGAGCAAAGGGAGAGATAGAAGCTAGGGAGGGCAGGACCAGTGAGAGACTAAGGCTTTGTAGAGTAACAACATTCAAGTCAAATGTAGGGCCTCCATGAGGACCTGGTTCCCATTATCTTACCTCTTGTTTGGGACAAGATAACAGAGCTATAGTGCAGGAAAAGATCAGGAGGTGAATGAAGATTTCCAAACAACATGGCTGTCAGTTGTGGTTGAACACTATAGCAGCCTGAAGAGTTTCCAATACCTTTCATGTAGATGATTGTTTTAAAAGTGCTATAAATCATTACATGTTCTCATGTAAGTCACTTCCATGGAGAATTGGGTCTCAAGACCCCAATACACAGACTGCATGTCACAGGCAGATCATTAAGAGTTTACGTCAGGGAAGGGTGGCTCAGTAGGTGCTTATGTTTGTGCAAGCATGATGACCTGCGTTCAGATCCTAGCACTCATGTAGAAATCCAGGTGTAGCTTACATTGCTAGCAACACCACCGCTGGGGGCAGAGGGGACACACAAAGATCATTGAGACTTGCCAGCTCAGCTACAGGTTTAGAGACCCTGTCTCAAGGGATTAGGGCAGGACAAACAATGTCTTCCTGTGGCCTCCATGTGCAAAGGTACAGACACTACCCACATATACATGAGTGGAGTATAGCAATAAGAAGAAACAAGGATGGAAAGGAGGGAGGGAATGTGGTAAAAAGCTAACCTATGCACTTTGGGAAGGGCTAACCTTGGAACAACACAAACTAAGTCCTTTTCTCTTGCTTCGAGGAAAAATAGGACTGCAGGACTTTCAGTTAGATGTCTGGCCTACTCTGGCTCCCACTAAACCTAGCTGTGTAAACTCTGTAGCAAAGCAAGCCCACATTGTGCCAGGTAAAAGTTAGGGATGGATTTCCTCACCCTGAGCAGGGAGAGGACACCATGAAAGCTAGAGGCAACAAAAGTCCCCACGATGGCTTCACTGAAGCAACCACCTTCAAACCAAGTTGTCTTCCAGAAGTCATTATGTATTGTATTCACAGTTGATCTCTAGGAGTGTGGGTAAGAAGAGAAGATGTACAAAAGGAAGATGCTATTACAACCACAAGCAGCTCTCTGTCCTGACCTTCTAAGGGGCGTGTGAGCAACTGAGATTCTACCCTTCTCCCTCGGGAGATCTTCAGGGAGAAATATGGTTCATCCCCAGGATCCCCATTGAAGATTGCCCTGGGATGTGTTAACTCGTCTGTACTGTACTTATAGGCATGCCACAGAAGGAAAGCCCAGGCAGCATGCTAGAGGCGCAATGTGTGTGATGGGGGCAAGCTGCTAGCAGAGCTGGGTGAGTTACATTTTAAAAGGAAATGAGCTGGTGGAAGAAGAGAGCCCACAGAGAGTCTGTGAGGAATGAGGGCAGGAGGGAGAGGCATACAGAGGCAACTGACTCACCTCACCTATCCTCGAGGTCTCTCCTACTGGGCTAGCATGACTCGTTTCTACCTATTGCAGAACATATGAAGAACTATGTTCTACTCTCAGCAGTAGTTGAGATCCACCCAGAGTACAGCCAAGAATCGGGGAACATAGTGGAAGAGAGTCTGGAAGGAATGTAAAAGCTGGAGGATGGGGAGGCGAGCTGTGACACACTGTCCTCTGGACATAGCACAGCTGTGGCACTTATGAACTCAACCATGGGTCTCCCTTCTCCCCAGCATCATTGGCCACTGGCCCACAGGGACAAAGGGAGCATTTGAAGAACAGGATTTTGGATTTCCCATGAATATGTAGGAACAAAATGTGAGAAATTCAGGTCTCGGTTTGAATTTAGAATCCACTGCCCCAGGACTCATTCTGGGAAGAGTGCATTCCTTAGTCAGAGGACACTTGCTGGATTAACATTCAGAAAAGGAAGGGAGAGACTGATTAACATTCCTCACAGGAATGTGGTCACAGGGAAGGGAACCCACCTGCCGGTGGGGAAGGCCTAGAGCAGGAGACACATTCCAGGAGGGGGTCCCAGGAGGGAGGGGATCAGGAAACTGAACCCTTAATGTACCTGGGCAAACGGAAGACACTCTTTGTCATAAAAGTAATGTGTGAATCTGAGTCATCTATAGACCTGACCAGGGAAGGTCAGCAGCCTTTGTGGTCCTTTGCGGTTGCCCCCATAAACTCTGTATAAATAAGGACTGCTCCCAGCTTTTATTCGGTGTCCTTTTGCCTGCATGCAGGAGAGCCCCAGTGCACCAGCATCAATAACCCTCATGTTATTGCAGCGAATCCTGTCCGTGAGTGTCTCTGGGGGAGTGAGTCCCCTGGTTTTGGATCTTAGAGTCCAACATTTTTGGAGGTTCCACCAAGATTTGCTCTCTCAGACCCCACGGCTCCAGGAATCGGAGGTCTTCTCGATTCTCACTTGAGCAGGTTTGTGTACTGTCTGTCTGGTTTTGTTGTTGTTGTTGTTGTTGTTGTTGTTGTTGTTGTTTTGTATCTGTGAAGTGTCTGTGCCCGTGGCAGGGGCAACTGTCTGTGTCTGTGAAGTGTCTGTGCACCCATAGCAGGGGCGACCATCTGTGTAGCCTGGTTTCTGTGCTCATGGTAGGGGCAAGAACTGGGCAAGCCACAGACAGCAGGACCCTGGGATAAGGTCAGGACCCTGGGATAAGGGTCAGGTTACGAGTTCCAAGAGGGAATTCATGGGTAGTAGAAGCAGTGGGACAGACTTGTCGGCACACTGCAGGCCACAGTCCTCTGGGGGATGCCCCAGGGTTCGTCTGTATGGGAAATAGGGTTGGGAACAACCCTTATCCGCTTCAAGTTAAAATAGAAAATATATGATAAATAGGAAGGCATAAAGTTGGGGAAAAGTTGTGTGACAGTCTTGGGAGGAATCTGGGTTAGATATAATCATGACACATCATTATATCACAAATGTATGATGTTTTCAAAGAATAAATACAAATTTAAAAACTAATTGCCTTTCCTAAGCCAGATGTGGTTACTTCTTAATTGCTGGACACACACCCAGAACTTGCCAAGTAAAGGCAAGCATATCTGGAGTTACAAGGCAGCCTCCACTAAATAGTGAATTTGAGATCTGATTGGACTACATAAGACCTTGTCTCAAAAACAACAAGCAAACAGTCCCTTCTAATAAAAGCCAAAAGAATTACACTCTTCTATCAAAGTCTACCACTCACTGCTCCTGTTTAACCATGTTTTAGACTTTGTCATGATCCAACTGTGTTGCAATCTGAGTATAAGTAGAGAGTATACAGAGCCATGTACCATTGTCTAGTCTACTGTAGACAGTTTCCCCATAATAGCGTCTCATCAGAATTTATTCATCAGGATTTTGGTGAATTCTTTGGATGCCACACTGTAAAGCTGTTGCTCCTCTCAGGTCTCATGATAAGTAATGCAAAAACCTCATTTTTTTAATAAGTGAAGACTGTATGTCCTATGTTACCATGACCCAATGATGCTTAAAAGCACCAATATGCATGTGGAAATCCACGGGATGGGACAGGGCACCCCTAAAGGCTCAGTCTTGTTCCATTCAAGCTCTTCCTTCACAACCCAGATAAACAGCTGTTGAAATTCAGTGTTTGAGTCCTGGCTCAATCTTTGTCAGAATCAGGACTGTTGAATACAGAACAATGCTTGAGTTTTTCACAGATCAAAATCTCCCAGTGATTTGTCCAGCATCATAGAAAGGCAATCTGGGATCCCAACCACATGTGATTTGTTCAGCATCATAGATAGGCAATCTGGGATCCCAACCACATGTGATTTGTTTAGCATCATAGAAAGGCAACAAAGGCTCCAACTGGATATCTGCAGAGACCAAGAAGACCATGTAACTGTGTGAAACTGGAACCAGCATCTAACTACTGGGAACTAGATGATATCAGTCCTATCCTGGTAAATTTAATATTTATTATTTCTAAATACTCTCTGAGTAAACAACAGAACCACATAAAATATAAGCTATTTACTGGCAATATATACTAGATTATAGAAATGAATTTATTGTCATTATTATTATTATTATTATTATTATTATTATATTTTATTTTTATGCCCTACCATTTGGATTGTAGAATTTAGATAATAGTCATTATTACTATTATTATTATTACAGTTATTATCCATTCAACCATCAACACATTAATTTTATTCATTTTCTTTTTACCTATTTTTTATTTCATCAGCTAACAGGACATTTATTTTGCCTCTGTCCCTTGTTTATATGTATACACACAAGTACACAAATTATATGCTTCTCATGATGCATTTTGATATTCCTCAGGCTCTTGAAGATTTGAATCTGTCTTAAGTAGCTCTGCTACTTCAAAGACAGTTTAGTTGGGTATAAAACCATGAGTCATATTTATAAGAAATGGGTCTGTGGCCACAAGATAATGACCACACAATTGCAAGTACTTTAGCAAGGCAAAAGTTTTTACTTCTGAAGAAAGGTGCCTTCCTGGGGCAAATCACTGAGAAAGTGGGCAATCAACAGAAAAGACACACGTGCCCAAAGAGGTCTTTCATTGGTACAAATGCTTGAACTACATCATCTCCCTGGTTCTATTTAAGTAGATATTGGTAGTAAATATTAGGGTTTGTTATTGTTGTTGTTGCTGTTGTTAAAATATTAACAAGTCTTAAAACTAAGCTGCAAACTTTACTTCTATAACCATAGAATTTGGAGCTATAAGAGTTTTCTTTATTGAGATTTTTCAAAATTGGAATCCAAAAAGTTGGAATCTAAAACCTCCATCTGCAGAAGTCTCAACTTCTGAACAATAGACATGGGGAAAAAAGAACACTGAAAATAAAGGGAGTTATTCATCATCTGAAAACAAAACAAAAGACATGGTGGTTGGCTTTACACTTCGTGGTAATCTTCAAAATCTCAGGGACTGCCTGCCTTGACTATAGATGTCTTTGGAAATCAATGCTTGGTTTTAAGAATTAGGAGACATAAACTAGGGATGGTGATTGGCTCCTGCAATCCTAGCACTCAAAAGGCTGAGGCAGGAGGTTCAGCATACATTTGAAACTAGCCTAGACTACACAGTGAGTTAGAGACTAGCCTGGGCTGAGAAGGAGGGCCTATCACAAAAACATAAAATTAAAAGGCATGATCATTCCTAGCCACCAGAGGGCAGCACAGACTACAATCTCCCAGCCTTCCATGGGCGTGGACACATAAATAATGAGCTAAAATTATGGCTTTTACATTTCCTATTTTTGCATCAAGAAGAGAATTTTTTCAACATCCATAAATGAGTGTTATTGATTACTCAGCAAGGTAAGATTTGTTTAAAAGACTTTAACATACCCCTCACTGTTCTGATATTTTTATTCTCCAGGTAGAGGGGAAAGATGAAAACAACTGTTAATCCCCTATGCATGTCTGTATTTCCACAAAGTTATGTATTTACAAGCCAGTTACCGGAACACTACATGGACACATAACCCCATGAGGAAGTAGCCTTCAATTTTGCCAGGTGGGATTCATCTGGGAACAAATATTAGAACTGTGGTTTCTTTAAACACATTAGGTTCTTATTTCCAAGGAAGCCACAGGAAGCAAAGCCTGTCCTTCCAGATGGGTCTCCAATACTAGAAGTGGAGTTTTGCCAGGTCCACTCATCTTTCCAGTCATGCATCCAGAAGCTTCTTCCTGCTTCATTCTATGTTGACAATTGAGTCTTTGTCCTGAGTCTCTGACAATCATGTCCCCACAGCCCTTCAGTGTGCCACACTGGGCCTCTAAACACAGATTTTCTTTCACTCCTTTGTGTTCTAAGAGCTTGTTTTATGAACTGCAAACTCTTTTCAGTCCTCAGTGAATAATTAGTTAGGCACCTTGTTGGTGAAGTATAGCTCCCGTGACTGCTTCCAAGTGGCTGATTAGGGATGAAAAAGTGCATTTGAAAATGGAATTCCACTTGAAATTCATGGCTGGGGGAAGACCACAGCTGACCATAATTTCTCCTGCAAAGAAAAGTGATTCCCAAGGCTTCTGGTACAGCTTGGTCCGTAAAGTGCTTGATTTGAACCCATGAGGACCGCAGTTGGGCACCCACAGTCCAATTTTAAAAACTGGGTGTAGTTGCACACACTTGTAATACCAGAGCTATGGAGGTGAAGATGTTGGAGCCCTGTGCTCATGGGCCAGCCAGCCTATCCAGATGGGGAGGCCCGGGTACCAGGGAAAGATTCCATCTCAGACAGTAAGGCAGACAATGGTAGAGAAAGGGTACACAGGCTGACTTCTGACTTCCACATGCACATACCTGCACAACAACCATACCAGAAAAAAAAAGAGAGAGAGAAAGCAAGGAAGCAAGAAGGGAAGAAAGTAAGGAAGCAAAGAGAGAGGGAAGGAAGGAAAGAAGGAAGTAAGCAAGGAAGGGAAGAAGGAAGCAAGGAGGGAAGGAAGCAAAGGAGAAAGAAAGGAAGGAAGCAAGGAAGCAAGGAAGGAAGCTGGGAGGAAGGAAATGTCCCTCCCACCCTTGCTTCTTTGTGGAAATGCTAGGGTCTATTGATTTTCTTAACCTGTAGCCAAAGACTTCTTCAAGTTGCCTTTAGGAGGGGCTGAAGTAAAAGCAACAGCAACATCAGGTTCCAAACTCTCTTGCAGGTTTATTGAAGAGGGTTTTCCAGTTTGCTAACTGATGAGTCCCACGTGTAGTTAGTTGATTAATGTTCTGGAATTTAAGTTGATGTTTGGTCTGCTGCAGTATCTGTCATCCCTCACTTGGGTAAACAACATGAGTTAGTGTCTGCCAAGTGTCTCTTGGAGGGGAAAAGCCAAGGACTACATGGCAGGGGTGCAGCTCCACACACTCTCTCCTGCAGCAACCTGGAAGTTTCCTTAATCTTTTATGGTTCTGGAATGAAACCAATCCAGATTCTTGACCTTGACCTCACTATAGAGAAGAATTTGAACAGGAGCCAGTGTGAAGTAGAGTTGGGGGTTACTAAAAGAAAACATTAATATAGACCTTGAACCCTGAGAGATACCACAAAGAGAGGCACTCAGAAGGAAGTGGAGGTGTGCTTGGGGAGGTAGGGGGTGGGGCTGGGCCTCTCAAAGCAGAACAATGCTGAAGTGTCCCAATGATGACCCTGTAGAAGGGTTTAGAAGTTTCTAGAATTTCATTGTCCAAGATATTTCTAGAGACCCTGCCCTCCTCTCCATCTGTTTTTCTTTTAGATAAATGAGATGAGGGTGTGGCTCAGAGGTGCTTTGAATGTGGCCATAATCAAACAAGACAAACCAAGGCCACTGTGGTTCAACAAGGTGCTCTGCTGTGAAGAGGGAATGTGGTGTATTTCTTAGAAAATTGCAGCTTTACATCTGGAAAGAGAGGAGGGCCTTAAGGCCTTAAACAGCTATTGTCAACTGTGTTGGAACTCTTGGTTCTCAGATGATAAGAGGCTCCAGCAAGACTCTAGGAGGATGGATCCTTTCTCTCTACATGTCATCCAAATTTTCCTGAATTTCCATCCTCTCTCAGTACTGTAGAATTGATACAGAGAACATGTCCAGGGCCTGAACCATCCCCCCAAGTTCTCTGAGCTGCTGGATGCTGCTCCTATTGACATACATTGATCAGGACAATCTTGTACATTCATCCAACACACACACACAAACACACACACACACACTAAAAACAGAAACCAATAAAGGCAAAGGCTAGAAGAAAAATATCTTATCATTAAAAAATAAGTTACCTAGTCATTTAAATATGGCGACACACTGCACGTGTGTGCTCAACACTCCTGATTTCCCTCCAGGCACCTCTTCACACACCTCATTGTGTTATCCTTATTCTGATCCCACCCAAAACTCCATGGTTTTATGTCCCCTTAGAGTTGAAGCCTTTCCACAGAATTTAACTGTGAGAATTGATAACCACCAGATGTCTGACTAATTTAATGGGAAATAGATTCTCAAACCAAGATTCCCTCAGAGACATCATTTATAAAGATTGGCAAGTTGTCACCAACAACTCAAAACTCGTGGTACAGACTTCAGACTAAGGTAAAGCAGTGTGCCCTTTAGTGGAGAGGAAGCAGTAGTGTTTTTCCTGATACACAAAATGGAATAACCAAGAAGAGCTGGCCTGGAGCAACAACAAGATTGAGACACGCCCATAACCCCCAAAATTTCATCCTGAGACTGGTAGGATTTCTATTATAAAAAGGTGTTAGATTTTGTCAAAGTTAAATCTAAAAAGATTTCCACATCTAATGAAATGATCGTGCAGTTTTGGTCTTCCAGTCTATTTATAAGGTAGAATGTATATATATATATATATATATATATATATATATATATATATTTCATTCTTTTATTTGTAGGATGAAGTCTAATTGATTCTGGAGAATGAGCTTTTGATGTGTTCTTAGATTCAGTTTGCAAATATCTTATTGAAATATTTTGTATCAATGTTCATAAGGGGAATTGGTCTATAATTTCCTTTTTGGGGTCTTTATGTGGTTTGAGTATCAGGATAACTTTGGCCTTATTAAAAGAATTGTTTGATGTTCCTTCTGTTTCTCCTTTGTGGAATAATTTCAGCGGCATTGTCCTTAATTCTTTAAAAGTCTGGTAGAATTCTCTGATAAAACCATCTGGGCCTGGCTTTTAGTTAGGAGACTTTTAATTACTGCTTTTGTTTTATTAGGGAGTATAGGTCTGTTTAAAGTGTTGATCTGATCTTTATTTAACTTCAGTAGGTGGTATATCAAGACAACTATTCATATCTTTTACATTTTCCAACTGGTAGAATATACATTTTTAACTATGTCTTAAAGATTCTCTGGATTTCCGTGGTATCTGTTTTCTTGATCCCCTACCTTTTCCATCTCTGATTTTGTTCATTTGGACCGTCTCTCTTCACTTTTTAGTTAATTTGGCTGAGGATGTGTCAATCTTTTAAGTTTCTCAAGGAACCAGCTCTCTGTTTCATTGATTCTTTGTATTGTTTTATTTGTTTGTTTCTATTTAATTGATTTCAGCCTTGGGTTTGGTTATTTCTTGCATTGAACTTCTTTGGGGTGCAATTTCTTCTATTCTGGAACTTTCAAGTGTGCCATTAAGTTACTAAGATGAGTTCTCTCTCTCTTTCTCTCTCTCTCTCTCTCTCTCTCTCTCTCTCTCTCTCTCTCTCTTTCTCTCTCTTCTCTTCTCTCCCTCCCTCCCTCCCTCCCTCCCTGTCTCTCTGTCTCTGTCTGTCTCTCTCTCCCCCTCCCTCCCTCCCTCCCTCCCTGTCTCTCTGTCTCTCTCTGTCTCTCTGTCTCTCTGTGTCTCTCTCTGTCTCTCTCTCTCTCTCTCTCTCTCTCTGTCTCTCTCTCTCTCTCTCTCTCTCTCTCTCTCTCTCACACACACACACACACACACACACACACACACACACACACACATAGTTTACAGGTACTTCGTACCATAAACTGTTCCCTAAGAACTGCCTCCATTGTCTCCCATAAGTTTGAGTGTGTTGTGTTTTCATTGTCATTCAGTTCTTAAAACCTTCATTTCTTTCTCGACCTAGTTTTTCATGCAAGTTGTTCCGTCTCTATGAGTTTGTAAGCTTCCTGTGGCTGTTGTCTGTTGTTGTTGACATCCAGGAATAATCCATGCTGGTCAGATGAGATCCAGGGTGCTATTTCAATTTTCTTGTATCTGTTGAGACTTGCTTTACGTTGGAATAGCTGCTCAATTTTGGAGAAAGTTCAGTGAGCAGCTGAGAAGAAGGTACATCCTTCTGTGTTTGGGTAAAATGTTCTGTAAATGTCTGTTAGGTCCATTTGGTTTGCGACATCATTTAGCTGCAGCCGTTCTCTGTTTAGATGCTTTCTGGATGACCCTGTCTATTGGTGAAGGTCAGGCATTGAATTTACCCACTATCACTATGTGAAGGCCAATATGTGGTTTAAGCCGAAGGAGTGTTTCTTTTATGAACTTGAGTGCCCTTGCATTTGGAGTGTAGATGTTCATAATTGCATTATCTTCTTAGCGGATTTTTGTCTTGATGAGTACATAGTGTCCTTCCCTCTCTCTTCAGATCAATTTTAGCTTGAAGTCTATTTTGTCAGATATTAGAACGGCTATACTGACTTGTTTCTTGGGTCCATTTTCCTGGAATACCTTTTTCCACTATTTTATCTTGAGGTGATGTGTATCCTTGATATTTACGATGTATTTCTTGGATGGGGCAGAAAGATGGATCTTGTTTATTTTTTATATATTCTGTTAAATTAGTCTGTGTTTTTTTTTACTGGGGAATTGAGATTTATTTTTAAGTATGTCTGTGTATGTGTGTGATGTAGTTTTCTGTTTCAGAGTATATTGCATAGGTTATTTTTTTTTTCCGATACAGGGTTTTTCTGTGTATCTCTGGCTGTCCTGGAACTCACTCTGTAGACCAGGCTGGCCTCAAACTCAGAAATCCGCCTGCCTCTGCCTCCCAAGTACTGGGATTAAAGGCATGTGCCACCACTGCCCGGCTGCATAGGTGAATTCTTTAGGTGAGATAATTTAATAGACATAAACCAAACCTGATCAATACACCAGAAGACTGTTTGTGCAGACAGCAAATGCTATTGGTGCTGAGAAAAATTTGCATTTATTTATAACCAGGAGAAAGCTCTGCTGGTAAAACCACTGTCCAAGTCTCAGTCCCTGAGCCGGATGGGTGCTCAGCTTCCTTCGCTTCCAGCTGTGTAGTGAATAGTGTGAGTTCACATGTGTGTGTGTGTGTGTGTGTGTGTGTGTGTGTGAGAGAGAGAGAGAGAGAGAGAGAGAGAGAGAGAGAGAGAGAGAGAGAGAGAGAGAGAGAGAGATTTACATGCAGGTGCTCTCTGGGGCTAGGGGTGTCAAGGCCTGCTGGAGCCGGAGTTATAGGCAGTTGTGAGCCATCTAATATGGGCACTGGGGATGAACTTACGTTCTCTGCAAGAGTGGTACCCTCTTAACTGCTGAGCCATCTCTCCAGCCCCCAACATTTGTTTTTCTCATAACAGCCAGTCTGACTGCCTGAAATGGAATCTTGACGGAATTTAGATTTACATTTCTCTGATGGGGAACTATTTCATCCGTTTATTGACTTTTCCTGCTTCATCCCTTGAGAACTCTGTTGACTTCATTAGCACAGTCGTTGACTGATAGCTTGCCTTTTGGTAACACCTGGCATGAACACTTCGGACCCCCACGTTCATAACCTTCATCACCTCCATTTAACCTAGCTCTCCTCTCTGTCCATTCCCCTCTGCCTCTTCCTCTTCCCCAATGCTTCCACATCCCCCTTGGACCCATTTTCCCCACTTCTTGACATCCCTGTCTGAGTATCACTGCCATTTAAACTTGACTTTAAAATGCTTTCTCTGGTCCATACTTCTAAAATCCAGCCTCACAGATCTCTGTTCTCAGCCTCCTGGCTGCCAGGATTACAGACACATGCGTGTCTACATGCAGAAGTTTGGAAAAGTACTGGTAATAGTGTTCATGGAGAGCTCGAGCATCTTCTCTTTCACCCCCTTCCTCCTTTCAGCTATTCTCTAGGAAGAAGCTGCTTTAATTAGTTCACCAATTTACTATTTAGCTGTTTCCCTCATATTTCTAAGGATACTTAGTTTATTTATCTATCTATTTACTTTTAATTTATAGTTGTCTAGCGAGTTTCCATTGTAGGAGATGAGGATTTAGCTTTGTTGGGTACCACACACCCACACAAATCTTCTAATCGGCAGTAAAATTATGCCGCTCTTTTTAGTTAAATCAACCTTTATATTTATATTTTATAGGTCTGTAAATATTATGCAAATATGAGCCTCGTTTGTATGCTGACATTGTTCTCATTTATTTTGATTTTTATGGGCGTTTAATAATTGCATCCATTTGTCACTATATATATATATATATATATATATATATATATATATCACAAATTTATCTCTGTGTCTTCAAAAATAACACTGATGTTTCTCTGCTATTGAAAACACATTAGCTATTCAGTGAAATTTATTTGGGGGTAATTTCCCTACTAAAGCTCTCTCCCTATTCACGTTCTAATTGGGACTGTATATTTTTAGTCTCCAAAATATATAAATAATACTTAGAAAATAATAACGTAAACAGAAAAGTAGACAGATACATGAATAGGCTATTTATAAAAGTAGATGCCTGCGGACAATAAATATATAAAGAATCTTTCCTTTCCATTGGGGAGTGGCAAAATTGAAAGCTTTAATGATGCTATGCTCATTAAAAACTTAAACTGGTCAATCTTTTGGATGAGAGCCTTGGGATCTAATAAGAGAGCAGTTATGTATAATCTATGCCTTAAAGAAACTTCCTCATGCATATGAGCAGACAACTAAACGCAGGCATTTTACTGTACTGCCTTTAGTAGCTCCAGCTGGATCTAATCCATCCACAATAGAAAAGCAAATTGTGAAGTATTCATGCAGTGCAGTACAATATTTGATTGAAGTTATCAAAACCTGTGTCGTTAGTTTGAATGTAAACTAACAAATGCGTATTGAGGACAAAATGCCAATTTCAGTATGATGATTATTCCTAAGAGACAGTGCTGGAAGTTGATACAATGTTGCAGCTTAGGTGTCTTTTCCTGGGTCTGTTTCTTCTCTAAGTAAGGAAATGCCAGGCTGGAAGTTGATAACCATGGTACACAGCCAAGACTTGTGAAAAGTGAAAGTAGTGTTTCCTACAGCACAGACAGACAGACTCCTCATGAGGGAACAGGTTCCAGGATGTAACCTGTCCACACTCTTGGAGACCCTGAGCAAAATTTTATATTCTATCAGGTAGGGTGTGAGGCAGGGTTGGACTCACTTTCTCTCTCTGACATATAAGGGCAGGATCCATACTGCCTATTGGTCTGTATAAGTGAAAGCAAGAATCTGATTAGATGCTGTAAGGGTGAGAACTTTCACATCCTTCCTGGGAAAGTCTATCCATGGGCCTCCAAAAAAGCTAGCTTTGAGCGAGATCCAGGAAATGGGCCATTTTGGATGGAAGCAGAAGTAATTTAAAGCCCCTTCTGTCTTTGGCCTCCATCTCATTCTGCTTAATTAGAACTAAGTAATCATTGCTGCTCTCCTTCACAGTAAAAACAGTTTTACAATGTTCATGCTTTTCTTTGTGAACCGGCATGGTGTATTACAGTATTTGAACCTGTTTCTAGTTAGGGTGTGGCTCAACCCTTAGCACACTCTTTTAATCCCTCTGTCTGGAATACAGACATGCCCTTAGTATTCACCTTTAATCCCAAACAACAAAGGTAAAGTTAGTTTGTAAAAGGAAGCACCCATGTTTGAAAGTGATATCTAACTGAGTGGCAGACAAAGTGATGAGTCAGAGAAAGATTTGACAGAATAGGATCTGCCCAACTCCCATGAGAAAAGAGGAAAGGGAAGCTACTTAAGGAAGAAAAAGACAGTATAAAAGGAAGAGAGTACATACAGTACAGGATATGGTAGAGTTTGTGGAGAGTAGTAGAGTTGAGAGGGAGAGTAGAGCATCACAGAGAGGGAGAGGAGGCAGGTTTGCCAGGAGAGTTTCACAGAGACAGATTGAAGAGAGAACAAGCTAGGCACAGGTAAAGACAAAACAAACCAGAGAAGGAGAAGGAACCAGAAGATTAGAACAGATTGCCAGAGTTAGTTTGAGGCCAAGCAGAGCAATTCAGAAGCTGAGAGAAGCCAGATTGAATCAGTCAGCTTGGGGAGGAGTTTGAACCAGAACAGCTGAATTGATCCAGTGAGAGAGAAGTCAGAAAGAACTAGGAAGGGGTGAGCTATTCAACAGTAAATCTCAGAGACTGAAAACATTCTGGGCCTAGATAAGATTGTATGGAGGCTAGAAGCTTCCAGGACTAGGCCTAGATTAGGAAATGGAAGCAGAAAGCCTTGGAGACAACAATTACAGGAGGAGAATAAAAACTTTTACAATGGCGAGTTATGTTACATTATTCCTTTTGTATTAAATATTCCATTATGCAAGGAGGAGTTCATCACAACTTCCCTGTTACTGTGACCAAAAATGCCCAAATTGAGGGGTGATATTCATTTTGGCTCATAATTTCATAGCATTTCAATGCATCTCGGCAGGCAAGGCTTGGTGGAATGGCTCAACTCAGGGCAAAAAGAGTGTAGCAGAGTCTGGTCTACTTACCTCACAGTAGGCCAGCAAGGAGAAAGCAAGGCTAGAACCAAGGGCTGGGCTACCACTTTTAGAAGCATGTGACTAGGTCCTGCCAACTAGCCCCACATCATCAAGGCTCCACAGTGTCCCACTAGTGCCACTACAGGAGACTATGCGTTCCAAACACCAGCTTTGGGCAACTGTTGCAAATTGAAACATTTACAAAGCTGAGCCAAGTCAAAATATTGCAAGAAAACATCACATGTGTGGACTTAGTGTCAACAGAAGTTGGCATTGTTGGTAAGATTCCCTTTGGATGAGTCCCCAGAAACTTCCTCATAAACGTCACATGATTTGCAGATGAGAAAGACAAAGGCTAGTTACTTTGTTTTATTTTATTTTCTCTAAACTCCTTTTTGAGAATAGAGGGCTGCCCTTTATAGTAATTGGGGAAGCTTCCAGAATCAGTCTGTGGCTACTGCACAATTTCAGCTTTATTTTAGGGACTTATATTTGAAAGTACATTCAGAAAGCAATTAAGTAAATATAAACTGGAAAAAGTGAACATTAAATATGCCTAATTAGGAAGTACCTTCAAAATATTTCAGGCTTCAGTGGTCTAAAATCTTGTATACGTGTGTGAAGGTGTTGAAGATTTTCCAGATTGCTTAATGTCACAGAAGTCTGCCTCGGTCATTGAGAAAATGCATTGGCCAATGATGGCTGGGGACAGACCTTTGAGTTCAGTCTTGATGTTCCTCCCTGTGCTGCAGTTCTGAATGAGCACCTCTCTGCACAGAGTTTCCAAGAGCCTGTCTTAAATGACAAAAGAAACAAAAGAGATATACAGTGAATAACATCATACCAGGGCACAAAACTGCTCCCTACCACTGTCTCCTTTTTAAGGGACTTCCAGAGGCTGGGAGGTGCCTCAGTGGGCAAAATCCATGCTACACAGGCATGAGGACCTGAGTTCAGATGCCAGCTTCCATGCAAAAAAAAAAAAAAAAAAAAAAAAAAAAAAAAAAAAAAAAAAAAAAAAAAAAGCCGGCATGATGTCACATACCTGTAACCTCAGCCAGGAGTGGGGACAGGCAAATAATATGAGAATCCCTGGAATGAGACGGCCATTTCAGACTTCTATTAGAGAGTCTTCCTCCAACACTAGTGGGGACTTGATTAAGGAAAACATCTCAATGATGGCATCTGACTTCCACACATGCCCAAAGGGACAAGCACACCTGCACACCCAAAGAAATGGGCCAATGGATGCATTTTAATGAATGAATGAGGAATTCTGCTGAGTAATGTTATAAAAGCAACAGTTTTAAAATTAGAGTCATCACTCTGTTCTGATTTACTGACCTATTTTCTGGAATTATGCGTGTCTTTACACAGATCAGCTTCTTGACGTGAAGTCTTGGGTTTACTATGCTCACAAAAGCACAGGAAATCCAAGTTGAGAAATTCCTACTACTAAGCCTTCTCTCTTCCAAAGGGTTCAAGTTCCTAGAACTAGTTACGTGCTACTACTTACTGAATGTTAGACGGCACATATTGTTACTAAATCTTGAAATCCTGGGCAAAAGATCCTGAGGCACAATTACTGTTGGTTGTGGACAGTGCAGATGTCGAAAAGCATGGGAAAAAATGACAATAGGATTGGCTGTGTCACTTGCATCAGCCAATGGGACATTAGAAAGCATGATTCCATGCAAGCTATAACAGGGCTTGCTTGTCACCGTTGCATATTCATCATGGAAGGGGAATCCCTGTATCTATCTATCCATCTAGCATGCAGCCTGGGTCTCCAGAGGAACACATAGGGACCATCTTTCACATTCTATAATCAAGCTGTATCAAACATAAGAAAAAAATATTCCTCTGACCGAATGAGAGGCTGAGCACAGAACCATCCTAAAGGACAAGCTAATTTTCATAAAGCTCACACAGGTAATGACTGGTGTGTGTGTGTGTGTGTGTGTGTGTGTGTGTGTGTGTATGCAGATATGCTTGTGGCATGTATGTGAAGGTCAGAGGACAATTTTGGGGGACCTAGTCCTCTGTTGGTCTACATTTCTGCCTTGCTGCTGGGATACCAGAGTATAGCAGGCCAGCTGCTCAGGGAAGGCAGGACACAGTCAGTACTATGTCAGGTTACATGCCTGCCTAGCCACTAGAATGTCAGAATGCAGCAGGTGGGCTGCTCAGGGACAGGATGTAACCTGGGGATCCCTAGCCCGGCAAGAATGAAAGGTCCTGCTGTTCTCTGGCCTGGCCTGAAAGGTCTAAATGTCACAGCTCTTCAAGGGAAAGCCAGAGCAGGCAAATGGCAAGTGGTTTCAGTGGGGGGATGTGTCTGTAATCAACTTCAAATGACACCAGTAGCCAGAGAAAACTCTTCCCTGACGTGTTGCAGGTCAAAAAGACAGTCACCCTCAGAGGATTCTTGGTGAAATAACTTGTGCATGTTATTCCTTGTGGACAGAGACCTTATAAACACTTTGGAGGTAGAATTCAGGGGTAGATGCTCCTCATTGGCTCAGTCTGAGATGTTAGGGATGATTTATTTGCATGGGGAAGGACTTTAAGTGTTGTCCTTCATCATGGTTCTCCTAGTGGGGGGTGCCATGGTTCTCCTAGTGGGGTGCCATGGTCCTCCTAGTGGGGTGTCATGGTCACGTGTTCCAGGTCAGGTAGAGTCTGACAGAGAGCTGATTCTAATGCCTACCATTCTTGGTGATGAGAGTCACTGGGGTTTTGAACCTGCATCAACCTTACTAGTTCTTCTGTCTTGTGATATGGTCCACCCACCCCACAGTCCCACCTCCCCCACAGCCCTCCCCTTCCATCTAGTTGAATCGGGGCATTTCCTGTTATTTCAGCTACCAAGACTCCTACTCCAAGGTAGCTGGCCTCACTGACTGCAGGGTGACTCTCCCACCTTGACATAGGAGTACTGGGATTACAAATGTGAACCACTGGGTCAGACTTCTTAACATGAGTGCCAGGGATTAAACGGGTTGGCAGCATTGTGCAGCAAGTGCATTCATTTGTGATGTAACCCCTGTACTAGGGTTACTTCTATATTAGTCACGATTTCTATTGCTGTGAGAAAACACCATAGGCAGGGCAGCTTAGAGGACAAAGGATTTATTTGGGCCTTGCAGTTCTAGAGAGTTGCTAGTGCATGATGGGAGAACAGGGGTGGCTGGCATCAGGCAACTGGAACAGCAGCTCACATCTTTAGCCTCAAGCAGGAGCTGAAAAGGAGCATCATGGTGACAGTATCCCAAGGAGCAAAGTGACTCACATCATAGTGGCCTAAAAATGGAAAGAAGGAAAGAAAATAAAACAGCATAAGTAAGAGGTAAGGGGAAAGCCAACTACCGTGTCATAGCGCCAATGATCTACTTGCTTCAACTAGGCTTCATCTTCTGGTAATCCACAGAAGTACGAATTTATCAAACTTGGTCCATACCTTATGACATGTTGTCTCTAAATAGTGCTAAGGATTGGAGATCAGGACCTCTGTACACCACATGTCAGGGGATGTTCATATGCAGCCACAACAGCCAGGAGGTTGCTTCCTAAACCTGCCTCTCAACACTTACTGTTACTTAAGTAACATTTATTGTTACTTTGTGTTACATCTTCATTCCTAGACCCTTCCAAGTAACTAACCCTATGGCTGCATTTCCAAGACACAGCCATCCTTGCTTCTTTCTGTATTTTTGTTGTGGTTGCTTGGTTGGTTGGTTGATTGGTTTTCAAGACAGGATGTCACTATGTAGCTCTGTCTGCCCTGGAACTGATTATGTAGACCAGGCTAGACTCAAATTCACAGAGATCCACCAGCCTCTGCCTGTCAAGTGCTAGGATTAAAGGCATGAGCCAGTATGCCCAGCAATTTAATTTTTCTAGAGAGGAATTTCAATATGTACTAAAGAATCATTTTAGATTTCTAACTAGGATCATACTAAGCATATCTGGCAACATTTAAGAACAATAGCCACATAAAAACTAACACTAATACAGAAGTTACAAGAACATAGTGCTCTCTCTGCCTTCTGACATTTGTTACACATTTTGAAGGGTTTATACTTTTATTCACAAGAATGTAACAGTGTTACTATTTCCTACGTTATACCTGTTGAAGATTTGAACAGAATATTTGATATACCTTTTACCAGGCTACTTATTGGACCTATTTGGGGAAACTTTTCATGTATTTTAGACAGGTCTACATCCTCCTGGATCTTTTTTTTCTACCCCCATTGACTAGGTTTTACATATACTGAATATTATAATTCAGAAGAGTAACACTTTTACTCATCTCTCTAGTTATTCTAATTCTCATTTTAGCTTGCCCGCTGTTTTCCCATGAGTACCTGGGCACATGAAAGATATTGATTTTTATTTCCCACCTTTCCCTTGATTGTGGTTTTAGTAGAATCATCTCTAGTCCCTCAGCATGAAGCATAACACTGCCTGCTGATTTGTCAATATCTTTAGAAGGTTAGTCAATTCCCTTCTTTTCTCAGTTTATTAATTATTTTATGTGTTATTGGCATTGCATTTAAGCCACTGTCTTTACTATTAGCTCCTAAGACAAGTGAGTTCTGAAAAAAAAAATGTATCAGTTGTTATTGTATACTCTGTTATTAGGTTTTAAAAATGAGTTTAGTAAAAGTGTTATAAAGAACTTACAAATAAAAAGTATCTTGAACTTGATTTACTCTTTTACAGTAGAAAAGACTGTATATAGTTCTAGACTGTGTACAGCCTGTAAAGAAGAATGTTGCTTTTACATAGATAAGACAGGGATGATTAAAGAGAGCAGGAAAAAAGGTCAGAGAAGGCCTTGAGAAAAGACAGAGAGAGAAAGAGAAAGATGAGAGCTGGTACAAGAATTGGTTTTCAACCTCTCCATGGTTGTCAGCCCTACTTTCTTCTATCTTGGGACCATTAATTGGGTTATTTTTGCTTATTTCTTTTGGTTCCTGGGCCTTAAATAGGCTGACTAACTTTGTGAAACAACAGATAGATAATTTGATAGCAAAACCTATTCAGATACATTATCATTATTCAGATACATTATCTATGGAAGACCATGAGACTCAAGATGAGGTTGTTACTCTATCCAGGATGTTCCCAAATCCCATCTCCACCCAACCTAAAAGAGGAAACTTCCTCTCCTAGACCAAGCAGAGAGGGGCCACCCAGAAGCCCCTCTGACTGGTGATCTGAATTCTTGCATAGGCTGCGAGGCTAAGCACTGCAAGGGAATATAAATAAAAGTTAAAAATATCTTTCTGGGTTCCCTGAGGGACAAGCCTGACTGCATAGGAGTTGATGTCAAAAGTATCCCCTCTCCAGGAAAAAGACATTGGGATGGGTATGGCCCTCATGCCTCACTGAACAATGACAGGAGGACTGGAGCCATTACAAGGTCCTCTTTACTGGAGGTCAGACCTCTATCCCCACCTTTGTAAGATTAAAATCACCATGGCCCTTCTATGCTTGGAGAAGGGAGGAGATGTCAGGGTAGCCCTGCTTATACACTGAAGGCCTAAAATCAGCCATAAACCTAAGATTAGCAATAGGCCTGACATACATGCCTGGTAACACAGTCGTGGGTCTCTGTGGAAAAACACTGAAACAGATGGCTATAAGCTATTGTAAACAGGCAGCTTCTGTGGAAATTTACCAGCCTGAGTAGTCATAGACCTTGTAAATAGGCAGCCTTGGCATATAGTACCAACTTAGATAAGGACAAGTGAATCATAGGCAGAGTCATAGTGACCTGTCCCCTGAACCTTCACCCAGCTGATGCCCTGTTCTGAAAGATATCTGTACTCCCCCTGAACACCTATGCTCCTTCGTTATCCCCTTCCCCACAGCCTGCCTTGTTGTGTTTATAACCCCTGTGTTAAAAAGTAAAAATTACGATTTGATAATAAAAAAATAAAAATAAAATAAAAATAAAATAAATAAATAAATAAATAAATAGCTAGGAATCTGTACTGTAGAATAACCCAGTATAACATATATTGTGAAAAAAAGTAAATTGGATATTTTTAAAAAATATAAATATAAAAAAAGAGTAGCAGTACTCTGTGACATATTTCTAAGGAATATTTTAACTTCCTTTATCTGTATAAGTAACACTTAAAAATATTTTCACAGTGATTCACTTGCCTACTGTATTTCTCAGAATATATCCCTGTCATTAAAGAAACTCATTATTGTGTCTATATGGTAAGAATTATTCATGTGTAACTACAAATCAGTATGCTGACCCTCAGAAATGCTTCTTAGCAAATATTGCTGCTTTAATAGAAATCATAATCAAGTAAGTATTAATTTCTCATATATATGTATATATATAAACATTCTTCTACTTAAAAAATACTATAACCTCTATCAAAAAAAAAAAAAAAAAAAAAAAGCATCACACAGAAAAACTAACCAGACCCAAAATCTGCCTATCTATCAGAATGGGTAAGTCAGTAGCCGGGGAGCTTCACAATGAATCTATATTTTCACTAGCAAATATATTTTTATTCATTTACCCACCACTGAAAAATTAAAGACAGTTAAAACTAGAAAAAAAATTAACTCTAGCTTGTGTTCACTCCATGCCCCAACTGTTATTAGTTTATCCAACAGCACTGTATTCGTGTATTTCTGAGTTGTAGGGATAACAGATATGCTGTTAATATCCAGCCAAGCATGTGGTACACACCTTTAATCTCAGCACATGGGGAGGCAGAGGCAGAGAGGCAGAGAGGCAGAGAGGCAGAGAGGCAGAGAGGGAGAGAGGCAGAGAGAGGCAGAGAGAGGCAGAGAGAGGCAGAGAGAGGCAGAGAGAGGCAGAGAGAGGCAGAGAGAGGCAGAGAGAGGCAGAGAGAGGCAGAGAGAGGCAGAGAGAGGCAGAGAGAGGCAGAGAGAGGCAGAGAGAGGCAGAGAGAGGCAGAGAGAGGCAGAGAGAGGCAGAGAGAGGCAGAGAGAGGCAGAGAGAGGCAGAGAGAGGCAGAGAGAGGCAGAGAGAGGCAGAGAGAGGCAGAGAGGCAGAGAGGCAGAGAGGCAGAGAGGCAGAGAGGCAGAGAGGCAGAGAGGCAGAGAGGCAGAGAGGCAGAGAGGCAGAGAGAGAGAGGCAGAGAGAGAGAGGCAGAGAGAGAGGCAGAGAGAGAGGCAGAGAGAGAGGCAGAGAGAGAGGCAGAGAGGCAGAGAGAGAGGCAGAGAGGCAGAGGCTGGTAAGTATCTGTGAGTTTGACGTAGACCTGGTCTACATAAAGAGTTCAAGGGCAGCCAGGGCTACATGGTAAGACCATGTCTAAAAAAAAAAAAAGCCCTTTTAAGATGTTTGTATGTTTGTTCATAAATGATACTACATGGCTTGCTACCTCTTATTTGTTAGCTGTAGAGTTGGATCAAAACTAGGTAGCTAGATTTGTGGTCTGTCTTTTCTCTCTATCCAAGGTGACCTCACTGGTCATGGAGAAGGCAATGTTTAAGCCAAGGAGTGAGGCATGCAAATGCTTGGGGATGTAAGGCACACAGGCACTGCTTGTCATGATAAATAAATAAATGTGCTCTATTCTTTTGGTGGGTTCACGCGAACGCATTTCTCGCCACCACCCTAAATGTTTTGGATCCACAAATGAAAGATACACATGCCGACTTATTTTTTAATATGCCTTAACTAGTTCAATGGCTGGGCCACTCCTGGACCTCCACATGGCTAACACAGGCCCCTCCAATATTTCTGAGTTAGTACTTGCTAAATCTATATTTCATCTCTGCTACCCCAGACCCAATGGGAGAGTGGCCCCTGGGACTACTTTCTCCAATTCTTACATATCTGTGGGCTCTCTCTCCTGCACCTTTTCCCTCGTGTCTGTGCCCTACCCCCTTTCATGGCAGACTCTTCCTCTCTGTATTTCTTGCCCAGGAATTCTAAAAATCCCACCTCCATCTCCCTGCCCAGTCAATGGCCATTGGCAACTTTATTTCTCAATCAGAGCCAATTAGGGCCAAGCTTCTTTTAGCTTATGTGCAGGGCACAGCAAACAGGTTTTTGGGTTACATAATTAGCATGAGAACATAAGCATGTACAATTTCTCATACTGATCTCTAATTCGGTGGCTACTTCTAAAGTATGCCAGGCTTAGCACTGCAACCAAGGGGTGAAAGATTCAGAAGAAATTGTCAATTTTCCCCTTGAGTCTAGGAAGGAGAGGGTATTGATTAGTCTGCTAGAAAAGAAACCTCTATAGGAGAGAACACCATGGTATATTGAGGGGTGGTAAGAAAATGTTCCAGCTTCCTGTAGAGGGCCACCTATGGAGTCCCTGCTAAAGACATTGCTTCAAAGAGGTAGAAAGAGTAGGGCTTCCCCAGGTAAAGGAAAATATTCCTCTGTGTGTGTGTGTGTGTGTAGAAAGAGAGAAAGGGGGAGAGAGAGGGAGAGAGGGGAGAGAGAAAGAGAGAGGGAGAGGTCTGGAGCAGTGGCTAGCATGCAATGGTATTGAATACCATAGGAGGGAGGTACTAGGCTCTCTGCCCAAAAAAAGCTAGGAGGAGTCATGTCATATTCTGCCAACCCAGGCTGTTATTTAAGGGCTCACATAAGACAGGTGAATGATTTGATCACATTTTGTACCCTGTGCCAAGGATATTGAGATAGATGCAAACCTGAAGCCAAGAGGAGGGATTTTCCACATGAGAAAGAACAGGAAGGAAGACCATAAAGAAGCAAGCACAAGAGAGGGAGAGGAGGAGGAAGAGGAGGAGGAGGAGGAGGAGGAGGAGGAAGAGGAGGAGGAGGAGGAGGAGGAGGAAGAGGAGGAGGAAGAGGAGGAAGAGGAGGAG
Source organism: Arvicanthis niloticus (assembly GCF_011762505.2). Lineage (NCBI taxonomy): Eukaryota > Metazoa > Chordata > Mammalia > Rodentia > Muridae > Arvicanthis > Arvicanthis niloticus. The sequence continues at coordinate 36,900,424 of NC_047678.1, read as the reverse complement.
GAGGAGAGCAAAGGGAAAGGGGTGGATGGGGAAGTTGTGAAGCTGTTGACAATGGGTGGGCTCTGAGGACTCACTGGAAGGAGGAGGAAGGCTCGCTCAGAGTGCAAGGTGATCTTGCTTTTCTGGGTTGAGTAACATCCTATGGGGTGAACTTCCTCTCACCTAAGGAATAATGGAAAAGGAAAGAGTGGCAGAAAAGTGCTAAAAGTTTCAACGCATCCATCAAGACATTCAGTGTCAAATAAAAGGTATAGGAATCAAACTCCCAGACATGTGTGCTCTCCCTTTCTTCAAAAGCACTACCTAATACGCCAAGTCTATGATCCTCCTTTATTTGGGGCTCAATTCCCAATTTATTTGCATTCACGATTCTTAAAGACCAAATAACCCCAGAGATAACTATTAATCGGATCTCCAGAGGCCTGTCTGACCCCAGGAGATGCTGATAGTCTGGACAGTCCAGATCTTAACTGCTGGAAATATCAATGCAAGCAGCTAGCTTCACAAATACTTCAGAGTTCCTCTTTGGTTTTGGCTTTGGCTAGAACCCCATGTCTGTTATTGTCCCCCTCCCAGGCACACACCCCTCCGACTGTAGGAAGCCTTCTGTAATGATGTCTGTTCCACCGTCTTTCAACGGACAAAGGATTATATCTAAGAGTGTCCTTGTCATTGCATTGCTCCCTAAGAGTGGAAACTCGGCTCTGCCCTTCTGCATCTCTTTGCCATGCATGTGTGTGTTACAGTGTGTCGCCTGTGTTTGCAAAATGTCACTGAAGCCAGAAGGCGCCCGTGTTCTGTCTCCCTCAGTTCTCCTCCACCTCACCTCTCATTCTTCCTACTGAGTGAACCAGTGTGTACTGGCTAGTTTTGTGCCAACTCGACACAAGCACAAGTTATCTGAAAAGATGGAAGATGAGCTGAAATGGTTCTATAAGATCCAGCTGAAGAGCGTTTTCTTAGTGATTAATTGGGGAGGGCCCAGCCTTTGTGGGTGCTACCAACCCTGGGCTGGTTGGTGATGCTGGTTTTACAAGAAAGCAGACTGAGCAGCCAGTAAGCAGCATCCCTCCATGGTCTCTGCATCACCGCCTGCCTCCAGGTTCCTGCTATGTTTGAGTTCCAATCCTGACTTCCCTCAGTGATGGATGTTATCTGTAAGTGTAAGTCAAGTAAATCCTTTTCTTCCCAACTTACATTGGGTCGTGGTGTTTTATCATAGCAGTGGTAACCCTAACTAGGACAGAAGTTGGTACCAGGATAGTGGGATGTTGCTAAGACAGAACTGACTGTGTTGTTTTGGGGAGGACTGTGGAAGGACTTTGGAACTTTGGGTGAGAAAAGTCACTGAGCGTTGGGAGCCTGGTGATCGCTTCTTGGAGTAGGATAATATTTAACTTAACTTTGATTCTGACAGGATCCCACAGGTGAGAAACTTTGAATTTTAAAAGACTTCATTTGAAAGAGATTGATTTTTTTAAAAAGCATTTGAATTTTAAAGACTGTCGGACTTTTCTAATTTGAAAAGGTAATGAAAGTGCATGCCTGTATAAAGAACATACACAAGTTCATAGAAGCTCAGCCCTAAAACCCCCAAGGAGAATACTCCAGTGTCCACCATGAAAATGTCTACATAGATTCTGGGGTGCCTGTCCCACTAATAGTGGACCACTATTATGCAATAAAAATATAAAACATGTTGGAATAAAAGTACAGCCATGATCCCCAGAAACACTATGTTAAATCATAATCTTAAATAATCATGATGGATCCCAGGTTGGACTCCTGGCCTCTAGAATGGTGAGGTGCTAAATTTGCGTGTTCATCCATGAAGCTTACATTATTTTCTGGTGAACTTAGAAAACTGATACAGGAGGTGGTGTTAGACTCTATGATGCTTCCCGTGTGAACAGAGCAGAAGAGTTTTATTTGAAAAAGAAAATGAAAAACCTGTTGACAGTATTAAATCTCTAAAATGTGGAACAAGACATATATATTTGTTGCACGTCCAGTAAATTAAAAGTGACTCAGTAAACACTTTGCTGAATAGACTTTGTGGTCACCTTTCCCAAGATCAAAGGCTCTCCTCTCTCCTCCCTCTCTGTGCTGTGTCTCATATCAGAGTTACCATTATACATTGTCCTGTAATTTTATTTCAGTTTTTCGTTTGACAGAGGGTCCATTCAGAACTGACCTAGACTTCATATCAATTGCATAGCTTCTTTATTCCATGGTCTTTTTTCTTCTGTATAAAATTGATTGGTATATTAATATAACTCACTCAAAGGTGAGTGAGTGGTGAACACTGACATTCCAGTGGTCACTTGTCATTGACCGCCCCCCAGAGCCTCATCATCACTGTCATTTCATAATTTTATCGTTTCCATCTCCCTTCTATTCTCACTCAATTGACCACTAAATGTGTTGATTTCATCACTATCATGAGATTTTCCCCCCATTCTAACTTCCAGTTATTTGTTACAATTTTTGTTTAAATATTTACATTATGTCAGAAAAACTTACCCAAATCTCTTGGCAATTTTACTGTATTTAGTTTACTGAAGTAGTTTGAAGATTTTAGGCCTGTCTACAACAGAATGAGACAACGTACTATTTTCTTCTCACAGTGTTAATGTTTAGTTCGTTAAGTCAACGCGTCTTCAGCTTGCCCATCCATGTTTTGATATTCATGGATGTATAATATATTTAGTTAGCTTTTGGTCTTGGTTTAAATAATTTGATTGGTTTTGTATTATACATTTCATGTTTCTGGACTTTGTTTAATGGTAAGTTGTTTTAAAGTCATTTGTTACAGTCTGAAGACTGGCTCAGAGGTTAGGAGCATGCATTGCTCTTGCAGAGAACCTGAGGTCTAATCCCAGAAGGACCACAACTGCTAACAACTCCAGATCCAGGAGATCCAAAAGGCAGCACTCTTCTGGCTTCCTCAGGAGCTGCACACAACTTTAAAAAATATATTTGGAAAAAAATCTATCAATTGGTGGAGTTATGTAAACGTGATATAGTTCAGAAATTCCATACACTTAATATATGTACATATGTGTGTATGTCCATATTTTCACAGAAATAATTTCTCAATTTTTATCTTTTGTATATGTGGGACACTAAAATTGACTTAGATCCACCAGATATCTCTTTGTACAGTTAATAATTTAGATAGTAAAATAATTACTTTGCTCTATTTTATATTTTCCTGCAGTTTTTAATTAGCAATGCACAGTTTAGAGTAGTCAAATATATATATAATTTAAAACATAAATGAACTCTTTCTCCTGCAACCATCACTGTGATGGTTTGTATATGTTTAGCTCAGGGAGTGGTACTATTAGGAGGTGTGGCCTTGTTGGAGTAGATGTGTCACACTGTGGGTACCAGCTTTAATACCCTAGCCCTAGCTGCCTGGAAGTCAGTCTTCCACTAGCAGCCTTCAGATGAAGATGTAGAACTCTCAGCTCCTCCTGTATCAAGTCTTCCTGGATGCCTCCATGTTCCTGCCTTGATGATACTGGACTGAACCTCTGAACCTGTATGCCAGCTCTAATTAAATGTTGTCCTTTGTAACACTTGTATTGGTCATGGTGTCTGTTCACAGCAGTAAAACACTAAGACAATAAAAACAAAGACAGTAAAAACTAAGACAATCAACTTTACCAGTTTGTGGGTTTTTTCTCCCCAAGGGCAGTCATATGAACATGCATGGGAGAATGTACCTGCTGGTTTGTGTTTTCACATTGTTATCCAAATAACAATAGATCTTGCATATAGAATAGGTTGGCTCGTGTTACATTGGCTGAATGACATTTCAATACACAGCTATGCCAAAATTGATTCATCTAATATTGCTGTGCTTTTATCCTAAACTCCCGATACTTCTAAAATGTACTATTTCATGCAGTCCCCATGGCGTGTTGTGTATGCGACAAAGACTGTTTGATGAAGAAAGGCTGAGAAGTATTGATTTGCCAAGGTAAATAAGATATTTAAATGTTGAATGGTTAGTATTAAAAGATCTGTGTTAGAAGTCAGATGCTCACGATCCATTTTAGGCTGGAAAATGATTGTTGCCTGACAAAATTAGACTTATTTTTTTGGGGGGGGGGACGCAAATAAAGAGCACTGAGAAAAGATTCCTCTTGTGATAAAGTCCTCCCTCCTGGTGTAAGGTAGCTATGGAAGGTAGCCAAATGAGGACGTGGACGCCATTGAGAATAGGCACCTCCATGTTTCCTTGGACTGTGCTTCCTCAAGATGTAAAATGCCATATAAACTTGAGGTCTCAGGAATTCATCGAAAGTCAGTAAAGAAAAAGTTACTTCCTTTTTTTTCAAAAGGATTAAATTTGAGTTCTAACCCTAGAGACATGGCATTCTGATCTGCCCCAGATATTAAAATGTTACATGTGACTGACTGTCTCTCCCTTTAAACACTAATGCAGTTTGGTCTGTCAGTCACATGGTCTAGAGACCACTCTCAGGAAAGCCAATTCATCTGAAGGCATGCTAAGGAGATGGTACGAATAAGTATCCCTTCAGTGAGGTCATGAGAAGCCCACCCTTAAGGCAGTTGCTTGAGGACCTTCGTTTCTCTTTCCCCCTGGAATTCCCAGCTTGTCTGCCCTGTTCCTTTTCTCTTGGACTCTCATGACATGCTCCTCACGTTTCCTGTTGAATTCATTTTCAACTTCTATTAATGGGAGAGAGACCCATAAGAGAGCTCCAATTCCCCTAGCTTTGGCTCTCACGTGTGCCAGTGGAATGACAGCAAGGATGTCAGTGTGCTGTGTGCAGCAGGATGAGGCTGAGGCTGCGGAAGAGACAGGAGAGGTGTGGTGTCTTCAGATGTTAGTGCTCAGAAGCTTCAAGAAGGGGTGGGCATTCAGAGCTCATGAATGGTTTGTGTCTAATCACCAATGAACTTTGCTGCTGTTGTGACCAGACACCTGACAAGAATCAGCTTAAAGGTGGAAGGATTCATAGTTCAGAAGCCATGAACCACCATGGTGGAGAAAGTGTGGTTCTATGGGGCACAGAAACAGGATGCCGGAGCTCAGATTATTCATTTTCTTCCTTGTGTGGGATGGTGCGACCTACATCCAGAGTGGGTTATTTTCTCTTTTGGTTTTCTCCCCTGAAACACCTCACCAATACTCCAAATTAAACAGCAGAGTAACAATAGCAGAAATTTCTAGAACTTTCGTAGCAGAGTGAATGGACCACAAGGACTTGAACCCGTGCCTGAGGCTATCCCAAAATGAGAGCTATAACACTGAGGCGAAAATAATTCCAGCAATTATTTGACTGTTTGGTTGCCTGATTGACTGTTTTTTCCTAGACAGGATCTCAGTATTGATCTAGTTGACCTCAGACAGTGTGCAGCCCAAGTCGACCCTTGCCTGCTTGGTCTTCCTTGCCTGTGAGTCCGGAGTGCACAGGTGTGTGCACAGGCAGCTTCCATTATTCTTCATTCACTCATTCTCTCCACATGAGACACTCCTGAGAGTTCAGATCTGAGTAAGAACGCTTGGTCACGCTCATGTCATAGAGCCTCTGTTCATCTGTGCACTTGCCTTCAAGGATGCTCTCTTCCCTGCCTGACCCTAAGTGCAGGCAACGAGAGAGCCCTTTATTATTCAGTCTGGGTGTCAGAGTTCCTTCCACTGTTGTAACGCCCTCTGCCAACTGCCAGGAAAGGTTTGCTTTCTCTCAGACTGTGTGTGTTCTCTCTAGCAGTGTGGCAATGATCCTAACACCCTGCTGTGTTTTAATAGCCAATTTAGGCTGGCCATTAAAATACAATGGCACACTATAAAACCACAGAAATGATGAGATCCTTCTAAGTGCAGCTCCCAAGGAGACAGAATTCTAAAAGGAGAGAAAGCTTGACTGGGCCGATGGCAGGTGTGGACGGTCTCATCTCATCACCTTAAAACTGTTTCTACCTTTCATGCTGGTTTCTGCATCCTGAGTTATCACATCAGGACCACTGAATGACGCTCCACCAAATGGGACCTCCTAGCCTGTGGTGGGATCTGCAGTGACCTCATAAACTTGTGTTACAGTGACATCATCAGCCTGTGGTGGTGAGTATGTAGTCTCACATTCCAGCTCTGTCAACTAGAAGGAACTGGAGAACTAACTCTTTGGGGACTCTGAGTGTTCTCTCTCTCTCTCTCTCTCTCTCTCTCTCTCTCTCTCTCTCTCTCTCTGTGTGTGTGTGTGTGTGTGTGTGTGTGTGAGAGAGAGAGAGAGAGAGAGAGAGAGAGAGAGAGAGAGAGAGAGAACGAGAACGTAGAAGTCAAAGGACAATCTCAGTGTCATTACTCAGATTTCTTGGTTTCTACCTTTTTCTTTTTTGAGACAGGCTCTCTTACTGGTTTGGACACAAGCTAGGCTGTCTGCAAGCCCCAGGAGTCTGCCTGCCTCTGCCTCTCTGGCACTAGAGTTACAGATACATGCCACCACAGCAGGTCTGTGAATGCGGCTCCTTGAATAACGCCAGGTTGAGTTTACTGAGGTGTCCACACTGCTTGGTTTCCTTCTTCAGAATGTGTCCTCTCCAGAGGTTGGAATGGCTCTGGCTTGGCCTTACTGCATTTTTCCAAGGCTGTTTCCCCAGCCTTCTTCCTTTGACTAACTCCTCTGGGAGCCGAGACCAAAAGCTTCAGTCTGAAGGTGGGTGAGCTTGAACATGTAGACAGAGTTAGAAGGAGAGCCCAAATCCAGCCTGGCAGCTCAGCTAGTTCACAGTTCATACTCTTGTGTACCGTAAGGTACATGACTGTTCCGGAGCCAACTGTGAATGTGAGGTGACTTTGAGGAGAGACTAGCCACACTGCTGTGCTGGGGCATGTAAACAGAAGAGCCAGGTTGGGTCACCTAGGCAGTATGTCACTGTATTTCTGGGGAGGTTCAGTGTCTGTTGCTGGAGAGGAGACCTTTAGCTTCCTTCAATTTACAATAAGATGGAGATTGTAGGAAAGCCAAAATGGTGGTGGGCATTCCAAGTTTCCCCAAGGCTCTTGCTCTCTTGTCAGATACAACTAGAATAGAACCTGGTGTAATTTGCTTGGCCTGCAGGACTCGGTTTCGGGACTTTTCAATTCTCTTTGTGGTCCTCAGGCACAAGGGCAACCACTCCCCTCCCTGCAATTAGGGACAGATACATCAAGGTGCATCCTAAAGTTAGGTAGGGCACATCTTCCGTCATTGATCGCAACAGAGGGTGACCTGCTTCTAGTGTGAGGATGTATACTTCCTTTCTGTGCTTGCAATGATCTTCCCTGGTTTGTTAAATGCCCATCAAGTAGGAGCCCCCTGCAGCCAGACTTTAAGCTTTAGGTGTGTGAGGACAGCCTGGGGGTTAGTGGGGCATGGGGGGAGGGGCAGAGTGAGGCTTCAACAAACAAAAAACAAAACAAAACACAAAGGGCCATAGGAATCTTTTCAACAAAGAAAGAAAGAGAAAAGAAGAAATAAAAAGAGAAAGAAAATGAAAAAAGGGGGGGAAACAGAAAGGTGAGACCCTTTCTGAGTCCTTCTATGTCCATCCAGATCATCACACACCTGCAGGATGGCTGGCTCCACCACAGGTCTTAGCATTTCACCAATATAGAAGCAACTACGTTCTCCACCTGCCTAAGAAGTGAGCTTTGCCAGGTAACTTGGGTAATAATAATCTTCATAATTGCCAAGAATAGATGTGCAACTGACATCTTAACAAGTTGTTTCACAACTGTTTTTTTTTTTTTTTAAGTCCGGGGAATAAAAGATTTTTGGATTAACTGTAGATTTTTGAAAACTCAGAAAAATCTACCCAAGGCAGTGCATTCGTACAAAGAATTTATTGTTATCTCCCACCCCAAATGATTAAAGAAACCAAACAACCAAATGAATACAAATTACAGAATTCTAGAAAGTCAAATTCAGTTCTTTCCACTGGCCATGAGTGTGAGAGTGTCTTTTGGATATATGCTCAGTTAGGCTATGGACTGAAAGAATGGCAATTGGATGCAGGACCAAACCTTCTGGGTGAATGAGAAATGTTCTCTAAGGGAAGTTAGGGAAAGACTCCAGGCAGGAAGTGAAGCTTAGACCACAGAAGAGTGCTGCTCACTGGCCTGCTCACCATGGCTTCTTACACAACCCACAACTTACTGTCTGGGGTGGTATTACCCACAATGGCCTGGGCTCTCCCACATTAGTCAATCAAAAAAAAATGTCTACAGGCCAATCTGTTGGAGGGATTTATCTCAACTCAGGTTCTCTTCACAGATGACACTAGCTGGTGTCAAGTGGAGAAAAAAAAAAAACTAGTCAGCAAAAGGGGAACACATTTTTTTGTGTGTGTGTTACCCTTAGAAATCACAAAATTTACTCTATTGATTAAAGGGTACCACAAACTTTTTTTGAAGTTTATGTTAAGATAATTCTCCAAGGCAAGGTGAGAAGAATATGAGGTTACATTGTAAGGAAGCATGTAGGGATGGATTGGCAGGTGGAGGAGCTTGCCAGAAAGCCTGACGAACTGAGTGCAATATCCACAGCCCACATGGTAGAAGGATAAACTGGCTCCTACTGTCTTCGATCCTCCACACAAATTGTGCCATGTGCACGTGCCAGTGTGTGCACATGTGCGTGTGTGTGAGTGTGTGTATACACACATACAAACACAGGGGAGAGGGTGAGAGTAAATAGTAACTTTTTTTTTAAAGAAAGTAATTTTAAAGAAGGCATGTAGGCCAAGGTATCTTGGTGAACCATCTTTGGGAAATTCATTCTGCTACAAGCAGATATGGATATCTGGTTTATGAATCTTTTTCTCTAAAGTATCTTTATTTTCTTTTCCCTGTGGGAAAATATCAGCAAGTCCATCTGTTGGCTTTTCCCACTAAGGTGTCATCAGTTAGTGGCTGTAGGATATAGTGTTTTTATTTATTCAATAGTGCAGGGTGTTGCTTATAAATACCTTTATTCTTATGCCCTTGGCCCTTCTGAACTTCGTGATGCTCAATTTTCTCTTGTATGCGATGGGATAACATCCTATGTTAAGCAAAATAGACAAAAAGAAGACATATACATACAATCAGTCCCACACAGGCCATGAAGGCCTTAGGGCATTGGTACAAGTTTCCCTGGACACAGCCATGGTGACACTGAGTGTAACGGACCCTGTCCCCTACTCATCCATGGTGGGAACAACGTGATGGGCAAGAGAAGGGAGCTCCTAGGTCTCTAGAGAACATGAAGCTCCTGGGATAAAAAGACAACCCTGTTGAGATGGAGGTCTATTCCTTTAGGTGCTGACAGCACATGGGATTCGAGAATCCAACGTTCTCCGGCTTAGCTTAGCAGATTGCTCAAATAGTTAATGTAAAATGCTTGGAAAGTCATTTGGCATCTATCAATGTCCCTATCACATGATCTGCTGTTGCCTTACTGTTGGGTCTATCCTAATCCCCCGAGAAGCCTCCTTTTCATGCACACTGATGGTGCTAACAGGGAAATAGGCTGTAGAAGCACAAGCAAATGGAAGAGAGTATTATGGCCACGAGACTGTAGTAAGTAGAGATATTAATGAATAACAGTTACTTGTCCCCATGGGTTTGTGAACTATGATGGGATCAGCTAAGGATGGACAGATCCAGCCTTGGCTGGCTTAGCTTTACACCACATGTTTTCAAACAACTTTCTAAAAACAGCAATGGAGCTTTGAATATGCCGCATACTGACAGCAGGGACAATAAGAATAAGCAGAAACATGCAAGAGCCCTTGAGACCTAGGTTGACAACAGATACACTGTCCACTGATGTAGTCTCTTCATATAGGTATATATGAAACCCAGAGGAGAAGAAGTACACTTTACCTGCTGTGCTCCCTACTTTAATCTGTCAACTTGATATAATGTAGCAGCACCCCCCTGGGAAGTAAGCCTGGTTGAGAAATTCCACAAATCATACGAGGTGGCAGGAATGTCTGTGAGGGGGGCTGACTTAATTATTCATTGACCCAGTCCATCTTGACTGTCTTTATTGTTAATAAACAGCCCATCATGGGTGACATCATTCCCTAGGTAGGAATCACCTGAAATGTGTAAGAGCAGAGAAAACTGGCTGAGTACTAAGCACTGAGCAACCAAGCAAGGATTCACATATTCATTCTCCCCGTTCTTGATTGGTAATGTGATGCTTTAAGGACTTTCCTTAACTTACCCACAGTAATGGACTCTAACCAGGATCTGTGAGCCAAGGGAATGCTTTCTTTTCTCAGTTACTTTTTCATGGGTGGTGGTGGTGGGGATTTTATCAAAAATGAAACTGTAGCACCTCCGGAGGTGGCTAGACTAGACACACAATGGTATCCACCATCTTGTTTCTTCTTCACATCTACTTATTTGTAAAGACACCATTTTTTCCTCCTAAATTACATTTGAACTACCTGCCACTTTTACTGTCTTACTCTAAGCTCTGATTTCTAACCAGTCATTTTCCTTGGTTCGTTTCTTTCCGAGGAATAATTAATAAAAGTTTAGGTGTAACTACTACGGGATTTGTTTATAAAGGGAGGATTTGAGGAGTCCAACTTCAAAGGATGACAAATAGGACCCTGTTGTTGGAGTGTGAAATGTCTCCTAGTGTGTTTATAGTCCTCAGATGATAGTGCTGTTCAGGGAGGTGGTGGCTCCTATTGGAGGTAAATTTGTTGGAGGAGGAAGTGAGTCACTGCAGGTGGGACTTGAGGTTTTATCCTGGCCCTACTTCCTGCCTACCCTCTGCTTCCTTGACTGAAGAAGGAATACTCACGTTTCTGTCCCAGTGACTTTCATAGTACACCATATTCTTCTTTAAACCAAGAGTCACAATGAGCCTTTTCTTCCACAATTTAGTTTGTAAGCTATTTAGTCACAACAAAAAATTAAAACAGGTCCTTTGTAGTTGGGTGCATGTGGACATGATCTGCTGAACTGGGATGACTCCACTCTGTTTCTCTCTCTGAACACCAGAGAGGATATATAAACCCCATTTGTCTCCATTTAAGGACCAGGCCTGATTTCAAAAAGAAGGCCATAAGGCACCAGCTCCAGGAACAGACCATAAGTCCAGACCAGAAACAAGGTCAAAAAACCACCTACCAAGGGACATCCTGGATATAAGCACGAAAATGGGGAAACATCTCAGAATGGGCCTTCTGTGCTGGGCAGCCCTATCTCATTCTATGGTTAAATGTTCATGTTACAGGAATGCAGACCACTGACCAACTGTGACTCCCTAGCACCCACCAATAAAAATTTAAATTAATCCTTCTAGAGAGTTCCCCTGGTTCCCTATAAAAAGGCCTGCATGCCTTCATCTGAGATCTCCATTTTGGAGAATGGTTGACCCCACGCGCATGTTGGTTGCTTCTGCAGAATAAATACACTTTGTCTTTGCATACTATCTGAGTCTGGGGTCTTCTTTCAGCGAGTTTTGAGGCCTTACACACCCTTTGCTCTCTTCTCCATCCTTAATTCCCAAAATAACAGACACCAAAAGTTCTATAAATATAATGAGCAGTCCAAAAACAAGGTCAATATAGGATAAACATTTTTGAAAATAACATGTTAGCCGGGCGGTGGTGGCGCACGCCTTTAATCCCAGAACTTGGGAGGCAGAGGCAGGCGGATTTCTGAGTTCAAGGCCAGCCTGGTCTACCGAGTGAGTTCCAGGACAGCCAAAGGCTATACAGAGAAACCCTGTCTCGAAAAACCAAAAAAAAAAAAAAAAAAAGAAAGAAAGAAAATAACATGTTATTTCATTTATATTTATTTAATAACATAATCAAATTCTGCAGAAAAAAGTATGTTCAAGCAATATTTTCAGACTGGGAAATGTTTTAAATCCATGTATGTTATTTAAATTCACACAGAAAAGCATTTCTTCTATAAACTCAGAGTGCATTCATTTCAAATGCACAACTCACTAAGCAAATGTGGCCTCTTTAGGCTGGATCTCTATTTACAATTGGTGCCAGAGATCAAGTTGATTATCAAAAACCCCTGCTGGTCTCAGTACTAGCTGAAATAATTCAGGGACAACTCTCCTGGGGTCTGCTAATTCCATCTGGTATCTAATTCCCTTGCATGTATCTTTGGCTCAGGGCTTAGCAACTTGTAGTCTGCAGGTGAGTGTAATCCACTACCTTTTTACTAATGCTGCTATATTGGAGGACAGCCTCATCTTGCTTGTTGACTGACAGGCTTCGGGTACCATTGCATGGTATCGTGTGACTGAAAGACCACACCTCCAACAACCACCATGAAACAGAGAAAGCTAACTGAAGTGAAGCAAGGTTATAAACCTCAAAGCTTTTCTCCGGTCATGAAGTTTCTCCAGAAAACCTCTACATCCTAACAGTTCTACAACCTTACCAAACTACACTATCAACTGGGGACCATATGTTCAAATACATAAGCCTGTGGGAGACATATCTCATTCAAACCACCACACTCATATTTTCCCTTGGTACCCTCTTAGGTTTGCTGTATAATACCTAGTGAAGGCTGACGCTCAGATGTCCAGTGAATAGGTATACATTTTATTATAGTTGACTTCAAGATATTGTATAGGACATCTATTTATACAAAAATGTTCTTTACTGTTTACCAGACACCCACTTTTACATGGTATCTTACACCTTCATTTGTTCAGTGTGACAACCTTAAAACCTACCCAAAGATTTCTTCATTGATTCAACTCAGCTTGGTTGGTATAAAACTTACCTGTATTGTTCTGACAGTCAGTCAGATAATAGTGGCAAAAGTAGCTATCAAATCACATACTGCTATGGAAACACAAGGAACTGGGCCCCAGGGCAACTTAGAGGGTAAAGGCCCTTGCAGTCAAGCCCAGTGACCAGATTTTGAACTCTGAAACCTTCATGGTAGGAGTGAACCATTGAATTCATGCAAGTCCTCTGACTTGTACAGCAACACTGTAGCATATGCAAATCCACTTACACAAATGCAAACATGCAAACTCATGCAAACACTCATACACACACTCATGCAAACACACAAATGCAAACAATAAAGTGCTATTTTAATAATAAAATGTTTATAAAAATGAAATACAAGACATTAATGTTTTCTGAGCTTTATTCCTAAAATTTCATTTTTGTCTTGATGCTGTCATGTGACAATCACAACATTCTTAACTGGACGGTTCTTGCTGTCCTTGACAATTAATTAGACTAGATTTACATATTTATGACTTAAGTCGCCATAACTGTAATGTTTGCTCTTTTCCTTAGAGACAATAAGCTCAAGCCATCATTTTCTCAAAGACACTCATCCTCATCCCTATCTCAAGGACCACTGAGTTCAGCCTGGTCTTCCATCTGTAATGAATTGTAACCTTTCTCTCAAAATGGTTCCAAATGGTTTGGCCCATGGTGGTTTTGGTTTGCAGTTTTAAAGCTCTGCTAATATCCCCACTGCCAAGTTTTAATTACTTCCAGTCAGGGCTCTTCCTCCTCTGTGGACTCTCAGATTATTCAGAAGAGAAGCATCCACTTGCTGCAAGGCTGAACCCCATCTGCCACCTCCCTCCCAGGGTTTCATATTTTTCTGCCATTGGATAAAGTCTGATTTCTTCACAGCAGAAGAAAGGCAATTGCTTCGTCATTAACATCTCATCAATAGACACTGAAACTCTCTTCTTAATATACTTTTTTTAAAAAAACGAGAGCACATATGAATAATTGCCAACCTTAATCAAGGTCAGATTTCCCTTGAACAAAGGAAGGAGAGAGGCTTCTAGAACATTTTGCTTCCACTGAGGAAATACAGTGCTTGACTCCATTGTAATAGAACATAGGATGGAGGGGCCGGGAGTCACCTAGGAGTTGGTAAAGTGCTTGCCAAGAAAACATGAGCCCCTGAATTTGATTCCCAGGCATGGTGACATGTGTTACTGATGTAGGAAGTAAATCATTATGGTTTATTTTAGGTAGGAGGGGGTGCTTAGAGTCCACTGGGGTCACAGATGAGGAGGAACTGGGCCCCTCTCTCCCCCAGTTGGTGTTTGCCACCTTCTTGTCTCAGAACTCTTAAGTTGTGGGTGGTCTCCTACTTAACTGTATCCGGGATCAGAAAGGATGCAGGTTCAAACCCTAGAATGTTCACTGAGTAAGGTTTTCTGTAGTGAACTAATAGGAAAGGAACTGTGCTAAGAGAATGTGGAGACTGTTTCTAAAGCACCAGCCTACAGAGGGGCAGAAATTTCTCACATTCAGGGACTTTACAAACCATTGTCTAGAATCAAGTCGGCCATTTTCCCCCCTCTTCATTGCAGCCCTTTCTGCAGAATGGTATATTAAAAACTATGTTGCTTTCACCTCTTCCCGTCATGTATTACAGTGAGGGCCTTGTTTGGAGCAGTAACCCCAGATCCAGGAAGGCAGACACAGGAAGACCTGGGACTCATCAACCAGCCAATCTATTCAAATCAGTGAGTTCTAGACCTCTGGCTGCCATATGGTGTGCACTCACTTGAATGTACACACACACACACACACACACACACACGTAGCACAAAGAATCACAGGCAAGCCAAACTGGAAAAAAACACCTTGTAGCATTCACCACGGTATAAAGCTGAGAGAGAATGTTAAATAATTCTAAGCAGGCAAGTAGAAAACAAGGCATGACATAATGTGTAAATGATGCTAAAACTCTAGATGCTCAAAGGAAACTAAGGGAAGGTGGACATGGTACAGAGTCATTGAGCCCCACTAGAGCTCGGAGGGCTAAGAGCTCAGAGCGCCAGAAAACAGAGGGCTAAGCTTTGGGAAGGCCTTGATGGTCCTCACTATCCGGACAAGTGAGATAAACCCAGCTCTTCAGCCTCCTTACAGAGGATGCTATCATGGTCACTGCAATTGTTTTCTGAGACTAAGACAGCTTTCTAAGTGCCCCAGCAGCTGCCCAGCACACAGCAGATCTGAGGACCAGCGGCTCACAGCCTTATACTTATCTTCATTTTGGCTTATTTTCTCCTTGATTGAAGGCCTTCTCCTGATGGTTGGCTTCCTTCATGTGAAAGCCAGCGCACTTAGAAGCACTGGCTGTCTGAATGGGTGCAGAGTGCCTGCTGTGAACCAGCCCTTGGCTGAGAGGCGCTCAAAAGTCAGTGTGTACAGGTCTCTGCTCACAGTCCATTCTGTAACACAGACCATTATTCTTTTCTGAGCTGTCTCTCCAGCCTATGCAGAACTTCCTCTTCTATTTCTCTCCCCCGGGTATCCTTTCTACCTCCATCACAGCCTTCTCATTACCCCCATGGACCCCTCTCTAGTTTCTTGCACACATTCACTACCACAGATGAATGTGTGTAAAAATTAGAAGAGGATCTGTGTACGAAATAACACGCAATGTTTGTTTCCCTGAGTCTGGGTTAATATAATAATTCTGAGATCCATCCATCCATTTCCTTGAAGATCTCATTTCATTTTTAAGAGGTAAAATTTAATTCTCTTCCCCTCGAATGGGGCCTGGCTGACTGACAGGCTTCTGACAAACCTGGAGAAACTGACTGAAGGATTTCAGAGGTACAGCTCCCTGTCTCTTTGAGACAGGTGCTTTAGAAGTGCAGGGCCATCCTGTAAAATGTCAGACAAGCTGGAAGCCACCATGTTCATAATGAGAGAGATACAGAAGGAGAGATGCCAGGCTCAGTCATTCTGGTATCTGTCTGTTGACATCTTCCTGGCTCAGTTGGGAGAGAAAAGATTCCAAGGTGATGTTAGTGACTGCCTCATTGTGGTGACGAACAAAGAGACCTTCCTGAATGACAGCATCCTGTCTGGGTCCAGTCAGCTCCTCGAACCATGAGCAATGGCACTCACTGGTCACCCCCACCTGCTGTCTATCACCAAGCTCCTATGGGGGATGGTCACAGGGACACAGTGTCAAAACACATCCTCTACTTGTAAATAATAGGGCTCTGTCTGTCGTGGGAGCCAGCACTCTCAGTGGTGTCTCCCTCCGTTAACTTTGCAGTCTTGGAGGACACACTAAGAAATGGCGAGAACCACAATTTTCTTCTTTGAAAAGTGTGGAAGCCTGAGAGCAGAGCTTCTGTATGAAACAAGAAAATCCTAGGGGAATGTCTAAAAGCTGTAAAACTCTACATTAAATTGGGGATTGTTACCCAATACCATGATGCGGACCACTTCCCAGGACCCAGGGCGATGAGTTATTTTCAAACCCTTGTTCACAGCCGCCTGTGCTTACTGGGTCCACTTTAGGGGAAGGGATGTTAGGTCCGCATGTAATCAAATTAATCTCTTCATGTTTAATTCTGTTTAGTAATTAAAAATATCTAAATATGTGAACCAGCATGCATTTCCATGCACAATGTATGAGCAGGAGCCTATGGAGAGGAAAAGAGGGCACTGAGTCATCCAAACCTGAGGTAATGGGCAGCTGTGAGCCACCGTGTGGGTGCTGGGAACTGATCTCAGGTCGTCTGAAAGAGCAGCAAATGCTCTTAGCTGTCGAGCCATCTCTGCAGACCTGCAGTTAGCATTCCTAGTAATTACATTTGTGTGTAACGTTGCAAGCATTGTATCTTTCTTGTCTTATCAGTGTAGTGTAGGAGAGATGTGTGTATGTGTCTTTCCGTCTGTCTGGTCTGTCTGTCTGTCCGTCTGTCTGCTCACTGTCAGTGCATCACACCCATAGAGGTCAGAAAACACACTTGGGTACTGGGCTTTGACTTCTGCCTCCTGTTCTCTGCTGTGTACCTCAGGCTAGCCAGCCCTTCAGCTTTCAGGGATTCTCTCTTTTACAGGCCCACTGAGCCATCTCCCCAGGCCTATACCCTTTATTCCTACTATGATGTCACTCGTATCTCAGAGTAGGATGGCGCGGGCTCCATGCTTACACTGCCAACCCAAGACTGATTCAGGTTAATAGTTGAGTTTGGATTCATTTTCCAAGAAACGCCAAGATTTATAGTACCATTCACCAAGCATTCTGTGCTCCCAGACTTACCAGTTACCACTGGGTTTATGTATTGTTTTATTTTTATTTTGTTGTTTTTATTTATTCAGTGTGTATGTCAAATACACACACACACACATACATACACACACACAGAGAGAGAGAGAGAGAGAGAGAGAGAGAGAGAGAGAGAGAGAGAGAGAGAGAGAGAACCTGCAGAAGAGGTCAGAAGAGGTCACAGATCACCAGGAGCTGGAGTTATAGGCTGTTATGAGCCCCCCAATATGTGTGCTGGGAACCAGTCTCAAGTCTTGTATAAAGGCAGCAAGTACGCTATGGCCTTTCGTACATTATTTTTTAACTAACTGTAAATTTTTTTCAGTAACAAGAAAGGGTTTACAATGACTTTCTTATGATGGTCTAACTGTCAAAGGGACAGGAGTGTCAGTGTGGCGTGGCAGGCACTTGCCTGAGAAGCAAGAAGCAATAGGATGCTCTTTTATTCTGTTTCATTTTTACTTTGAGCTAGGTTTCATCTCCCCCATACCCCCTTGCCCCTTTGTCCCTCCTCTTTTGAAAGTGTATCTTCCTGACTCCCTTCTGCATTCCCAACCTCCTTCCTGATAAGGTCACCCTGTACTTTGTTAACTTCACACTGGGCCGTGAGCAGTTGTAAAGTGACAGCTCCTCTAGGTGTTCCCTTCTGGATTCAGTTGGAAGCAAAGGACATGAGGACATAGAAACCTGATGACTAGACTAGTGGAACCTCCTTAGGAGTAGTGTTTCAACCCACACGCTGATCAGACAGATGCATGTTCACACCTTGATCAACATATATATGTTCATATACACCCAGAAACACACACATAGTTGCTCATATGCAAAACACTCACATTCACATCTTCACACACACATACATCCACTCACACTTACACACTCAAAAATTCACAGTCGCATACTCACACCTATACCCAAGCACATATTCGTGTGCACACCCATATTCATGCAAACTTAACACTCACGTGGAGGACGTCTGCATTCCTACACTCACACACACTCACACTCATACTCATACACACTTGTTTGTACACACCGATACTCAGTCAAAATAGCCTATATTCACACTGGTACACACACTAATACACATCCATGTACACGTGTTCACATAATCACATTGTATATTCACAGACTCAGAGTTCCTTACACTCAAAATCTGACAATCCCACACTCCCACACAAATGTAACCCCCACGTGCTCACACTCAAAACCACACAAGACACTCTTTCATTCTTACACTCATGTAGACTCACAGATTCAGATGCACTGATGCTCACACATGCTTTCACCTCAAATAAACACTCCCATTCTAAAACACTTCTAAAACTGTACACACTGACATGCTTATCTTTACACCCACATAAGGAAATTTGCTTATGAACTCACACACACACACACACACACACACACACACACACACACACACGCATATCCTTTCCCTACGCTCTCAGACATACAGACACAAACATGCAATTTCAGACAAGTACATACATACTGTCTCACACTCGTTTGCATATATTCGAACTCACAGTTATACACTCACACATCAACAAGCTCACACTAAGACATCTGAGCATAGTCAACCACACACTCAAACTTATTGTTACACTCACACACACACATTCTCCACTACAAATGGATATACTCTCATATACTCGGGTGTGCATGGGTATCTTCATACATACCTATTCTTTTTCTCTGTGCATGTGTGTCTCTTTGTCTGTGTTTCTCCCTCACCCCTCCCCTTCTCCCTCTCCCCTTCCCCCTCCCTTTCCTTCTCTTCCCCCCTTTTCCTCTCTCCATCTCCCTCTCTCCCTCTTTCCCTCTCCTCCCTCTCCCTCTCCTCCCTCTCCCTCTCTCTCTTCCTCTCTTCCACTTCTTCTCCCTCTCATTTTCCCTCCTCTCCCTCTCTGTCCTCCTCTTCCTCTCCCTCCCAGCCCCTCTTTCTTTCTCTGACACACACACACACACACACACACACACACACACACACACTAGTCTTTCCTACCACTCAATCCCAGATCCTCTGATATTGGTCCTGTCTCTAAGCTGAGGGACTGATATTTATCACGACTTTACTTCAAAAGCATCCCGGAATGCCTGCCGTCCTGAGTTCTGGAAGCAAGTGTGTCATAGAGGACAGTTCCTGTTATACTGGTGTGAACTTGAGCAAGTCACCTGAGTTCTTCTGTTTCAGTAGGGTTTGGAAGCATTCTCATCGCCTGATGGGTCTGGAGTGACAGCAGATATGAAAGGCTTGGGATGGAGTCAGCAGGAGCATTCAGCTAGTCCAGAAGAGTCCATCCCTGGCTCCTCCTCTGGGTTATCCTTTATTTCCCTCTTCCCCTCATTGGGTCCGTTCTTGGCCACTAGGTGGAGAAAGCAAGCCTGTACAGTGATTGAATTAAAAGCAAGACCCAATCGGCCTGACATACACACCATAGACATTTCCCTTCCTCAGAACTTCATAGAAGGTGGGAGCGAGCTTCCTGAGGGGTGTTTGGGGAATTCTTCAGCAGTTCACAATGAAAGTGTCGGGGTTTAAGTGTGGTCATGCCTGGAGGCCCTAGATCTCACAGAGGGACGGTGCTAGGCAAATTCTACACTTCAAAAACTCAGCTTCTGGCACCTTCTCCCCTTCCAAGCTCCAATCTCTTCTCACTTGCATTTCAAGCAGACAAGTGCCCTGTGTTATTTCTTCTGGAGGACTCACTTCCTAATTCCTAGGGGACATTTGAAAGATGAAGCCTTTGATAAGTTTCGTTCCTTAAACCTGAGAAGTGAAAGCACAGGGAACTCAATAAGACCCACTTCACAGAGCAGCGGAGAGCATGCACCAGTTAGAGTGCGCAGTCCCTTTGTGAACTCCTAAATCCTTCTCAAATAAAAAAGTTCTTATCTGTGGGAAAGCCTAAATCTTAAGGAAACTTGCCTTGATAAGCAAGGAAAGAGGCCTTAGTGGCAATGGCGTCTTGTCACCTCACATACCACTGACACATAAGGCGTGAATGTGCTAGCCTCATGTCACGATTTCCAAAGTTTGTGGTTTTAAAAACATGTTACTGGGCTGGAGAGATGGCCCAGTGGTTAGGAGTGATTGCTGCTCTTCCAGAGGAACTGAGTTCAGTTGTAGGTAGCCACAGTGAGTGACTCATAACAGCCTGTAACTTCAGAAGATCCGATATCTTCTGGCCTTAGAGGGCACCCATACTCATGTACTACAAACATACACACATGCATACATGTCCACATATGCATGCACGCACATACATGCGCATATAGACATGCACACACAGACATGTGCCAGCACACATACATGTGCACATAGACATGCACACACAGACATGTGCCAGCACACATACATGTGCACATACACAGGTACATGTGCCAGCATACACACATACACACACACAGATAAAAGAATTTAAATGTTATTAAGAAATTTTGTATTCTAGTTGTCGTTATCTGTTTGCGTATGGGCATGTGTGTGATGTGCTTCTCTATGTGTGCACATCTTTTCACAAGTGTGGCCACATGTGTGCATGCAAGAACACCAGAAGTCTTCCTCAGTCACTCTCCAAAGTATTCATCAGGGCAGGTTTTATTAATTGAGCTGCCATTCATAATACTGCTAGTCTAGCCAGCCAGCTTGCCCCAGGGATACCTTGGCTCTGCCTTCTGCATATGAAACTACAGGCTACCCCAGTGCTGGGGGTCCGAGCTCTACTCCTCACAATGCCCATCAAGTACTTCATCCACGGGGCTGTCTCTGTAGCCCCATATTCCAAACCTTCCCCCAACTACACTATGAAATTCCTTTGTATTTACTTTTGAAACTTATTTGAAAATGTCATACTTGGGGACTGCATTTGTATCATATTCCCCTCTGTACTCCAGTGCCCGCCAGCAACTGTTACATGCAGAATCTCTTTTTGTTTACTTAGTATATGTGTATTTATACAAACACATGCATATGTGTTTGTATAAATACAATATGTTGACTCTATGTAGTGTTTCTCGTACGTGGATTTATTCAGCTACAACTGCTTGGGGTTAGATAATCCATCAGGGAATTGTTTCCTGGAGAAGACTAATTCCCCATCTCCCAACAGCAAGTAAATTCCTGGAGCTCTTCTTCTAAGTGTGGTCCTTGTGAGATTTCTCCGGTCCACGTTGGCATGTCACTGACATCAGCACTGTGAGTTAGCATTGTTGTTTAGGCAACCATATTTTTGAGACCTGACAAGTGCAGCTACATTCCAGGCTTAAAATGTGCAAGAATCCTTTTGTGGCATTTTTTCTATCCATTTTCTACCATTAAAGAAATAAGGAATACAAAAGACTGTAGAAAGTTGAGGTGACTGGGAGAGGCCTGGCGCTGAGCATGCTGGCACAAGGCTTAGGTTCTAGGAGCTTCAGAAGCTGAAATCAAGGAGCCTTATGTTCAAGGCCAGCCTGAGCAACTTAGTAAGATCTGCCTCCAAACTATAAGGAAATTAAAAGGAAAGGAATGGAAAAGCCTGGAACATAGCTCAACAATGGAGTATTTGCTTAGCAGACTCCAGGACCCAGCTTCCCTTGCCAATCTCACTTGTAGCTGGCACTTGGGTGTTAGACAGCTGTAGATCTGAACGTAGCAACTGAATCTGTTTCCTGTCACTGCAAATGCCTGTAAGCAGAGACAGGAACCAACTCTCTAAGGTGCTTTTCATTCAGGGGACCAGTGATCTGAGCAAGCAAGGATGAAGAAGCCTTTCATCTTCTAGACCACCAACTTTATAAGGGACTGAGAGTCACAAAGGTAGCAGCCAGTCAATTCTGGAGCTCAGACTTGCCCCTGTGGCCAGGTGCTTAGGCACAGTATCTCGAGACTTGTGATGTCTGGGCCTCGATCATTACTCTTCTTCATACTCCCCTCTCAGTCTCTGGATGTCTAGGCTAATGCACGTCTCTGAATGCTGACACTAGTTAGTGCTTGCCGGCCTCAATCCCTCACGCCTCCAGACACCAACTGGGCGAGAAATCAAGCTCAGAATAAATAAGTCATCGACAGAGCATGTGCTTTAGTCACTAAAAGCACACGCATGCGAGTTCCTTTCTTCAAAACGGAGTGTAAAAGCTCTCCACCCATGAGGCTTGAGAGACGGCTCAGTGATTAAGAACACTGGCTGATCTTGGACGGACCCAGATTTGATTCCTAACA
The DNA here is from genome assembly GCF_011762505.2 of Arvicanthis niloticus. Classification (NCBI taxonomy): domain Eukaryota; kingdom Metazoa; phylum Chordata; class Mammalia; order Rodentia; family Muridae; genus Arvicanthis; species Arvicanthis niloticus. The sequence goes on along the minus strand of NC_047678.1, from coordinate 36,878,165 downwards.
TCTATCTACGTAGTGGCTCGCAAGCATCTGTGACTCCAGTTCCAGGGCTCCAGCACTCTCTGCTGGCTTTCCACAGGCCCTGCTTGCACAAAGGGCACATATACATGTAGGTAAACACGTGAAGCACAAAATAAAAATCAATATTAAACAAATTAAAAAGCTCCATTCTCCCTATCACCTGCTAGATCCAAGTAGTAAAAGAAAGAGTCTATTCCTACCACCTTCCATGTATGTCAAAGACAATGTTCCTGAAGTCACCTGTAGCCACATCAGCATACAGTGCTTGATGTGAGGACACTGTGGGCACTGGCAGCGGTGCTCCTACTCCAGGCTCCACCTTTCCTTGATTTTTTCCCCTCTCGTTTCCTCTCAAGGGTTCCAAGGCCTTTACACATCTGCGCATGCTCACCCTCTCAGCTCGACTTCCGCAGTTGCACAGCTATTGGGATGAATGTTAGCCTGCTCCGTTGGTTAGCTTGTCCCTAACACTATCTGTTAAACTCAAATGTCGCAGCTACCGCCCTCCCGATACAAGTACATAATCTCGTACTATTTCCGGACAGGTTCACACAACCCCTCATCAATCAAATGCTCAAACTGAAATGAACCCAGGATTTTTTAAAATGTATTTTAACATATTGTCTATTTAAATTAGTGTGGCGCGCGGGTGAGTGCGTGACCGTGCATGGGTATGTGAGTACTGCATGTGAGTGTGCGTATGAGCGAGTGTTTGTGTGTGTGTGTGTGTGTGTGTGTGTGTGTGAGTATACTGCATGTGTGCATGTGTGTGTGCTGGCACATAGGTGCATAAGTACTGAGTACAAGCGTGTGTACTCCAGTCCCAACGAGTTACTTTTCAGTTTGACTCACAAAACAATTTTTATGGAAAATATTCAAATTTTCATAGAAATTTTTGCTTTGAGCTTGATATAATTTAACTGCAAAAAAAAATATTAACTACCATCTCCTACTTTTAAAATAGAAGTTCTGCTTTCCTCTCCCTCATAGCTATCCCAGACACGTTTTCATTGTTTTGGTTTTCTTATGTTATTCCATGAGAGAAAAGGCTAGGGAGAAGTTTTGGTTCATGCCCAGTGTGTTTTCACTCTAACACTTAGACAAAGTCCCATAGGCAGCCAAGAGCAACACGCTGGGAGCCCTGTAAGGTAGTTCTATATAAACGTGTCTTAAAACATACCGTATTTACACTAAATCTGCTTTGAATGCATCCCACAGTGTGATCATGTATGCGCATGCGCACTAAACGAGCCTTGGGTCTAGTGGAAGAGCAGCGTGTAGATGCCATTTTTTCTCTCTACAGTGTTTTCTGGTTCTCAATGCACAGTGCACAGTTTTAAACATTGTTCCATACATGCAAAGCATTCATATATGGCATTAAATGTCTGATATTGACTTGTCCTAACACACACTCTGAGACGATACTTAATACTGGGAAATACCAGACATGTAGAAATGAAAAGTGGAAAGATAGACAGGAAGGAAGCCAGCAACAGGCAACTAGAAAGTGGATTCCTAAGAAGGGTACCAGGAGTCCATCCATATGTATGCATGTGTGTTTGCGCATACGGAGTCGCACTTCACACTCAGATTTCTCTTTTTACATGGGTGCTGGGGATTCAGACTCCGGTTCTCATGCTCAAGTGGTAAGTACCTGTCCTGTCCAGCAGGGCGGTGAACAGGGTGGGGTAGGGGGATCACCTAAAAGAGAGAATGGGGGAACAGAGGACGCAAAGAACAGTGGCTTGTCTATATTCTGATCAAACTGCTATTTTAATTTTTTCACACAGGGGTTATATACACATAGAGACAGGATGTGGGGAAGGAGATGATGCAGGAGCATAGGTGTTCGGGGGCGGGGGGGGGGTACAGATATCTTCCAGAATAGAGTGTTGGCTGGGTGAAGAAGCAGGGAACAGGTCACTATGACTCTGTCTATGATTCATTTGTTCTTAATCAAGCTGGTACTTTCCACCAAGGCTACCTATCCACGAGACCTATGACTACTTGTTCTTATCCAGGCTGGTAGTTTTCCACCAAGGCTGCCTGTCTAAAAGGTCTATAGCTATCTGTTCTAGGGCCAGTGTTTTCCCACAGAGACCAAGACTTTGTGTTAACAGGCAAGTATGGCTGACTTAGGCCTATGGCTGACTTAGGCCTTCAGTGTATAAGCAAGGCTGCTCCCAACAAGTACCTGCTGAACATCTTTCCAGGCTAGGAGCACGTGCTGTGGAGGTTCCTGGGACACAACTGGAAATGAATTCCTTGTTGTTGTCAGGGCAAAGGACAGGGGAGCTGATATTGGTATCTAATGTTCATCAGGTATTCTCAGCGTTGCCCTCCTTTAGTATCTGTAACTTGTAGTCAACCATAGTCTGTAAAGGATAAGTAGGAAATTCCAGGAATAAGACTATTATACATTTTAAAGAAATGTTATCATGCTATATCATGACTACTATATTTAGTGCTAGTTGCTCTTATTCCCCTACTGTGAGCTACAGTTTAAACATGAAATGCTGCCCGCAGGCTTATGCTTTGAGCACTTGGTTCTGCACTTAGGAGGCTATTTTGAAGACTGCTGCCCCTTGCAGAGCTGGGGCCTGGCTGGTAGACTCAGGTTACCAGAGTTGAGTCTGGGAAAGCTGTGCCCACCCCTGCATGTTGACAGCCATCACCCCTGCATATTGCAGTCCCTTACCCTGCATGTTGCAGTCCATCCTCCTGCTCTCTTGTCTCCCAGGATGAAAACTTTTGGTCCCAGCATTCCTTCCTGCCACTAAGGACTGGGACTTCCTGAATGTGAGAGCCAAAACAAACCTTTAAGTTGTTTCTGTCACATATTTGGTCACAGTGACAAGAGATATAACTAATATGATATGCCTTATTCATAAACTCTGTCACTGCATATGGGGACACGATATAAATTGGGTTTGTATCATCTCTGATGTAAGACATCAGCTGTGTGGCTTAGAAGACATCTTTAGGGATAAGAACAGACATCTGAGTCTGAGTCTCTGTCATTGTTGGTATGGTATGGTAAGGGCTTCCAGGAGAGGGGGAATTAATGTTCAGTCCTTACCATGAGCTTTACATGTAACTGTAGTGGACACTGAGAGCACACAGGCAGCCTCTCAACCATAGGGCTGTAGAAGACACAATGCTATATAAGTTTATTTTAAAGATGGAGAGAAAGTATAAAGAAAAGAAGTAGGCAGCCAAACCATCTGCTCCTCAGAAGTGTTTCTTAAAAGGGCAGGAAACGGGGCCCAGTGGTCAAGAATGCTTGCTGTCCTTCCAGAGAGCATGAATTTGGTTCCCAGCGCTCAAGTCAGGAGGTTCACAACTGCCTGTAACTCCAGCTCTAAAGGATTCAATGTTCTCTTCTGGCTTCCATGAGCATCTGCATGCAGGTGTGCACATTCATGTGCATGCACACACACAGACACACATACACACACACTAGAAAAAAAATCTTAAAACTGATACTAATGGATCCATAGCTAAACCGATATTTTAGGTCAAATCCCAAAGGGAATTTCGATGAAGAATTATAGAACATTTTAAAAACCAATTAACAATAAATTTATATACTGTTCTACACACAGAAAAAATAGTGTGTACACAATGCAAAACTGGACAAGAATATAAAAAAAAAAAACTACAAACCAATGCCTTTTCCAAAAGCTAATTTAAAAATAAAAAAAAAAAATAAAAAAATAAAAATAAAAACCAGAAGAAAGTTGCCAGGACAAAGGACAGGGGTGTTGATATTGATATTTAATATTCCCCATTTATTTTCAGCTTTGCTTCCTTTAGTATCTGTAACTTTCAGATAACCATAGTCTGCAAAATGTAAATAGAAAATTCCAGGAATAAGAAATTTGTAAGTTTTAAGGACATTTTATTAGAAAGAGAAGGGAAAATGTCCTAGGCAACTCAATGCCCTAATGAATGGAATGAGAAACTTACCATCTCCCGGTGAACCTTCTTCCAGATGTGTGAAGCTGTCTCACCACTTGAAATTAATCAGTGTGATCAATCATGTCAATTAGCTAAGCAGAAAATCATATAACCATATCAACTGATGCAGAAAATGCATTTGGCAAAATGCAAGTTCCCTCCATGATAGCATTCTCCGGAAATGTAGAATCGAAGATAATTATCTCACTTGATACAGAACAGCTATAAAAAACCCCCACATCAAACTGCATACTTAATAGTGAAAGGTTACTTTCTCCCAATGCTAGAAGCAAGACATTACCATCTTACCATGTACTTAAAATAGCCCTGTAATTATAACCCTGAAATGAGGGAGGACATTTCAAAGTCACGAGGAATATAAGGAAATAAAGACAAAAATCTGCTATTTTCACAGAACACGTTGTCTATATAGAAAACCAGAAGAATCCCAACAAATGAACTCAGTAATTAGTCAAATAGAAGGCCAACAAGAAACGACACATATTTCTTTACACGAATCACAAGTGTGTAGAAACTGAAATCGAAGAGCATGAAAACCATTTAGTTGGAGGGAAGATTCAACGGTTACAAGCAGAGTCTGCTCTTACAGAGGACCCAGGTTCGATTCCTGGCACCCACACTGCTATTGACAACCGTGTGTAAAGCCAGTCTGATGTGACCCCTAGCCCTCTTCTGGCTTCCGTGAGCACTACAGGCACAGGATGCACAGATGCATGTACAAGCAAAACAAACATAACATAAATAAACAACCTTTATAAATATTTAAGCAGATGTGCCACACTGTTGACAATCACCCTTCCCACTGCCCAAAAAGGTCATAAAACACTGAAGTACAGACTCTTACTAATAGGCATGGTTCTTTACAAAGAGCCTAGGAACAACTGTGAACATGAAAAAGAAATGGTAATCACAAAAACCATGAATTTCAACACAAAACTAAGCCTACCAGGAGTTGAAAAAAAATAAAAGTATTACAGTGTTCAGGGTGATCGGTTTCCGTGTCTCCTCCTATTGTATTCCTTCTATTTCATTCTTTTAAGAGCTAACACAGAGTCCGATGGAATGGCTCTGTGGGCAGCAACGCCTGCCGCCAAGCTGGATGATCTGAATTTAATCTCTGGAACCCACGCGGTAGGAGAAGAGAGCTGAATCCATAAAGTTGTCCTCCAGCCTCCACAAGCATGCTTGCCCACCCTCAAATTAAAATGTGATCTTAAAAATAATTTTAGGAAAAAATGTAATGTAACGGAACCGTGAGAGATATGAGTGCTGGCAGTGGTAACAGATGCTTCAGCATCTGGTGATTGGGCCTCACTCCAGCATCCAAGAATCACGGCTATCCCATAATAAGCCCTGACTTTGAGCAGGGGCCATGAGTCCTGCATCTCAAACGTCTTAATCTGTGATGGGGAGACATCAACAACTTGCATCTCAGAGGTAGCTTAGATTGGTTAAGCTCATCAACTCGGAAGTCAGCGCCAATAGCTGGAGTGTGGTGAGAACTCAACTGGCAAGTTGTTTTCCAACATTAAGGGTGAGCATTTTCTTAGTCTTCTTGAGAGGAAATTTCCCATCGCCTGTCTGTTGAAGACTAGTTTGTACAAATAACAAGAAAACAATCTGAGCTCTTCCATTTCCAAGCAGATGCTTTCATGTTGGATGTGGGGATTCTGCCCTTGTTTTGTTTTCCCAAGTAAAACTGTTTTCTCTGTGAAGGAACGTATGAAGCTGGTAGAAGATCGTGTCTACACACCTGAGATCTCAGCCTGGCCCAGAGTACACTGTTCTAATAAAAATAAAGTGAACAAAGGAGTGAGTAAAAACCCTGTAAACACACATAATCACAAATGGGCTATTTTAAAAGCCGTGTTAAGGCTGTGTCAGCAGTTAAGAGTGCATGCTGCTCTTCCAGAACATTCTCCTGCAGTTCCCAGCGTCTGACTCCACCTGAAGGGACAGAGACCTAATGCCCGCAGAGAGTCTGCACACACACGTGCACACATCCACATGCACAGTGCTCCCCACAACATACAAAAAATTTAAATATTTTTTAAATATTTAACAAGAACAAAGCAAGGTGGGAAATAACGAAGATATAAGGCATCTATATCTGGCTTTCACAAGTGTGCATGTGTGCATGCAAGCACACACACACTCACACACAAACACACCTACAGATATAATCAGGGGAACAAGATAAGAGAACATCTCATTTATTCTGAACCCATGCATCTACTGCAAATGACTCTTCAGCCAACGCATGCAAAGGTTTTATTTTTCCAATTTTTTGACACCTGTCTTGCCCCAAATACTCCTCACTTTTATGTGTTTCTATAAGTGAAAGTGAATTTCTTTCTTGGATTTTGCCTATGTAACAAATGCCTCTCTGGTCCTCAGTGGTCTTCACTGCACTGGAGTACATTCTTCTCAACTAGAGTCTTGGTTTCTTAATGAGCTGTTAGAGCCAGTTCTCATCCTTCACTCTCCAGCCCCAGATGTCATCATTATTAGTTAAGAACAAGACGATTTTGTTCTTTCATTGTTCCAGGCTGCTCCGTGTATGGACCACTTTTTGCTCCTTCCAACATTACTGTAAGGCTGGCATCGATTCTTGGTGACTAAACCCTATGTTGAGTCTCCCTCCTTCTGTGAGCTGCAATCTGGTGATCTGATGCTTGCCATCCCTTCTGTGCGAGGCAGGGAACTGCATTCCCATAATCTGCTTCTACGTGGGTTTCCAAGGAGATGTTTGCCATCCATGGAGCTCTGGTCTCATTTGAAAGGGATAAGCCAAGCCAGGAGCAGGAGCAGGAACTACTCTCTGTGGGCAGCCCCAGCTAGGGGCTTGGGGTAGGGGGTGGGCAAGAGTGGCCCAGCAGCTTCCTGGAACCAGAACTTCACCCTATTTCGCAGCTTTGGATGCCAAAAGCTTCTTGCAATTTGTGGAGACATAGCAGTGTCTAGGCAAGCACAGCCTCAGATCTGGGACATCAATTCCTTTAACTGTCATGGCGGTTTCTTTGTCTTTCACATTAGTGAAATTCACTGTCACCCAAATCCTTCAATCCATGTAAAATATGCTATACCTGGAATACATCAGTGATGATTCTGCATTCCTGGATAGAGGACTCTGTTCTAGTATACTCTCTTGCTGTGATAAATACCATGGCCAAAAGTAACTTAGGGAGGAAAGGTTGGTTTTTTGTTTATTTGTTTGTTTTTTGTTTGTTTTTAATCTTTAGCTTACAGAACACCATGAAGGGAAGTCAGGACAGGAACTCAAGAAGGGAAGCATGGAGAAATGTTACTTACTGACGTGTTTCAGAGTTCGTATTCAGCTACTTTCCTTTACATCTCAGGCTCACCTGTCTAAGAATGTTTACATGCGCAGTGGACTATTCCTTCATACATTAACTAACAGTCAAGAAAATGCTGTAAATTAACACACCCAATTTGACAGAAGCAATTCTTGAACTGATGCCCCCTCTTCCCAGGTTGTCAAGTTGACAACCAAGATTGGCCATTACAGATGCCAACTGTGTGCCTTATCTTTCCTGTGCCATGGCCCATGCTGTACCACCTCACTGGCTAGGACACTGATGATCTCTCAGTATTGAGTATATCCCCTGGGATGTCTGTGGACCCCAATAACAACCACGCAAAATTCTCCGTCTCCAGAGAGCTCCAAGCTATGAAGGATGTTATCCTGGAAGCCTGTCCAGTGCCCAGGCTAAAGAATCCTACTCTCTCCCATGTGTTTCTAGTTTTAACAGTTCAGCATCAAACAGTCCACTCCACAAGCCAGTGTTTCTCAGAGTGACTCAGGAACACATCAGCTTTGAATTCTGTCAGCTGCTACTCACCTCTCAGGTGGACTCACCACTGATTTTATCTGTATTATTGTACGTCCTTTCTCCCCAACAAGTCCAGTTCTCTTACCCAGGAAATAATCACCTACAGAAACTTTTTTAGAAAGACTTATTATTTCTATTTATGTGTATGCATTTGTGCTTATGTGGGGGAGGGAGGTGTTGAGTGTGTATGGGTAGTGCATGCAGAAGCCAGAAGTAGACATCAGATTCCCCGAAGTCAGACTTACAGGAGGTTGTGAGCTGCCTAATATGGGTGCTGGGAGCTGAAGTCTGGTCCTCTATAAGAATACACAGTGCTTCTAACCACCAAGCTCCTTCTCTAGCCATGAAGATGCTTTAGATTTTCCACTTGAAATCTCCCCAGTGTGGCTGGATGTGTGTATATGTAGCATCAGACGTTCCTTAAACTGAAGTGTTGGCTTCCCATGCAGGGAAGGGATAGATTATGGAATATTTTCACCTCCATGTTTAGGCAGTTGAGTGGCAAGAGCAGGAAGAACCTGAGGCTTGTCTTTTGATTACCACATCACAGCTAAAGGTGCAAAAGTCACAGCCAGACTGCAAATTCTAAATGTTGCCACAGCCACTTACTCTATGTGACTCAGATAAATTATTTTATCTCTGTTTATCTCTTGTTTGGGTTGGTCTGGTGCTGCTATGTATATAAATGTTAAATTCTGTACCCCAAGATATGATTGCCCCAAGACCAGGTAAGTCTTACATACAACAACTTTCATTGTACAAACCTTGTTCCCCAAGTTAATTGGTCAATAAAAGGCAAAAGTCTATGATTGGCCAGTACAGAGAGGAAGGCGGAACTTCCTGAAGGGAGAAAGGAACTCTGGGAGGGAAAAAAGAGGAAGGCCTTTCTGCCAGAAAACATAAGAGGAGACAGATGTAGCTATGGGCCTGGAAGGTATAGCTAGCCATGTGGCTGGATGGGGCTAGGTGGTCAGCTTGACTTAGCTGACCTAGTTGACAGTCTGGCTACCTAAGACCTAAGCTTTGGAATATTAAAGGGACTTTATATGGTTATTTGGGGAACTAGCTGGTTAAGAATAAATTGCTGCCATATTATTTTCCAGCACTAAATATATAGAATATTAATTTCTTTCATTTTACAATCTCTGACATGGATTAAGTAAAAATATTCATGGAGTGTAGCTGTTCTGAAGATAGCATTCACACTAAGTGATTTTAGCAACATCCCCGATGTGCCTGTGTTTCAGAATCTCCACATGGGACAGCTCTTTCAAGATTTACCTCTCTCTCTCTCTCTCTCTCTCTCTCTCTCTCTCTCTCTGTGTGTGTGTGTATGTGTGTGTGTGTGTGTGTGTACACACCCATGTGCACATGTGTGTTGGTATATGTAAAGGCCAGAGGAAAGCTGGAGTTACAAGTGGTTGTAACACCTTACATTGGTGCTAGGAACCAACATTTCTAATGTTTCATGCTGTACACATCTTTGGTCTTTGTATTTTCATTATTAATTATATCCCTGATCAAACTGGAAAGCATAGCACCAACAACAAAGCTGAGTAATTTATCTGGGTCCTAGGAAATATACATCGAATGTACTCATCTCTTTCCTGAAATGTATGCTGGGCAGCAAAATCTGAGAGTAAATCTTAAACATTGGAAACATAAAAAAAGGCAATCTCTTAGTTGTTAATGTTCTCTGCAGTTAAGTTATGTGTAAAACTGAGTGTGATAAATCTTTCTCAGTCTTCGCTACAGCACTGGAATGTGCCTCATCAGCTCCTGCGTGCTGATGGAGACACTCTTGGATTCTAAACCACAACTTGAATTACAGTGTCCTGCATGGTGTGCTTGGACTCTCAGCTGTTAAAGAGAAAGCCATTACACACAGCCCTGAGTGTAAAGACACGGAACATTACTCTCCCTCGGTTAGATGGTCACAGACAAGATTCACATTATTATCAGTGTGGACAGAAGTGAAGAAATGGCAGAGTGACACATACCTACAATCTAAGACCTGGCAAGAATGATGCAGGAGGATGGCTGCGAGTTCAAGGTTAGCAGATGTTTCATAGTGAGAGTTCCAACATGGTCTAGGCTGCATACTGGGACTCTGCCCAAGAGACAGAGGTGGTGATGCACAAATAATGTTTATAGAATTTGTAGAAAATGTATAGATTGTAGAAATAATCTAAATAGAGTTAAATGAATAGGGAAAATTAGTGCTGTGAAAAAAAGAGTAACCTAGACCTGTGTGGGAGGAAGTCAGGCATGAAGCTCTGAATGAACCCCAGTGTTGACTTCCTTATATCCTTGACCCTGGATTGACAGAATAGAATATGCCCATATTTAAGAAAGCACTTGATAACTCATTAGTGTTGTGTTTTATAAAAATAAAAAAAAGTCAGGGATATGTTTGGTGGAGGCAGAGTATGATGTGGGGGAAAGGGGTGCCTCTGCGGACCCACGCTGGGGCATCCCTTCCCCCTGAGGTACCAGCCACATGACAGCACAGTATAGAATAGAGTTTATGTAGGGCATGGGGAGGGGAGTTGAGCTGGTAGTAGAGTCAGAGAGATAGAGACACAGAGAAAGACACACAGAGAGACAGAGAGAGACAGAGAGAGAGAGAGAGAGAGAGAGAGAGAGAGAGAGAGAGAAGAAGAAGAAGAGGAGGAGGAGGAGGAGGAGGTGGAGGAGGAGGAGGAGGAGGAGGAGGAGTGGCCAGCCATGAGCATGTGGAGAGGAGGAAGGGAATGGGAAGAGATGGGAAGAGAGAAAGAGAGCAAGAGAAGAGAGTGTGGAGGGGGCAGGCAGCCCCTTTTATACTGAGTCAGGCATACCTGGCTGTTGCCAGGTAACTGTGGGGCGGAGCCTAGAAGACATGCTAACAATTAGCACACTGGCCATCACTAATAAAAGAGTTCTTATGGCTGTGTTTGAATTTATGAAGAGACAAACTCTTTTTTCTTTTTAAGGGTTTAACTTTTATCACTTGCTTTAGCTGTAATTTTAAACATAGGTTATTGTCAATTTCAAATGTCAAGTAGGACATTCCTGTCTCGTGACTTTCATGTAAAACCACTAATAGACATAAGAAGCCAGGACCAAAGCAGGCATTTCCAGGATACCTCCCTCCCTGCTCTCCCATTCTTTGCTGGAGGCTGTTACTTTGTTTCTCTATTAAAACCTCACTTGATTGCCTTTAAGGAAAAGAAAGAGTCAGAGCCATTTAAAATAATGTGCATGGTTGTATTGCCTATACATCTACATGTGGACTATGTGTGTGCCTGGTGCCTACAGAGGCCAGATGAGAGCACCGAATCTCCTGAAACTGGAGTTATACATGATCGTGAGCTGCCATGTGGGTGCTGGAACAGAACCCAAGTCCTCTGCAAAAGCAGCATGTATTCTTAATCACGAGTCGTCTCTCTAGACCTTACTCTCAAAACTCATTAAAAGACTATTGACCAGGTTCTAGACACGGAGCTATCTTGAATATCTTTCTGTCTCCTCTATGTCCCAGTAGCAACAACATGTACAGTCTTCTAAGACTGTACTATGGCAACAGCAGCATGTTAAAATGTTAACTTGTATTTCTTCTCTAGTAACACTACCCACAAGATACTTAATCAACCTGGTTTGAAATTTCAACATTTCAGTGTCTGAGACCTCAACCCATGGGATGGTGCCACTAACATTTAGGATGGATCTTCTCATCTCAATTCACTGACCCTAGAAACTACCTCACAAACATACCCCAGAGGTTTGTTCCCTTGGTGAAGCTAGACCCTGCCAAGTTAACAATCAATAATTAATTAATTCATCTAATTAATTATAAATTAATTCTTCACAAAGAGTATACAATGCGTTTCAAATTGTGCCTTAGATCTGGTCCTCAGCCCTCACTATCCTGCCACATCCCCACAGAGGCTCCCTTGGCAGGTGAAATGTATTCATGCCACCTGGACTTCTGCCTCCTAGTGGGGTGTCTGATTTCAGAGGATGCATCCTCCTGCTGGCTCCCTTCCTGCTGCGTGGCACTGGAGTACGTGGAGCTTTCTGCTAAAGGTCAGAGTGAGCACACCTGGTCTGTGGTCTGCCCGCACACCTGGATTAACAACTGTGCAGGTTCTTTTAGCCTCTTTCTTTTGCTCCTAGAGAATTGAGCATCTTTGAACGTGGTAACAGTATAAAGGGGGAAATCTCATCCTGGGTGGATGTGGAATCCTCGGTAGACTGGTACTCTCTCTAGTGGGGAGCAAGCATGAGCCTTTTATAGTCAATCAATAGTCAGTCAATCCATAGACAGACAGATCTCACTGTGTAGGCCTATGAGTACAGAAAAGGGATAGAGAACTGGTGAAAATTTTTAGATTCTTCTGAGGGTCATGAGATTTGGAGCCATCTAAGCATTGGTGATGACAAGCTGCACAAGTGGAGTCACATACAGGATGATGTGGAACGGAACGGAATGGTAGAGACTGCTAAGCAGGCACACCAAGCTACCAGTCAGGACAGGAGCCATCCATCACACATCAGTTAAACATCACGCCCTTGTTACCAGTTCTGTTCAGTGAGGCCTGCCACATAAGGGACCCCTGAGGCAGACAGACTGGGGGAGGGGAGGGCGGTGTCCTGATTCCATCCCAGCTCTGTGGGCTGATACAAGCCCTTCTAGAGACCTTGGCCCAGCATGGACAACAGGGTTCTTGCACTATCTAGAGATGTGAGAGGGAGACAGAAAGAAAGAGCTCAAAAGAATTGTTCTATTAACAAGAACATCAATTGGATTTCAGTTCCAACTCATATGGGACTCCTTATCTCAGCTAAGAGCTAATCACAGAAAAGGCCTTGTGTTAAATTCCTCAGGTGGGAGAAAGATCCACTGTCTTCTTCCCTAGCATCCATCTGGTCACTCATTTCTCTCTACTGCTGTCAACAGACACCATGACCAAGGCAACTCTTATAAGAACAACATTTAATTGGGGCTGGCTTACAGGTTCAGAGGTTCAGTCCATTATCATCAAGGCAAGAACATGATAGCATCCAGGCAGGCATGGTGCAGGCTGAGCTGAGAGTTCTACATCTTCATCTGAAGGCTGCTAGCAGAGTACTGTTTCTAGGCAGCTAGGATAAGGGTCTTAGAGCCCATGCCCACAGTGACACACCTACTCCAACAGGGCCACACCTACTCCAACAGGGCCACACCTACTTCAACAGGGCCACACCTACTCCAACAAGGCCACACCTCCTAATAGTGCCACTCCCTGGACAAAGCATATATAAATTATCACACTACGTTAAGTTGGGCTTTTTCCTTACATTCACCCCTGTCAGCTGAAGTTAGCTGCTTTCTTCTGTTTTGGGTGATTTGACCAACAGGATTTTTCTAACATGCATCTATACTTTCTTTCCTTTGTCTTCAGTAACATGTTTTGTGTTTGTGTTTGTGTTTGTGTTTGTTTTGTTTTGTTTTGTTTTGTTTTTACCTCTAACATACTCTATCAGTCATGGAGACAAGGCATCTATGATGTTCCTCAGTGCTGTACCATCATCCCCCCCTACTTTCTTTCACATTACCCCCCCCTTCTGCCTGACTTTAAGGTATGGTCTCACTATGTAACTCTGGCTGTCCAGGAACTCACTCTGTAGACCAGGCTAAACTCAGACTCACAGAGATCTGCTTTTCTCTGGGATTAAAGGTGTGTGTCACAATGCACAGCTCCTGCCACTCTTATCTGTCACTGGAAGACTGCTTCTGTGATGCCTCTCGATGGCATATCCTCATCCCAGCCAGCGATGATTCATTTCATTCATTTCTTCAAAGGTGACTCTGTTCTGTTCCTCACACTGTTGAAAACCTGGAAATGCAGAGAGAAGCAGACCACATAAAAGCCAATGAGTGGTAACTCCTTTCAAGATAATTAGGTCATGAGAATGAAGCTCTGGGCAGTGACGTTGGCTTAGAGGTGATTTGGAAAATGTGGCTGAGGAGGTAGCATTTAAACTGACACTCAAGTGAGGACATGGAGCCTCCACTGCAGAGATTAGGAGGACAAAGGCTGTAAACTGCTCAGGAGTGTATATCCAAAGACATGTACACCTACGTAGGCACACATGGGCACATACACACATATACGTGCATGCACACATACAAACACACGAACATACACATGCATACACACCTTAGCACATGCACGTATGCATGCACACATGCATATAAGCATACACAGTTATGTGTGTATACACACTAATCACTTATGCACACACTCTCCTGTGTGTATACACACTAATGTATATGGCCTTTCATTTTAACCTTATTATCCCAGATAGCCTGTTGAAAGACTTCCTTTTTTGTCCTTCTTGTCCTTTCACTGTGTTTCCATGGTAACTTAAGACAAAGATTAATCTGGTTTATAACATCTTGAAACTTGTCTTATTTTATATTGCCCGGGGGATGCATATGGGAGCAGGGTGATATATGTTTCTGGCTGGACTTCTAGTGGACATTCTAGACAATGCTGTACAAGAATGTCAAAACCCTCCTTAATTCCAAAATTGATAATCTCCTGCCAACTTCGTTCTCCCCGACTTTGCACAAAATGAAAATTTATGTTACTAGAGAGAGAAAAAGTAAAAGCTTTAAGGGGGAAAATCAGTCTAAATGCAATCTTCACACTATTACCCCTGTATGATGCTCACCCATTACCCCTTTTAATACTATGGTATCTTATGATATTAGTCTATGAAAACTGCAAGGGCCAAGTTATGTCCAAGTTACACAAGTATCTTGGGAAGCATGACATTCCCCGCCTTCTGTCTTTCTCCCAGATTCAATATACGTTTAAAGCACATTGATTTTGTTTTTCTACCAGGAGGCATGGAATTCGATGAATTCAAGTTAAAGAAATATTACTGGAAAATCCAAGTATCCATGGTTTCAACTTAAAAACAAAACAAAACAAAAAAACAAACAAAAAGCCAAAAAAAAAAAAAAAAAACATGATCTGGGATAGCCCTGGACCCTGAGATAGCCTGCTGGTTAAGATGTCACCTCAGATAGACTCTCATGATACTCTGTAACCTTGTTAATCTCTCAGTTTCTTACTCAAACCATAATACTTAGATATGTTCTTCGAGGGTTTTCAATAACCAGCTACCTTTTAATCCGGATATCCAATGGTCAGCCAACAATCCTTTCACTGCTCAGAAGAAGGGGCCATTGTCATCTGACCATCAGTCTCGCAACAGTCCCACCAGCCACTCATCCGCATTTGATGTCATTGTTTCAGTGTCAGTCGTGTGATAACACTACTGTGTATTGCTCAGCAGCGTCATTGCTCAGGCTCCTCGTGACTCCTAAGTGCAGTCGGTAGTAGTGTGGTCCATTGTTGCTTTGTCTCTGCAGGCCTTGCTTTGCCACCTCTGTTGTTAATTTTATGCTCTATCACCCCATTAACATAAGGCCACACTTTTTTCTCTCTGAGTCTCAACTGCCACTTCCGGAAGTCCCGTGTAACTTTGCCACTTGCTAAATACCAAACCTACACTTGAAGCCCAACACTGATGACCTTGTTGGCATTTTACCCAGATACCTCAACTAGCACCTTGTCCATTCCGGGTCCAACTTCATAAGGCTCCATCCTGGTCCAAGGCCACAGTATCCACATGAAATAATGCCTTGGCTTACTGCTGCTATTCCTCCACGTTGCTTTGCAACGGCCCCTCTTACTCAATGGAACTCACTTCATTTGATCTTTTTCTGTGATAAAGCAGAGATTTGAGTTTGATTCGCAGACATGTGTCGCCCTCCCCTCCTGTCTTCTCTTACATCCCTGCTCTTCACTCTGCCTCTTCAGGTAGATAATCCCACCATCAGCTTCCTGATAGTAGTTTTCCTGAGAAGACTTTCAGTAGGTACAATTCTTTCTACTCTGCTTGTGGAAACATCTACAAAGTTTGATGGAAACTAGCTTTGAGTCACCTGATTAAATCTGAGCTCCCATCTTCACCTCAAGCTCACTGGAGTGCCTACCTGTCTAATTGTCTTTATGGCACCAACAGTCTCCTAATTTCTCAAGAGCATCCAATTTCTTCTTAACTCTGCCCTTTACTGTACCCTAATAGCTAATTATTTAGCTAAATTTTACGACTTACTTTTCTCTCTAATGGATTACTTTTTCCAATTCTGCCATGTTGGTCTTATATCCTAATGGAACTAGTCTACTCTTCTTGATAACAGTGGCCAGGATTATTTGTTGTTGCTTTTCCTAACCACAAATACACATGGTTTCTCACACTTTAGTTCCTTACCAGACAATCAGTGGCTTAGAGAAGTGAAAAATAAAGACTGATGCCTTGGTTTTTTTTTTTTTCTACATCCCCCACTTGTGAAGTTTCACCCAATAAAGAGTTACAGCTCAGTTATTTAAAGGGGTGGTCAATAGTTTGATGCACATTAGGCCTTGTTTGCATAGAACAGAACTTGTCTAGGTATACTAAGTTGAAAATATAGAGAATTAGATTATATTTTAAAATGGCCCAAGGGTCTTAGTCTTGATGTTGCCATAAACATCTCACCAGACAACACTGTTTGATCAGTACTCAGAGAGCTTCTGGTGGAAGTGTGAGCCCCAAAGGCAAACCACTTGGCACAGGACCCATGGATCAGAATTCCCTGGCAATATATACATCTAGTCATGTCTAGTAGATGTTCACTGAGGAAAATTGATGTCCTATGTAACATCTTTTGACATCCAAAAATACAGTGGATTCTTTTTTATAGTACAGGGGATGGAGTAACCCTAGCGCCTTCTATGCCCTAGGCAAGCACTTCTTCACTGAACCCCATCCATGGCCCAAGATGGCAGACCTTAATGCTGTCATAGATAACCAACGTCAACCATCGTGCATCCCTGAACTGGTTTTGTGTTCCAGTCTTCGTGGAAATGAGTCTGATGGACTGAGATCTAAGTTGTATTGGAGCTAACTAGAAAAAAAGTCGGAGACAGTTAGTTCTGTCTGTGCAGACTGGGCTAACCTCAAACTCCCAGTCAGCCATCTTCTCTCCCTCTATCTCTGCCACTCTGGCCCTCTGCCTCTGCCTCTTCAGTACTGGGATTAGGTGCCTGCATCAGCACATCTGGAAATAATGATATTCTTGATAAAAGCCAATCAACTCAGTATGGCCCCAAAAACATTTATGAAGGGCAAACAATAGGTTTTGGTGATTGAAGAAATAACGGTCTTAATATTGAAAAATGGTGAGATGGTGAATATATAAAGAAGACAGATAGAAAGCCTCTAACTTTATTGCAAACATTTATATGCAGGTATATATAGAGAGATTGATATCTGTTTTTCATCTCAAAACTGTTAGCAAACTTTGACATTAAAGAATCTTAAAAATATTTGCTATTTTTGAAGACCTTAGACATCTGGGAATTTCTGATTGAGATGAGAAAAGAAGGTCCCCCTTTCCAGTCCAGTTATATCAGACTTTAAAATGTCACTTTAAAAAAATTCCAGTTTTCATCTCACTTGAGTCTCTAGGTTAAAGTCAAAGCAACAGTGACCAATGGGCATCAATATTCTTTCTTCTGATATAAAATTGGATTCACAGCCAGATGTACCACTTTGGAAAGTGCTGCTAAATACAGAGGGATATTAAATTATCTAAACAGTATTACATAATTTAGCAATGAATGCGGAATATATATTGAAACATTTATGGAAGAAAGCATTGCCTGAAGGAGAGGGGAGAGGAAAGGTTGAAAAACAAAATTGCCAGCCAGGCTTAGCAGTGTATACTTCATGTTCCTGCACTTGGGAGTTTGAGGCAGGAGGGTTAGAAGCTCACACTCAACTTTGAGTACACAGTGAGCTCCAAGCCAGCCTGGGCTACATGAGATCCTGTCTCAAAAATCCACAAACAAATAATTAAATAATTTGTAAAAAATGGAGTTTAGAATGTCCAATATAACAGAAGCCAGTATCTTAATCTTTTGATTGACAGCCTCCATGTATGGCAAATATCTATGCAGACAGATTTGAACTACAAAAGAAAGGTAATGTTGAGGGGGCTAACCTAAGTGGATATCTGCAGACAATTGAGTTCTCTTAGTTCTGCCACAGCATCCTGAAAAAATCTGGTGTACTATTAAAATGGGAAGAGACACCAGACTGTTACTTAGTTCTGCCACAGGTTTTTAGGGCAAGGTTGAGAGAGATGGGCAGAAGAGAAAGCCTATATATGAGCTTCCTCAAGCAACCTCTGTGGCCACCAGCATTGCCCAGAAGGCTTCGTTTTCCAGTGCAGGCCAGGCCCATGGACACTTAACACCTGTAGCCTCTAAAATTCACAGTGGAAGTTCTTGCCTCCTGGTGCCTGTCAATGGAGGTAAGGTTTTGAAAGGGTAATTAATTAAAATGAGGGCTTCAGGAATAGATAGATCCCTAATCCACTCTGCCTGGCCTTCTTGTAAATAGATTGCCTTAGGATGCCCACTGAGTAACTGGGATGAGGTTTTGCACAGAGGAAAGGTCACCTAGTAATATATTGTGAAAGCTGGACCAGTTCAGGATGCAGTAACAGAACTGCAGGTAGGGTAAATGACAGGGATCTGGGGGATGGGATTAAGGCAATGGGGAAACTTAGGGACTAGGGAGGCCTTTGTCCTGGTTTACAGATATCCATCTTTTCATTGTGTCCCCACACTGTTGAGAGAAGAGGTGTTGGTAATCTCATGTCCTCAAAGTGTAAACTAACCTCACTCAAGAGACCCCTAACTTTATGGCCTAATCACCTTTTGAAGGTCACACCTCTTCTAGTGTCTGGTGCCAGTAACCTAGGACAATCAGAGAACACTTTCTCCAGTGGTCCCTCCATCAGGTCACTTAGCCTTACCTCTAAGGATCACATTAAGGACGGACCCTTCATTCTATGAATTTCATAGGGGCATGGACATTTGGTCTGCAGCAGAGGTCATCCACCAGCTAAGAAGAAAACCATCAGAGGAATCCAAAGCAGATGGTATCTCAATCTTAGACTTTCAGCCTCCCAAATAGTGAGAAAATAGGTTTCCATAGTTTAATCCATATACTGCATGATATTCTGTCATGGAAGCCCTGAGCTACTAATATAAGAAAATAAAAGCAACAAACTTTAAAGTAATAGTAGTAAAAGCCTCTCTGGTGTCAACAACTGGTTCTTGGCATACACAGAATATCTGGCTCCTGCTGCTCTCCCATGACATGTGGTGACCTTTGGAGACACTCAGACCTGTGTCTGTGATTGTAAGTCTGGGCATATGAATGAGTATGATGGCCCCAGAGGCTAGAAGAGAGAGTGTTGGGAGTTAGAGGTATAATCTGTTTTAGCTAGGGCTTCTATTGCTATGCAAAACACCATGACCAAAACTTTGGCTTGTTCAGTCCTCTTTCTTACAGCAAGAGACCCACCAGGCCACTCCTGTGGGATGGGCTCTCTCCCATTGACAATTAACTAAGATCGTCCCTCACACACTTGTCTACACACCAGTCTTATAAAGGCATTCTCTTACTTGTGATTCTTCCTCAGATAATTCTAGCTGTGTCAAGCTGACATAAAAGCAACCACACACAGGCGTTTGTGAGCTGCCCAACATGGGTGCTGAGAATTAAACTCTGGTCCTCTGGTACCAGAAAAGTGCATGTTCTTAAGCCCAGAGCCATTTCTCCAGCCCCTGAATGAAATATTTGTAAGATATTTGTTATAATCTTCCAGGCAACTATGAGCAAAGCGGCACAAAACTAATAGGAGCTTATTAGTGAAAGAGAATTTATAGAAATGAAATTAAAATGGTAGAGCAGGAAATATCCATTTAAGTGATGAGAAGACAAAAAGGAATAGCTAGTAAAACAAAATGATAATTACAATAAATTGGAAAATAAATAGAAAATAAGTGCCAGACATAAATATTAATATGGACATTAATGTAAATATAGTCAACATTCCAGTCCACAAGTACAGATTGGGACCAGAAAAGTGTACAAAATAAAATATCATCAACTCCATAGAATATATCATAGATATATCTTAGATTTAAAGATATAAGTTAAAATGAATATAAATATAAAAATATTATCCTTCTGTATAGACCAAATGTTAGTTCATAAAAAGGACATATGTTAAGAACATATAAAATCAATCAGTAATTTAGAAATGTTCCAAACCATATAAGCTATTGAATTCTAACTTCACTCATGGATGGAGAAAATTGGAAACAAATATTAAAATTAATATTCAATTTTGTCATTGTGTAAAAATTAATATTGCTAAATAGTTCAAAGATTGAAGGAAAACTTCACAAGGGAGATAGAAACTACTTTTGAGTGAATTTGAAAGACAACATGCCAACACATATGGAAGACAAACCAATGCTTAGAGAGAATCGTAGATATGAATGCATAGATTTAAAATGCCAAAAGTAGGGCCAGACAGCAGCCAGCTCAGTGGTTAATAGCACTTGCTGATCTTACAAAGGACCAGAACCCTTGTCCAGTAGCTCACAGCTGCCTGTAATTCTAGTTCCAGGCGATCCAGTGCCCTCTTCTGACTTCTATGGGTACTGCACACATATGGGCACCCCTGAGCAAGATACCTAGTAATACTAGCCAATTCTGTAAACAACGGGATGTGACTGAGTCAATTAAATAAAGTGGAAGAACATTAGAGGGCTATTTCTGACATCAACTTCCTGCCTTCACATGTTCATGCAAACAGGCACACATACACCCTCACACATACGCGTACACACACACGATCCATACACAAGTCCACACAGATGAAGACACAAATATTTAACTCCACAAACTAATTTGAGTCTTCCTTTTGCGTTTTATGTGATAATAGAAATACACGAGAATCCAAAGAGGCAGGGTCTTCTGAAATCAAGTACATAATCGAGGCCCTGAAAGGTACACCCAGCGCTGACAAATTTATAAAGTCAAAATAAAAGTAAATCCCAGTGCAGAAATGGCTGTGTGCTGGGTGAACCCACTTCCCTCCCAACTCTGCTTGGCAGATCCATACCCTGATTATTCCATCTGGAGATAATTGTGTGACATCATCCATAAAATTAAATCATAATCAACCTAACTAGCAAACAGGCCAGCAGGCTGCTTCACAGCCACACACAGGGTAAGGGAGATGATTCATCTCAATGGGAGACAAGGGGGTGAGATGAACTGTGGATGGTGCAGCGAGGGTGACCCTCAGCGTGGGTGCAGACTGGCAGCTGGCAACGGGCCCAAGCCCATCCCCAGGACTGCCAGGACTGCTGCCATATAACCCGCATTGCCCACGTGTGACGAGGAGAGGCTTTCTGCTTAGGAGTGGATCCATGGTTGCATCGTAGAGATGGTAGTTTGAGCTGTGGATGCCCAAAAGTGAACGCTCCTACTTTATGATGAATTATCCATTACGGAAAAATCACAGAGTAGTGAAAGCCATATATAATAGTTATACACTATTTTATATATATATATACATATATATATAATATTATAGTTATAATATTATATATTATTATAATATATAATATATAATATAATAATATTATATATAATATTATAATTATAATTATTATAATTATAATAATATATAATATATAATATAATAATATTATATATAATATTATAATTATATATATATATATATATATATATATATATATATATATATATATTACTGCTCATTTTTTGGAAGATAAGAGAGTATTGCCACAGTCTTTTGGTTAAGAGGGGAGAAATGAGCGTGTGGTGTATTTCTGAGAAGAGTCTCCTTTGGAAGACAATAAGGTGTGGTTCTAGATCAGTTCCTGATGTAAGAAGGAGCACAGTCACTAAGATAAAACAGTCCACAAATAGAGTGGTCAGAGGTGGGGCTCAGATCACAGCATGTGTGCTGCGTATGCACAGAGCTCCGTAGCTAGTGCTTCCTTATGGTAGTGTAGGCCATAGGCCCACCATGCTTCAATATGGCGGTATAGGCCATAAGCCCAGCATCTAGCAAGTGAAGGCTAGAGGATCTGAAGTTCAAATTTATCCTTGGCTACCACCCCCCTTCGATGAGCATTCATGCACATATGCCTTAAAGACTCCAGATTAATGTACACATGTAAGTTCATTGTGAAGTCACACTGTTCACAATAGCCAAGAATTGCAGCCAGCTTAGATGTCCGTCGGAAGATAAATGTTAGAGAAAATATGGTGTACATTCACAATGGAACTTTTTCAGACATCAAGAAAACTAAGTCATGATATTTGCAGCAAAACCACTGGAAATAAAGATCATTACGGGAAGATGGGTACTGCATTTACTCTCCTATGTGGAATCTAGATTTGACTGTGTTGGAGGTGAAAGGAGAGGGACCACGTGTGTGAGAAGAGGAAGGGGTTGGCCATGAAACACAAGTCCCTTGTAGGCACGGGAGAGACTCTTTGGAGGAGAGGAAGGACTCCGGGAAGAGGGAAGCAGAACGGACTCAGGGAAGGAGAGAAGCAATGGAGGAGGAAGACAAATAAAAACAGTCTAAGGACTCATGTATGAAAATCCCATAATGAAAACAACGGCTTTGTGCACTAATATTAAAATTAGGACAGAGAGAGAGAGAGAGAGAGAGAGAGAGAGAGAGAGAGAGAGAGAGAGGCAGAAATAGAATAAACTGAGACAAATGCAAAGTTTGTTCCCGTTGATTGTCCCTAGTGTTTCCGTCATGGCTGGACAGATGAAGGGCTTCTAAAGCCCAAGGTCATCCCACACTCTCACCACCAGGAAGTACAGATTTAGGTTGAACTGTTTGACACACTTGGCCTTAATGACTGGAGATTTCCATGGAGACTCCGGTAAACGCAAAGTGCAGCTGTGTGCTTGAATGTCTGAATTTTCAGAGTAGCAGCAGAGCCAGATGTTAGGAAGCTGGTGGCTCTGGAGCATCTGCAGTGAGAAGGTCACTGCCCGTCTGTGAGGATACGAGCACAAAATAATGAAGAAGAGAAGAAAGTTCTTATTGTCCTCTGAATAGCATCAAGAACTGCAGCACACGTAGGAGACATTTTTAAATGTATTCCTTCTTTTTATTATTCATATCAAGAATGCATAATGTGTGTATTGACCTATATTATATTTATAAATGTAGAGACCTAGTTAGTTTTGAAAAAATCCTAAAATGTGGGTCAATCAGAAAATGAGTAATTTTTCATCGAAATGAAAACTGTTTGCCTGTCTTATTTTCTTTTGTCTATCTTTTGCCCCCAGGAATATTTGTTGTCTGATTTGATAAGAGCCAGGAAGACCGAGTATATAATGGCAAAAGGCATTCTGTCTTTATTGTCCTTATTAACTTAGCTAGGGATCTTCCTGATATAAACTTCAAGAACTCAGGGGGGTATGAAAAAAGCAAGGAATCCATTATGAAAAACTCACATAAAGATCTAAAAGAAACAACTGTATCCAGTGTCCTATGATGATCTAGACAGACCTGGCAGAAAACTGCCTCGGATACTACTGTGTTCATGTCTCTGTCCTGTTGCTCTCTCTTCTGTCTCTCCCTCTTCTAACTCCTTCTACCTTGATTAGTTTGTACTATGGTTCTAATTTTTCCTTTTGATTATATTCTGAAGGCTAGAGAGATGGCTCGGTGGTTAAGAGCACTAGCTGCGTTTCTGAAGGACCTGAGTTTGGTCCCCAGCACCCATGCCAGGTGTATTATAACCACTTATAACTCCAGGTTTAGGAGATCTGGGGCCTTCCTCTGGCTTACAAACACATTCACACACACACACACACACACACACACACACACACACACACACCTACCTTCTATTTCCTTCTAAGCAAAGTGGAAACAGTCACATGCTCCCTTGAGACCCATGATATCCCCGTAAGATGAAGCTATTTCTCAGTGATTCTGCTAACTTGGAGTGGTAAGCCTGTAGTGCGTATGAAGAAAGTAGGTGAAAAATCAGGCATGTCTTCCTGACTGGAGCCAGACTAGGAGGCACTTGGCCCATGATGATAAGCATTATAAAGCACAGTACAAAACAAGGAGGCCTGTGTTTTATAAAGATCCTCTGACAGTGGTTCGGAGTATGGCTTGGTTTTGAAGAATAGAGAACCCGTCCCCCAAATCAAAGAAATAATTCTACAAAACACACAAATAAAACTCAACCAGGTGGTGCTGAGGTGGTGCACTGGATCAACATATCTTCTGTGAGGATGTCAAAAGAACCAATATAAGCAAGACAGATATTGTTGCTATAGTTTAATATTTATGTTATTTTAGTATTACATTTCTATTACCGTTGTAGATATAGTCACAAAGTTGTTTATTTTTCCTTTGAGACAGAGACTCGATTTGTAGCTTAAGCTGCTCTGAAAACTTCAAATCTTCCTTCCTTAGGCACCCTAGTGCTGGGTTTAAAGGTGTGAACCTTGTCACCAGAGCCCTGGGAAGCCAGTGCCCCTCTTTTCTGCTTCCTGCTCTGCTTAGATGCGAGCAGGCAGTCCCACGACTGCAGTTGTGAGCTACATGGACCACCATCCTTCTCCATGGTGATGGACTCTACCCCATGAACTCTAAGCCCAAACCAACCTTTCCTATTTGTTTTTTTTAATACATTTTGTCACAGCTGTAAGACAAGCCACTAACACTCCTCACGAGAGAGGCTCTGGCCAGTCACTCACGAACATGTGATGGTTGATTTTGAATTATGCACTTGAAGAACAGCAGTTGAGAAAGCAATGCTCGGGCCAGGGGCCCTTTCCTTTCTGCAAACAGACGATAACAAAAAAAAACTCCCACCTGTAAAGTCCTTCCCTGTACCAGGAAGGACTGCAGGACAGAGTTTCTTTTTTCTTGTTTTTGGAGACAGGGTTTTCTTGTGTAGCCCTGGCTGTCCTGGAACTCACTCTGTAGATCAGGCTGGCCTCGAACTCAGAAATCTGCCTGCCTCCCAAGTGCTGGGATTAAAGTGCTGGGATTAAAGGCGCCCCCCCCCCCAAGTGCTGGGATTAAAGCCCCCCCCCCCAAGACTGAGTTTCTTATCTCACCACAGATGAGCCAAGCCTGGCAGGAATCTGAACAAACAAATCTTGTGTAGGTAACCTTTATCCACCTAACCCCTTTTCTTAATCAATTACTTCCTCCCACTTCAACTTGTCCTGTGATAGCATCACAATGCAAAGTGCTTTCTCCAAACTAGCATAAAAACTCTCAGCCCCACCTGCTTCTTTGGGCCTTCATTTACCTTGCATGGCTCTCAGTGAAATTACAAAATGAGGAGGTTGGGAAGACAGCTCAGTTGGTAGAGTGTTTGTTGAGAACCTGGGTTTCATTCCTAGTACCTAGTTAGGATGCAGAAACAGGCCGGAACCCCTTAGGCTCCCCAGACAGACAGTCTGGCTTAGAGATCTCCACATTCTAGTTCTAGATCTTGTCTCAAAAGCCAAGGTGGACCAAAAAGGCCAGCTATTCCTAAACAAAAGAAGCTAAAAAGACAACTAAAAGTAGTACTTGGCTATGAATCAGGTGTATTTGTGATAGGGGACTTGACTGGGAACACTGGCAATGTTTGCATTTGGTCTTTGGGTGACAAAGTATTGATGTATTTTGATGCCTGGAAGCAGTTGTATAGCGTATCTCTGTTTATTGGATATAGGTACTGTCTTTCTGGGGTGCAGCGTGGGAAGGAGGAAGGTGAGACCATCTGTTGACACTTTAACCCAAATGTTCAAAATTTTTAAAAAGTTCAAATAAGCACTCTTCTCCATGTTTTTGCCAGTTTCCTGTTGAGGTTGTGTGAACACAAGAAGGCTGGCAACACACTTTATTGTTAGAGTTTTTTACATATACTAAATAGCTGGTGTGAGGAGAGAAAGAGAAGAGACAGCTAGCTTCTGTTCCTTCAAATGAAAGAAGCATCCTGATGGGGATGCCCCTCTGTGTGCTGCTTCTCTTCTCAATGGCAGAACTTAAAACCTATGACTTTCTCTGTCTTCCCCACTAGCAGTAACTTCTCAATACCCCCCTCTCTTCTATTCTGGACAAGATTCTACGAGAGTCGCCTTTCTGATATGCACTTTAGTGGTTCATTTTATTCTGAAGTGACTGTAACGTTGGCACTGTGGGGAATGCTACATCTCTCCAGTAAACTATGAGAGAGGCTCCTGTGTTTAAGCTACCCGAGCCTGCATTATAGCATTTAGCTATTTTGCTTAAAATTCAAATATTTGAAAGGCAAAGGATACATACAAACAACATTCTTAAAGGTATAGTTGGGTCTTCTTTCAGATGTAAGCATTCTGAAAGTTTTTCTTACCTTTCAATTACGGATGCTTTCAGTAATTAAAGGTACCAAACATAGGCACTCAATAAAAGTTTTCTAGATGAATGAGTCAATGATTGAAATCTCTTAGCTCGTTTGAATGACAGTTCCTATAATATTGTAGACTGTCTTTGATGTAAGTTTTATTTTTAAAATTTTATGATTTGTGACTCTTGGACTTGCAGATAAGATTCATGTATCTGACCCAACATCAAGAACTCTGTTTACCTTAGATCTCAGCTCTGAGGCGCTTAGCTGAGATCAAGAGTCTAAAACACACAGTTCCAGAACTCAACACAATCTGGAATTGCTTTAACAAAGCCCAGTGATAGCCCCTATTTACTCACATAGCTAGGTATATTTCTGAATAAGTCATTTCAAACATTTTCTGAATTACACATTGCTCGGGTTCTTTCAGCCTATGTAGTAGGTCAGCTTACATTTGTGAGGTTTTTTTGTCTGTTGGTTGGTTGGTTGGGTTTTTATGGGCTTGTTGTTGTTGTTGTTGTTTTTATTTTCCCCAACTATAAAACTTAAGGAAGTTAGAATTTAGCAGTGACTGGAACCATGGACTCAGCAGCTGCTGTTGCCTGCACTGGGCCTGCACAAGACTATCAACAGTCAGTCCCTGATGAAGGAGGTTGTTCATGGAACTCTGTCTCTCCCTGATGGAATATTGTATATTAATGGATTCTGATGAGGGCATGACCATTGTTTTCAGTCATGTGCCCACTGGTGAGCAAACCAGGCTTTAATATTTATCTCAAAACCCATGGTCACTTATACACTCCTGGTTAGGTCTAATGGGTCATAAAATAAGAGGGAAAAAAAGAAGTAAGTGTGGAATGAAAGGTTATAGGGAGGAAGAAGCGTCATGGGGTTGCAGGAAGACAAAAGGGGCGATGCATATGAATAAGAAGAATACGTTATATACAAATGTGGAACTGCCAAAAACAATTTTAATTTAAAACATGTTAGGTTTTCCCAATATATAACTTTTCAACTGATACAGAATTGAGAACCATGTCACTCACCATAAACACTATTCTGAGGAATTATCTCACTGAAAAATACAAAAAATAGGGCTGGTGAGTTGGCACCGTAGGTTAAAGTACTTGCTGACAACCTGAGTTCGATCCCCAAGCGATACATGGTAGAGGGAGACACCCACACTGTGACCTCCACACAGGCACGTTTTGTTTTCTATTACTGGCAGTCTTCTGGAAGTCTTCTGGAAGCTGAGAAAACTTGAGGATGTACACATGCTATGATAGTTTGAATAAGAATGGCCACCATAGGCTTAGAGATTTAAATACTTGGACACTAGTGAGGGGCAACATTTGAAAGGATTAGAGGGTATGGCCTTGCTGGAAGAAGTATGTCACTGGGGTATGTTTCAAGGTTTAAAAAAAAACCCATTCGAAGCCCAGCCTCTCTCTTCCTGATGCTGGTAGATATGGGAAAAAAAACTCACGGGGGGGAGTCGGGCAGTGGAGGGGTCCCACGGCAGTCCGACAGCGGGGTCCCAGGCGGGCTTCCCACACCGCCGTAGGAGGGTGCCACATTCACGCAGCCACAGGCGGGTGGGCCAGCAGCTGCATCGGCAAGGTTCAGGGTTCCAAAGGCTGGAAACCTGGCGGTGGCAGGCCCAGGCAACACGTGGAGTCTGGTTTTCCAAAGCTTTTATTGTTCATAGGCATGGTGAGTAGGTGTAGAGGGTGCGTGTTCCCCCCACCAAGAACCAGGGGAGCCTGACTTTTATAGGGAGGGGGGAAAGGGGAGGGAATAACTTAATTAGCCACGCCCCTGGCCTTTAGATAATTCATTAATATTTTAATCTCTGGAGGTGGAGACTTGTCAATCATGTCCTCTACCTGCATCCTATGTGATTGATGGTGTAGGTTAAATGGCCAAGGCCTGGCAGGTGGAGCCATATTTAGAACTCTCAGCTACTTCTCCAATTCCATGTCTGCCCACATGCCACCATGTTCCCACCATGACAATAATTCAGAAAGCCTCTGAAACTGTAAGCAAGCCCCAGCTAAATGCTTTGTTTTACAAGCATTGTTTTGATCATGGTGTCTCTTCATTACAATAGAACACTGACCAAGACACATCCTGGAAGAAGCTGGTATTGAAGGTAGATCTTTAGAGGTATCTTGTCCCTCCCCATTGCTGTCTCTCTTTCCTGTCCATCATGATGACAGCTGCTCTGCCATTCCATCCTTACTATGATGGGTTTTCCCTGGAGCATTTGGAAGTCAAGGACTTGGGTATGGAGAAATTTGGGAGGTGGTCCAAAGACATGCAAACTCTGGAGAAGGCAATGTGGCAAGACCATTGGGAAGTCATATCTGTGGATATTAAAGAGTATTCTGTCATGGTGGACATCTGAGGGTTAGTCCTACTGGGGACGTTTGGGAGAACTAGAGACCTGGTCTGGCATATCGCCACTCATCAAAGCCATGTCTCCTGCTTAGCCAGCTGTCCCCACCATGATCTCTTCACATTTATGAACTCAAGGCCTTCAGCCTAATTCTCTACACTTGAATATGGGTGAGTGGCAGGGGAGATGCCAGGCAACCTCAAAGACTGAGTCCTAAAGGGCAAGGTAGCTTCTTCCACTTTCTTATGGAATGTTTAGTCACAGAATAGAGCCTCCATGTTGTGAGGAAGCATGATGGTGACACATGAGGATTTTTCAGTCATGAGACCTGGCTGAGGATCTACCTGGAGCCAGCCAGAAATGCAAATGAGCGGGACTCTGATGCTTTCCACCCATTTATCAGGTCACCTCAAGCTGTTGAGGCTTCACAAACAAGACCTGAATACTACGGAGTTGAGACAAGTTGTCTTCACTATATTCTTCCCAAATTTCTAACTCCAAGAATCTATGAGCTCCTTGGTAAATTGGGATTGTGAGGTTTCAAGTTTGATCTGGCTCACTATGCATCTGTAGACAGGCACAAGGCATTTATTACCAAGTATTCAGCTCTTGCTGGTTGTGAAGCATTAAGTCCCCCAGGATATTCAGTTTGCCCCCCATGGCCAAATACATCCTTGAACATACAAAATTGGAAATATTTAGCACTTGACGTGGGAATCTGTAGCTCCATCATTTCCTTAGAGCCACTGGTGACTCCAGATAATGTAAACTGGTGACCAGGGGGTGGAGCAGTTCTCTAGTTATGTTACAGGCAGTTCAGCTGGCCATTTTACAGAGAAGAAAAATCAATAAGTCAATTGGGAGTCTGGGTTGAGATCACCTCAACGATGGAGTAACCACTGGCTGCTCTGATGAAGCTAATAAGAAACTCTTACCCCAGACCTCAAAGGTGTGAGCGGGTGTCACCACACCTCCTAAAGCTAAGTAATTTCCTCAGTGCCTCCCAGTGCATCAGGATAAGAATAGAGAAACTAATAGCCTCTATATGCCAACTCCTACAGAAAAATAAATTGGAAATCTGTTTTTAGAGTTAGCATCATGCAGACCTGCGAATGAAACCTGGATAGATAGAGTTAAGCATACAGGGGACTTTTTGTAGATTTCCTGAGAGAACAATGTCACAGACTGTTGTAAACTAACTTAATGGCATGGTTAGCCTTAACACAGGAAGGGATGCTTTTGATGCTTTTTTTTGGTAAATAAAGATAATTCCTCTCACACTGATACTGTATAATTCTTGTTTAATTGAGAAGGTATTCAAAAAACAAAGGAAAGGGAGAAAGAAAGGAAGGAAGGAGGGAAGGGAGGGAGGAAGATATGGCTGGAAAGAAAGAGAGAGGGAGAGATAGAAAGAGAGAAAGAGAGAGAGAGTTGAAAATGCTTGCTATTTTTTAGAAGATCCAGGTCAGTCCCCAGCAAGTCAAACAGTGCAAGATCATCTGTAACTCTAGCTCCAGGGTGTCTGAAATCCTCTTCTACACATACATGGATATACACACACACACACATACATACACACACACACACATACACACACACACCAACAAATATTTTAAAAATAAGGCTAACAAAGAGGAAATTGAACAATACTTTGTCTTCTTGCTGCTTACTTGAGTATGGTGGCTTTCTTTATTAAACACTTTAAATTAAATTAGAACTCCTATGTACAATATATTTCTAGCACCTTCCTATGTGAGCAAATCAACATTGAATCAAACACTATTGCGGGAGGGGAAGAAGCTGAATGCAATGATCGTGTAATTCTGAAGTGTCCTAAACCCACAGAACCTTCCCCTTCCTTCAGGAAACAGTGACATGTTTGCCGAGCCTGCCTTGGAAGTAGAAACAAGCTCTTTAAACAGCACAAAGCACTGAAAAAGACTCCAACATCCAGGAAATTGACTGCCCTGCCAGTGTCTGGCCAACCTTTGCAAAAGAGTGTAAGCAAGACCACAGCTTATCTGCGGCTGAGGCAAGTGAACGCACTAGGTATGTTTTTCATGCTTGATTTAATAGCCTGGCTATCTTTAAAACCCTCCATTCCTTGCAAGGAAATTCTATACACGGGAAGGGTGATAAGCCATTCTGAGAAGTGATCGAACTGGCTTACCAAGAGGAACTAGAGGACAAGCTAGGTGGGAATTAAGTTTCCTCCATTAATGCTGGCCCACCATAGTTTATATTGGTGCATTAATGTGTGCACCGTATTCAATATGTGGTGTTCTACCCTAAGGCAGTAGGTGTCTTAGTTTCATTTCCTGTTCCTGCAATTAAAAATACCCTGACAAACGCAAGGAAGAAAGAGTTATCTGATTCATTCACAATTCCATGTTAAAGACCATCACTGAGGGAATGTCAAGGCGGTGGGAATTCAACCGGCATGCACACCATCCCCACAGTCAAGAGCAGAGATCAAGGAAGCAAGGCATGCCTGCCAGTGCTCAGCTCTCTCTTGCCTTTCACTTGATCCAGGTGTCACATTCAGTGTGGGTCTTCCCACCTAAGTTTATCCCAATTGAGAAAACCCCTCACAGGCATGCCCAACAGCCTACCCTGGTCTACACAATTACTCAGTAAAACGTTCTCAAGTGCGTCAAGCCAACAATCAAAACTAACCATCACATTTGGTTAAAAAAATGGTGAAGAGCATTATGAATGGTCAACCATAATAGTGAGCAATCCAGAGTGTCCAGTGATGGTCGTCAACATTTACCCTATGTGATGGTTTGTATATGCTCGGCCTAGGGAGTGACACTAGCAGAAGGTGTGGCCCTATTGGAGGAAGTGTGTCACTATGGGTGTGCGCTTTAAGACCCTCATCCTAGCTGCCTGGAAGTCAGTATTCTGCTAGCAGCCTTCAGATGAAGATGTAGAACTCTCAGCTCCTCCTGCACCATGCCTGCCCAGATGCTGCTCACCTTGATGATAATGGACTGAACCTCTGAACCTGTAAGCCAGCCCCAAATAAATGCTGTCCTTATAAGGGTTGCCTTGGTCACGGTGTTTGTACAGAACATCCTACATTTGTGGCATTCCAAGCCTTCTCCAATCACATCACATTTAAATCTCCTACCAAAAACACAAGGTACTTACCTATGCCTATAATTCCCTGCTCAAAGAACACAGAGACAAAGAGACTAACTTACCCAAGGTCACACACATCATAGAGTTGACTTTGAATCCCAGGTATTCTCTTCTCAGAGATGGTGCTGTCTTAGAGACACATAGACATGTAGCCACCGGGTTCCTGAAACTTCATGACTGCAGATTCAGGGGCTGGGGGGCTAGAGAAGTCTCCATGATGTCAACTAAATCTTCCACCATCCTGCTGAGGTGAACGCTGTAGTCGTGTTAATGGTTTGAATGAATGAATGAATGAATGAATGAATGAATAAATAAATAACAACAGGAATGGGATGCAGTTCTTTCTACACACCCGACTAGAACAGCTGAAAATCAGTGTCTTCCACAAACAAACCCTCTGAGAGTTTGCAATAAGAAGTCATCGTCTTTGGGACTCTCATGACCATTGGAGATGTTGCCATTCTAATCCAGCCAAAGGTGAGGCTGGCAGAATCTCAAGAGCCATGAAGCCCTTGATCCAGCTATGCCGCCCTTGATCCAGCTATGCCGCCACCATCAGCAGGTGCCGTGGATGAAAACCTTAATTCTAGGTTCCCTCCCTCCCTCTCCAGCATTGAGAAATGTCGAGAGGATGCCCATTATTTCCGGTGTCTATGGAATCCCGGAGGAAGTTAGGAATTTAGCCAGCATCTCCACTACAGCTTTTCTGAGGCCCTCTCCCCTCCCAACAAACTCTTGCTCCATTTCCACTTGTCTCCCAGCTCGGAGAACGGGCAGCTTAGGGAGGCCACGAATGATTGAAAAGGACTTTAGGATCGGAGACGAAATGTGCTCAGCGAGGCAGAAGTACGGCTCCTTGCAGTCCCCTCTGTGCGGTAGCCACACTTGGGCCTGACTGAGGGAAAGTCTCATTTCAGACACTGATCCATTTTCCCTTTGAGCAGGCCTAAGTGGACGGACTTGAAAGGGATTTGGGCCTGCTGCTGGCTGGAATATAGCTCCTTATCGCCCCTCACATAGGAACAGACTCTTAGCTCAGCGGTTTTGAGCAGTTACTGAAGCTTCAGTAGTGAGACCTCTAATCCCTGTCCCTCTATAATTAACACTCATAAAAACAGAATGGGGACCAGCTCCCCGGAAAGAAACAGGAGCGCTCGCTTGAGCTGCCGTTAAATCTTTTGACAGTCAAGCCGTGTGTCTCTGAGGAGAACTCACTTGGCCTAGACCGAATAGCACAGGAGAGAGAGAAGCAGGGCTGCAGATGAGCTCAGGACAATGCCTAGACCTCTGTAGTCACTGCGTTGCAGCAGAGCGATTGCAAGCTGTCTTTAGAAGCCTAGTGCTAGAAGGTTCTACACAGGTGACTTTCCCCTGCTTTGTGTCTGTCGATGCCCTCAAGCCACACCTCCGGCTTTGCCTCTCTGACAGTCTCCTTCTGCATATGGTCTCCCAGTAGAAGAAGAGCCCGTGAGAGTGTCACAGGGGTCATTTGCCACCCACTCAAGCTTTTCCTCTACAGAATGGGAGTGGCAGGCATGTCTGTGATGGCAGCAGAGCTGGTGGCAGGATGACAATATAGATATATGGATTACCTGTCCCCTCCCCTTCCTCCCCCTCCATTTCCTCCACTCTCTCCACTCCTCTCCCTTCCCCTCCCTTTCCCTCCCCTCACTCCCTTCTCCTCTTGTCTTTTCATCTCCTCTCCTTTCTTCCCATCATCTTCCTTCCTTTATCCTTCATCTCTGCATCTCTCCCCCCTTACCCAATGATGTAAGTAAAAAGAACTCAGAGTTCTTGCCCTGAGTTAGTAGCTGAGCAGCTGAGTGTCTAACCCCGCCCAGGCTTAGCGCTTCTATTAGGCGGTCTGCCAAAGCCATGGTCAGAGAAGAGGCTGACTGACTCAAAGACTGACTAGTGTGGGCATTCACTAAACCCTGCCTCTTCCTTTCAGGCAGGTGGGAAATAACTGTCCAGCATGTGATTCACTGTTAAGGACAAGGTGACAGTGTTTGCCCCCATGTGTGGTGTGAACGTGACATCTTTTTCCAGGACTTGATCATAACACATCATGTAAGGTCTTCCTTAATCCTCTCCACCATTCAGAACCCTGAAGACTCTGAAAAGAAGTGGGCGGAATCTCAAGGTGGCGATTACACAGAACACTGGCTGCAACGACTTCCTGTTCCCTGATCTACCCCTTTCCCTCTCCTGTTATTTGAAGTTCTAGCAGCTTTAGGGCTGGAGACCAACTAGAGGAAGTGGGTCAGTAGGGGAGGACCTTGAAGTTGTATGGTTTGCCCACTTCCTGTTTGGCCTCTTGGTCCTTCAAGATGTGAACAAACAGCCTGACTCTCTCTCTCTTTGTGTTACAGCTGTGAGTCGCTCTTGCTTCCGTGTCTTTTCCACCTTTAGATCCGATACCCTCAAACTGTAAAGGAAAAACTAAACCCTTCTTTATTTAAGTAATTAATTGTCCAGTATCTGGAGTATCTGGTCAGAGCAATAAGAAAATTAACTAAAAACCACAGCCCTTCATTTGCAAAACATTGGCCCTCACTTCATAATAAAAGTCCCGGAAACTCAGGGTAACAAATATATCATTTGTTTAATGATATACAAGGCTGGGCATCAGCCTAGAAAGGCCAGTGTACTATAAGCCCTATAAGAAGAGGCTATAAACCCTAAAGCATGACTCTTCCTTATCCATGCCTGCCATTCCCCCTGTTGTTTATTTACATCTGTCTTTTCCTCAATGCAAACCCTGCATGGGTTCATCTCTGTGTCTTATATCCAGTTTATTTTATTTTAAAGCTCATTAGACACTTGACCTGGCAGACAAGCTTGGCTGTAGGCAATACTTTGACTCTGAACTTCCAGTTTGTGTGTGTGTGTGTGTGTGTGTGTGTGTGTGTGTGTGTGTGTCCTGTTCGTTTGTTTGTGGACCTAAGCTGGCCTGAGGCACCTTTGAAACTGAACCTTCATCTTATCTTTCTCACACTCATCAGAATGACCATGCAACAAGGCCACTGAGCCTTGGTATTAAGAACCTGCAGAGCTTGTATTGTGTTATTGTAGTTTGTGTCGATACTTCTTTAAAGAACCTTCTAATCCACGCCAAAATCCTCTGCATTTGCTGCTCTTGCAGAGGACCAGGTTTGGTTCCAGCACCCATACTGCATTTCAAAACCGTTCCTAACTCTGGTTCCAGAGGATTTGCCGCCATCTTCTGGCTGCGATGGACATTACACTTATGCGATGCACATGCCTGTATGCAGAAAAATATGTAAATAAAAATATCTTTAAAAAAAATTTTTTTTAAAGATGTAGCATGCCTTGGTGACTCAGTCATTCTATCACCATTCTAAAGAGGAGTCGTGGGGGAAAGGATTTCAGTTGGCATTTTCTACCACTAATTTGAGGAAGTCTCAAGAACAGCGATGAATTGTCAAGGGGGGAGCTTCAAAGAAGTGGGCGTGGGCAGAAATGTCTCTAACTATGGGTCTAGACAAGCTCACTGGAATGATGCACTATTGAATCCAAAGGACCAGACCTCATAACTCCACATAGACACACCTGTTTTGTAAGAACCCCTTGAGGGTTCACTTGAAAACACCTTTAAATCAGGCTTACAGGCAAGCACCCTCTGTCCTCATTAGAACTGTCAGTTCTGTGTGGACTGCAATGCCCGCTCCTACTCTCAAATTCGTTAGGTTCATTTTTCTTCATAGCATAGCATTGCAGCCACACACGTCCATCTGGCCACAGGAAAAAATATATCTAATGGAGCTTATTTTCAGCATGACCAATTAGATGTGCAACTGCTATTAAGACGAACAGGACTCACACTCCAGATCCATGCTCAGTAAATCTGGCCTTTCCCCTTATGAGCAACAGATGGGTTTTGCACAATGCCTCATTACCTTCTGGCTCAGCACTGTAGCCAGCACTGAAATATAAAGTTATTTATGGATGGAGAAGGATGCATAAGTCACTGTGGACTATTTTCTGTCTCCCTTTTCCCTTTATTTAGTTAGAGTTCTCTATTGCACCAGATGAGCGAGTTAGAGAAGATAGCGGGTCCCCATTGGGCACGGAGATGGATGTCCCTTCAGCCTGGGCACTTTTCCTGATGGCCACAGATCTCTGGGGTGAAGCTGGGTTTCTTGCAAGAAATGGTAATTGGAATATCTCCATAGAGATGACACCCATTCCTCAAACGTTCTGACAGGCCATCTTCTCGAAATTCGGTCAGCAGGGGCATACGCCAGCGCCATTTAACTACATGTGACACATCTGAGAAAGGAAAATAAATCGCTCCTTTGTGAGATGCCAGGACTCTTCAGTTCTTGGCATCTCAGATGGATAGAGATTAGCTCTCTGTCAGCTGGGATGGACAGAGAACTGGTCAAGAGGGTCGCTGGGATGGACAGAGAGCTGGTCAAGAAGATTGCCATGGTAGACAATCTATAAAGACATACACAAAGGATAAAAATCCTCAAGGAAGAAGAGGAGGTCTGAGAGAAACAGCATCAAATGTAGGGGTCTCCTTCCTTGTGAGTGATGAGCAGGCTACTGTGTGCTCTGAGCTACCCTGGAAATTTCCTAAGATAGTCTATACCTCAGTTTCTTCATCTAAATTATAAATTAAAAAAAAGAGAGAGATAATGATATTCATTCTAGAAGTTAATATTTGCGAATCGTTTGCAGTAGCATCCACCACACAGCTCCAAGTTATGCAAAGAAGATCCAGCCAGCAGCAGGTGGACTGCCATGTCTTCCTTTTGGCTCAGATTGGCCAGTTATAGATGTGCTCTTGCCCTGGACTCACAGGAGCAGATATTTTGATCAACCTAAGTTCCTCCTTAGGATTCTCTTTTATGAATACGAAGGAAGGTGCTGTGTCCCTGCGTCAAGGACAAATGTGAGCTAAAAAATCTAGTTGTTCTCGGGCCATGTGGCCGACAGCATATAATTTGGAAATAGTGACTCATCAATAGAAGAGGTGGATGTCACACAGAGGAGCACAGAGAGGAGCACAGAAAGGAGCACGGAGAGGAGCAAGAAGAACAGAGAGGACTGAGAGGAGCACAGAGGGGAGCATAGAGAGGACTACATAGAGGAGAATGAGGAGGAGCACAGAGAGGAGTGAGGAGCACAGAGAGGAGTGAGGAGCACAGAGAGGAGTAAGGAGCACAGAGGGGCACAGAGAGGAGCACAGAGAGCAGCACAGAAAGGAACACAGAAAAGAGGACAGAGAGGAGGACAGAGAGGAACACAGTAGTTCTGCATAATTCTAACTCTTGATGCCATTGCATTTGTTGGTGGTGGAAGTTTGTGGTGTTGCTGCTGCTGCTGCTGTTGCTGCTGCTGCTGCTGCTGCTGCTGCTGTTGCTAGGTGATAGTGGTGGTGATGGTGGTAGTGGTAATGGTGCTGGTGATTCTGGTGCCACTGGTGCTGCTGGTGGTGCTGGTGGTACTGGGATAGCATCTAGGGCTTCGCACATGCTCAGCAGGTGCTCTACTACCTCTTCAACTATTTGTCATTGATTTCTTGAGCAGCTTCCTGGCTCTGTCCCCACAGTTTTCCCCAGTGAATGAAAACATTCTCTTCGTGGCACAGGAACAAGGTCATCATCAGGTCAGATTAGGTTTTTGACACAAAAGGAGATCAAAGTTTCCAGGAAGAAGACTGGGATGTGTTGGAAAGTTCAGCTCCATAGGGTTTACCTGTAGGCTCCCATGAAGTGTGTGCATGTTTGTGTGTGTGTGTATGTGGAGAGAGAGAGAGAGAGAGAGAGAGAGAGAGAGAGAGGGAGAGAGAGAGAGAGAGAGCCATGACAGCACATGGAGAGAAGAGAGTTCCTTTTAGAATGCTGTCTAATAAGGAAGTCCTGCTAGGGTCAGCTCAACATTCCATGCATAAGAATTGCTGCCTCAGCATCCCAGGCTGGCAGGACATGGCTAAGCACAGGGAAGCCTCCCCTACTGGGTGGCCAGTGGCTCTGGTGAACATAGTTTTTCCCAGTTTGGGACAATCTGACTTCTCAGCATGCATGCCTCTTTTCACCCCTCCTCTCCGGGGAGGCTCCTCCATGGCTCACAAGAGGACCATAGTGTTGAAACTTAGTTTTTGTCCCTTGTTGAGCTCGGCAGCAGCATTTGCTTCCTTGGAGCAGACATCCCTACAAATGATGTTGATAAATATTACTGAGATAATAAAATATCGTAGGATATCAGAGGAAGGTTTGATCTGTGTCTATGGAGCCTCCCCCACCCCCATACCTCACAAAAATAATTTAAAAAGCAAATTGGTTCTAGGTTTGAGCCAGCCTCCAGAAGCCAGAGCTTTACAACTGCATGTCCAATGTCTTTGAACTTGACGTGGACAACCATTAAACCAGCTGCCAATCAACAACACATAAAATCCAATTTTGTATTCCCTTAGTTTTCTCTCCTCTAGGATTGACAATAATTAAGATGGATTATGCTAAATGGTATCATGCAGTTAGAAAGCGCAGATTTCATTTAAAACATTTCATCTGTCTAGGAAGCTGCTGGAAGGCCACCGACCTGCTTTACCTTTGAAACAGTTTTAAATGAAAAAGAACGCATTTCTGAAGTCTCCTTACTGAAGAAACTCACTGCTGGAATACAGAACAACTCCTCTGTACAGTTGCCTGTATTTGGTGCTAGAAATCTGTTTTTGTTTGATTGTTTTTTATTTGGTTGTTTTTTGCATATGGGCACTTCACCTGCATGTGCCGTGTGCCTGGTCACGTGTGCCCAAAAGGTCAGAAGGGGGCGCCAGAGGGCAGGAACTGGAGTCACAGATGGTTATTAGCTGTCATCTACAGGTGCTGGGAACCAAAATTGGGTCTTCTGCAAGAGCATCAGGTGCTCTTAACTGCTGAGCCATCTTTCCAGCCCTGAAGATCTGATTCTAGCTGGGGGAATTCCGTATTCTGCTATTTGGATAACAGAACTAGCTGGGAGAATCCTGTAGCTGTTTAGAAAGCAGAACTGATGAAGTAACTCAGGCTGATGTTTAAAGCCCTTGCAGTCAGTGGATCAGGAGGGAGGCCCTCATGACAGCTATGAAGATGAACTGAGAGGGGAAGTTAAAGAGCAATCGCCCATTAGCCTGGAAGTCACCATGTATCAAAGAGCAGATACATTTTACTGCACTGTAGGAGACAATAGAAGGTACCACTGGGCATTCTAAAAACTATCAGTTTCTCCTCTTTTTTTTATTCTCGCTAGGAGTCATCCATAAAGACATCCTATGGCCTACCTGTATCCAAAAATGGCCATAATAGATTCCCACTCCAGAGAGGCCCTGCTCTATACCTTTCTGAATGCAGAAAGGTTACACAGTAATGCCGAAGAAAATTCCAATACACAAACCATGCTGGGACTTTCTACTATGGAGTTTAATATTGACTGTCAACCTGACAGGATCTCAAATCCCATGGAAGACAAATCTCTGGGCCTGTCTGTGAGTCCATTTCTAAATTGAATTAACTGAGGTGGAAAGACTCATTCTAGAAGGAGACAGAGTCTGGGGTCTGTGTAAAAAAGGTGAGTGCCAGCTGAGAACCAGCTCTCTCCTTTCTCCCCCCTCCCTCTTTCTCCTCTTCCTCCTTTCCCTTCCTCATTCTGTCTCTCTCTGTCTCTGTCTCTCTGTGTGTCTCTCTGTTTCTGTCTCCCTCTATGTGTCTCTGTCTGTCTCTTTGTCTCTGTCTCTTTCTCTGTGTGTGTCTTTCTTTGTTTTCTGTTTCTGCTTCTCTCTCTTTTTTTCTCTCTCTCCCTCTCTTCCCATGATGACTATAAATACAATATCACCAGCTGCCTGTCAAGGGATGACACTGCCCACAATAGGCTGGGCCCTCGAACATTAGTCATTGATCAAGAAAATGACCCCCCACAGACTTGCCTAAAGTCTGATCTAATGGGGGCACTTTCTCAACTGAAGTTTTCTCTTCCCAGATGACCTGGGATTCTGTCAAGTTGACAAAAAGTTCACCAGCACACATATCCCCTATTAGAAAGAGTAAAAACATCTCAGCAAGTGTTTGCTCCTGGCCCAAATCAGAAGCAACTCCATATCCACAAGCTGGGGGAAGAGGTTATGAGGAAATTGGAGCAAATAGACCCATTTGATGGAATAAATTTGATAGTAATGACTAATTATCAGCACACACAGCAATATGAGTTGGGTTCAGGTCATTTAATCTAAGGAAAGGTAGACGCAGAAGTGTGCACTTTTGTCTATCTCTTTACACAGGGCAAAATGGTGACGCCAGAGGTGAGCCCTGAGGCTGCCAGGGCCTGGGAAGGGGAGTGAGAGAGACAGAGAGACAGAGAGACAGACAGAGACAGACAGAGAGAGACGGAAAGAGAAAAGGAAAGAGGGCTGTGGAGAGGAATGAACAAACAAGGAAACATTTTGTGTTGTGCTTGTGGTGGTTGCTACATACTTAAAATTTTTTCAGAATTCATAATATAGTATACCTAAATAAGGTGGAAGTCTTTTCCAGAAAATTATGTATTAATGGACTTTATTTTTTAAAGGGAGCACAGAGCCAAAGAAATAGCTCAGCAGTTAAAAATGGTTGCTTTGGTGGCTTCCAAGCACCTGTGGTTCCAGCTCCAGAGCAATTGATGCCCTCTGGTCTCTGTGGGCATCTGCACATGTGTGGTACAGATGCATATGCACACATGCATACATGCACACATGCACACATGCATATATGTGTACAGATATACACTCATGCATCCATCCATCCATGCATATATGTACCCACACATACATGTACCATGCACACATGCATATATGCACACATGCACATATACACACACATGCATACATACATATAAACATTCATGCTCACATGCACAAACATGCACACATATACATGCATGCATTCATGCAAACATGTGCCTACATACATGCACACACATATACACATACACACACATGCATATACGTACACATGCATTTTTATATTATTATATTATATAACAATAGTTATATAAAAATAGTTATACGACAATATATAACTATTTTTAAAAACTAACACAATAAATCACTCTTAAACTGAGTGATTTTAAGTGTCCTACTGGATCAGGCATGGCTGTGGTGGTATTGCTTCCTACTGTTGACCTGCAGGTCTGGGTCTGATTTACAAGGCTCTTGCTCCTTGGGCTGCAGCACACTGGTGACACATTCTGATGAGGGAGACACAGGATGGCCAGTGTAACCCCAGCATTCTACTTCCAGTGCTTTGTTCCACTCAGTCTCTGGAAATCCCTCTAACAAAGGACGGTCACATGACTCAGCTCACGTGCTGGGTTATTAATCCAACAACAAGCAAGAACTGGCTGGTGTCCTGGTTTCCCTTTCAGTTATCATAATTAAATACCTGGACAAAGGCAACTCTAAGACAGAACAGGCTTATTTGACTTTCAATTCCAGGTTGTAGTCAGTAGCTGCGGGAAATCAAGACAGGAATTTGAGGCAGCTAAATTCAGTCAAGAACAGAGAGGCCACAGATTGACCTCATCTATACAATCCCCTTTAAGAGTCCCCTCCCAGGTGATGTTAGATTGTGTCAAGTTGACAATTAAATGCTGTCATGACAACTCTTCACTACATTGAAATTGATTTGTACGCCTTTATTTCTTGAAGAACAGAAAGAAGGAAAAGTTTACATTCCTACTTTTTAAAAATTATTATCACAGTTGAATACTTGTTTGGAATTTAGACTAGAAACTCATACTTTCATATTCTGAAGAGTAAAACTACAGTTTGGGCAATTTGAAACCTCTGATTCAGGTGAATTACTCTAAAAT
Organism: Arvicanthis niloticus; assembly: GCF_011762505.2. NCBI lineage: Eukaryota > Metazoa > Chordata > Mammalia > Rodentia > Muridae > Arvicanthis > Arvicanthis niloticus. The sequence goes on along the minus strand of NC_047678.1, from coordinate 36,836,564 downwards.
TTCGTGTGTTTGTGTGTGTGTGTGTGCGTGTGCGTGTGCGTGTGTACCCGTGAACACACGAATGGAATGGTCACGGAGGCCAGAAGTCAGATTCTCAGGAACTGGAATTACAGGCAGTTGTGAATTACTTAACGTGAGTGTTGGGGACCAAACTCAGGTCCTCTGCAAGAGCAGCAGGCGCTCTTGACTGCTGGCCCAGCTCTCCAAAATCCTTGCTTCCTTTTTATATTGGAGACCAGGAAGCCTGGACGCTATTTGTAGACCTCAACCATTATAACCATCACCATCCGTGTGGCTGGCATAGTTTTCCTCCCCTCTCACTCTGCAGGATTTAAAATTATTTCTAAACCTTTACATATGTCTTCTATATTAGCTATGTGGCTCTGACCAAAAGACTATAAAATTCATTTTGAAAATGGGCAGAAGTTGAGAAGGAAGTAGAAAAGGAAAAGGGTCATGTGACAAGGGACAGGGTCATGTGACAAGGGACAGGGTCTTTATATGCCAACGGTTTCCTTCCAACATACTGAGCGAACTTTGTGAATCTCTTGATCTCTCCTTGCGCTGATATCTTAATCTCGTTATAAGGCTAATTATGTCTCCTTCTACTTGCTTTAAAAGATACAGGAGAAAGCATATGGAATAACAGTGCACTTTTGGGGACTCAGCAAAAGCTGGCTAGAAACCACTTTCGCTAATTGAGCACACAGGTGTGGCTTCAGCCTCTGAGGAAGTCTGCATTGTTCTAGAAGTGGGACAAAGCCTGCTTCTGATTCCTCGAAGTGACTCTGCCTGCCAAATGCTGCCAGAGATTTGTGAGCAGAGGCAGGACTCAATTGCAGCTCAGTCATGCTTCAAACCTGGGCAAAATGATGGCAGTTCTTCAGCCGCTGACAGTAGGGGAGTGAGCAGGCAGTCTTGGGCTGATTGTTAAGCCTGAAAGCTCATCACAGTGCCAGCCAGCTCTTGGGGGATTTTCTGTGTCAAAGCCAAGGTTGAAGCAAGTGCAAGGATAAAGAAGATTGACTGGTCATGGAGGGATAGCTCCTGGGACAGGGAGACATTGAAAGGATATGTGTGACAGTCCTTCTCTGAGACAGAAGCATGGGAGATTCAGGATGAATCCTCTCCAGTGAACCTACACTCTATCCCCAACCCACAGAGGAGCAGGGCAAATGTCGCAGCTTTGTTGAATTATTTATCGCATCCTAAAAACAATGGGAAGCCACTCGACTGGAAATTATTAATAATCTTTACAGACACATGAGCCATCCCAGAGGCTGTGATTGATTTAATCAAAGGTTTAAAAATGTGCCTGCTTCCAGGAAACTGTGTCAAGGCAAAAACTCACTCAAAGCTGGGTGCCGAATGACACATGGAGCTTCTCCTGAGGAATCTGCACATAGGGATGCCTGGTTCTACAGCTCATCAGGGAAGTGGTGATCCTGAGTTCCCTCAAAAACTCACTCAAAGCTGGGTGCCGAATGACACATGGAGCTTCTCCTGAGGAATCTGCACATAGGGATGCCTGGTTCTACAGCTCATCAGGAAGTGGTGGTCCTGAGTTCCCTCTCGGTAGAGAACCCCGAAATACAAGCTCGAACTAGGACCACCAAGGCTGCATACCTAAAACAAGACTGTGGTGGTCTGAATGGCATAGCTTCATATACTTAAATGTTTGATCACCAGAGAGGGGAACTTCTTGTCAATGCTCCAGTGCCATGCATGCGACCATGTTTCTTTGCCTTGATGATAATGGACTAAGCCTCTGAAACTTTAAGGCCCCAGCTGAATACTTTCTCTCAAAACAGTTACCTAAGCTATAGTATCTCTTCACAGCAATAGACAGAGACCATTGGGGTAAGCCCTCCAGAAAACCAGGATTGGGCAGTCATGATATCAAGACAAAAACAGTCATTGCACCATGGTTATTTTTATTCTTGATTTACACTGCTGAAGATAGAACCCAGGCTCTCACATTTGACAGGCAGGCGTTCCATCACTAATGCTCTTTTTATTTTGAGTCAAGCTCTCTCCAGGCTAACTTTGAACTCTCTTCCTGTAGTGCAAGCAGGCCTTGAACTTAGCATCCTTTTGCCTCAGGCTCCTGGGTACCCAGGATCACAAAGCTAGCTGTGCCACCAGGCCTGCCATACCAGACTGAATAAGAAGTATTTTGTGTTGGTAGACGTTAGGCCAGCATAAACAACTAGTGATAATGCTTTTCTGGCTTCTGGGTTCACACTAACCTGCTGACTGGGTTCACACTCACCTGCTGTCTGAGCAATGCTGGAGTCAGTACTTTTGAACAGAATGCTGTCTGCATCTGTGTAATCGCTTGTCCAAGTGACAGTCACAGAGTATCACTCTACACTGAGATGGTTTTGAAATGAATTATATGCATCTTGAAGTTAGTCAAGGGGACTTTGATGAATAGGTAATTATCTGGCATTAACTTGGTAATTACAGGGCTCCATATACCAATGCAGAGTGAGTCCCTGTTTCATTACTGAGTTGAGTTAATTGGCTAAATAACAGCCTTAATAAACACAGAAACCCATCTATGACACCACCTTAATCTTCACTGCACTGAGGATCATCAGGCGCTGATAGATTGCAAAACCAAGATCTCAGAAGGCTGAGGACTTTCTCAAGACCTGTCCTTTCCCAGAGGAGCCAGTGCTCTGATCCAAGTCCACCTTCTTCTCAGGCACAATTCCTTCCCAGGGACACAGGAGTGGAAAACTGTGGCATGTTAAGACACATATAAAATGTGATCTGGTAACATGTCAGATCATGAGAATGGAGAGTAGAGGGCACAGGCACAATTTTTACTTTATTGGTAGTAGGCAAAGCATCAAAGACCCTGCAGTGGGTTACTGAGCTCCTTCCAGCCATGTTTTAGAGAGCATCTAGTACATGCTAAAATGAGTTAGAGAGAGGTAGCAAAGGAAGTACAGGCAAAAATAAATGGCCAGAAGAATCTAAAAGGAGCAGAGGAGGAGAAAAATCATTGAATCTAGAATGACTGAATACAGTGAATTTCTCAATAGAAGACTATAAGAAAGTGGTAACAGTATATCATTCAGAATGGCATGCTTGAATTAATTTAAAAAATAATATGGACAAAAGCTTGTTGTATGTGTTCTATTAAAAGGCTCCTCAACCTCATGCCAAGATGACATTAAAAAATATTGGTGTCTCCTTGGTCAAGGGTATGCATGTTTTCTGTATTGCTCCTAATCAGGTCCCCAGTTTTCACAGTTGTTTGAGGAGACACCCAAAGGAATACATACTTTTTGTCCAGGCTAGTTTTATTTTCAACTTGACACAGCCAAGAGTCCCTTAGGAAGAGGGAGTCTTAACTGAGTGATGGCCTGAATCAGTGGGGCCTGTGGCCACACTTGTGAGCAACTATCTTGCTTGTTAAGGGAGGGCTTGGCTTACCATCAATGACACCGTTCTCTGGACAGGTAGTCCTGCATTGCATACGAGTGTTAGCTGAGCAACCCCAGAGAACAAGGCAACAAGCAGCAGTCCTCCATGGTCCCTGCCTCCAACGACCTCCCTTGAGTTCCTGCTCCAACTTCCCCCAATCATGCTCTGAAAGTATAATAATGATGTGGAAGTATAAGCCAAATAATTTATTTTCTCCCCAAGTTGCTTTTGAGTATGATATTTATCACTGCAATAGAAAAGCAAACTAGATCATTGTCGTAGACTTTCCAAAGTTTAATTTTCAATTTTTTTTTTTTACAACCAACTCATTATAATTGCTGAACGTATGCCAGAGTTTTGTTCCAGCTTATTAATGAGAGAGCCAACTGGGTGATGATGCCAGTTTAGAGCTATCAATGAACAGAACAAAGAAACCAGCAAAAATGCAATGAGATGGGTGTTATATTCATTCATAAGATGGATGGGCCTCTGTGCATGTCTTCACAAGAGAAAATAAGTTTGCAATGAAAAAAAAATTGCTCAAGTAATATTTGTAAGTTAAACCCAAGAAACCATGCCAGCTCCAGATGCACAGTGAAACAGTCTCTGCGATTCATATTCTAAAACAGAAGAAATCCGTCCAAGTGCAAGAGTATATGCCTTCAAACCCAGCACTCATGAGGCCAAGTCAGGTGGATTGCTATGAGGGTATCCCAGCACTCAGAAGGCTGGACGAAGGTAGATTGCTATGAGGCTAGCCTGGTCTATATAGTGAGTTTTAGGTAGACTGAGGCCATATAATAAGACTCTGTCTCAAAGGAGGAGGGAATATATATATATATATATATGTGTGTGTGTGTGTGTGTGTGTGTGTGTGTGTGTGTGTGTATGTGTATATACATATATATATATATATATATATATATATATATATATATATATATATCACAATAAAGGTTCTCTTCTATAAATCTATGAGAGAGAAATAATCTGCACCCCTTTTCTAAAACAAGTGTCCTAGTCAAATTATAAGTTTTACAAGTTTTCATCTTTGTAGATCCTTATCAATAGTAACGGTGTGGGCTGGAGACATAGCTTCATTAGTAGGGTGCTTGCCTAGCAAGTAGAAAGCTCCCAATTTGATCTTCAACTCTAAATAAACTGAGTATAGAGGTGCACACCTCTGCTTTCAGCACTAAGAAGAGGAGGAGAAGGAGGATAAGAAGCTCAAGGTTATCCTCAGCTACAGAGGAAGTCAGAGTCTAGCCTGAGCTAGAAACGATCTCAAAACACAAGTAAAACTGTAGTAGTATGTCACATTCCTCCAGAGATGGGACAACCCTGATCCATACTGGCTTAGGGTTTGTGACTGGCTTTGTGACACCACAGAGCACAAGAAACTTTCAACTTCCAGTCATAGTTTTCTGGTATCCATGTTTTCAATCTGACTTGATCTATGTCCTTTCTGAATAGTTCCTTTGTTGGGACAGTGGCTCCTAGTCACTGAAAGGAACTGACTTGGGAGAAGGTAGAGGTGTGGTGAGTGTGTTTTTTCAGTGTCTTTCACCTCTTCAGAATTCACAAATGCACTGAAAATCCTCTTACATGTCTTGATTTCAGCTCTTAATTCTGATTCATGAGTAGTCTAGATGTTTGGCAATGATTTCATTAATACATTTCTTAAATAAATTATTCATTTAGATTCCAGTTTATTGTCAAATACAAGCAGTCAACTTTGGACCAGAAATTATTCAATACAAAAAAAAATGACTAATAGAATATGCACTATACAGCAGTGTTTTGTCTCAAATTGGGTGTTCAGGTTTTAATAGTTATTCTTTGAATACTTTCCCCCAGAGACACTTTTTTTTGACTTCAATTTGCTTGTCTATCTATCTATCTATCTATCTATCTATCTATCTATCTATCCATCCATCCACTCAAGTTTAAGATTCTTTGTGTGTGACCAGGCATTGTAGTTCAGCCTTTAATCTCAGTACTCCTGAAGGCAGAATCTCTGGAGTTAGAGACCAGTCTGATCTACAAGAAGAGTTTCAGCCATCCAAGATTATATAGTGAGACCCTGACTATAAATAGTAGTATCATCTGTCTGTCTGTCTATCTATCTGTCTATCTATCTATCTATCTATCAATCTATCTATCTATCTGTCTATCTGTGAGTGGGTGGTGATAAATGAAGGGGACAGTGTGTCTTTATTAGTTGTCTTCTATGCGCAATGATCTTTTCAAGAAGAACCATCCAAATGTGATGGCATATGCCTACAGTCTTTGAATATAGGAATGTGAGGCAGGAAAACATTCATTTCAAGGCTAGTGTGGGCTATATATCAAGACTGTCTCAAAACCAAGAAAAAAGAAGAAGTGGGCAGTCCTAGACTTACCTCTTAGTGTTCTGATTGTTTTCTTTATTTTGACACTGGCCAACTATATGTGATGATCTTCCTGTCTCTCTCTCCAAGAGCAGAGATCACAGGCCTGAGCCACTACCACACCACACCCAGTTGTTTTGTTCCTAAGAAAGGCCTCTCTAGGAAAGATCCTCCCACACCCAAACCCTTGAGGACCAAGCTGTCTTGATGTTCCTATCCTCATAGCTTAGCTCCAAACCTTGCATTTTTAGGCAAGAGAATTGGCTTTTTGGTTGTTGGTTGTTTAGTTTTGGGATTTATTTTTGTTTTGTTTTTTCCTCACAGCAGCAGGAGGCTAGTCACTCAAGGTCAATTCTCATTAACTAAGATGAACCTGTAAAATTAACATGAGGATGTAGGACAAACACATTTGTTTAAAAGTAGAGTTCTCGCTGTGAGGGAGCCAGACTCATGAGTTCACCACTGTCCCTCCCTCTGGCCTCACACCACCTTGACTGCCAGAAAGGGGCTTCGTAACCTGTCATCTGAGCAAGAGATACTGGCTCTGGGATTCAAGGGCCTGATTGCTGTGCTAGAGAGTTCTATGTCAACTCAACACGAGCTAAAGTCATTTGCAAGGAGAGAACCTCAATTAAGAAAATTCCTCCATGAATTAGTAATAAATAAATAAATAAATAAATAAATAAATAAAATAATATTAAGTAACCAATGTTTTACTTTAAAAAAAGAAAGAAAGGAAAAAGAAAATATCTCCATAAGATTAGGCTCCAAGCAAGCCTATAAGGCATTTTCTTAGTGATTGATAGATGAGGGCCCAGCCCATTGTAGGTAGTGCCATCTCTGGTCGTGGATTCTGCAAGGAAGCAGGCTGAGCAAACCATGAGGAGCAAGCCAATAAGCAGCACCCCTCCATGGCCTCTGTGTCAGCTCCTGCCTCCAGGTTCCTGCCCTGCTTGCACAGTTCTTGTCCTGACTTTCTCTGATGATCAACAGTGATGTGGAAGCTCCATCCAAACAAGTCTTTTCCTCCCCAGTTGGCTTTTAGTTGTGGTGTTTCATCACAGCAATGATCAATGTAATGAAGACAGAAATTGGGACCAGGATAGTGGTGTGTCAGACTTGACCATGTTATTTTGCAGAGGATTGTGAAGGACTTTGGAAATTTGGACTTGAAAAGTCGTTGGGTGTTGACAGCCGGGTGGGCTATTCTGTAGGACCTTGGATGATCAGAGAATTGGGAGCAGGGCAGACCCGGCTTATAAACTTTCAGAGGAAAGCAAAGACTCTACTGGGCCTTTTGAGTTAACAATCAGTGGTTCTGTGAATTGTATCTTATGTATTCAGAGCTTTTGGGTTAATATCCACTTATCAGTAAGTGCATATCATGTGCGTTCTTTTGTGATTGGGTGACTTCACTCGGGATGATATTGTCTAGTTCCATCCATTTGCCTAAGAATTTCATGAAGTCATTATTTTTTTATAGCTGAGTAGTAAGTACTCCATTGTGTAAATGTACCATATTTTCTGTATCCATTCCTCTGTTGAAGGACATCTGAGTTCTTTCCAGCTTCTGGCTCTTATAAATAAGGCTGCTATGAACATTGTGGGGCATGTGTCCTTGTTAAATGTCGGAGAATCTTTTAGGTATATGCCCAGTAGTGGCATAGCTGGGTCCTCAGGTAATACTATGTCCAATTTTCTGAGGAACTCCCAGACTGATTTCCAGAGTAGTTATACCAGCTTGCAATCCCACCAACAATGGAGGAGTATTCCTCTTTCTTCACATCCTTGCCAGCATCTGCTATCACCTGAGTTTTTGATTAGCCATTCTGACTGGTTTGAGGTGGAATCTCAGGGTTGTTTTGATTTGCATTTCCCTGATGACTAAAGATGTTGAACATTTCTTTAGGTGCTTCTCAGCCATTCAATATTCCTCAGTTGAGGATTCTTTGTTTAGCTCTGTACCCCACTTTTTAATAGGGTTATTTGATTCTCTGGAGTCTAACTTCTTTTGTTCTTTATATATATTTGATATTAGCCCTCTATTAGATGTAAGATTGGTAAAGATCTTTTCCCAATCTGTTGGTTGCCATTTTGTCCTATTGACAGTATCCTTTGCCTTACAGAAGCTTTGAAAGTCAAAAAGAAAGAAGATCAAAGTGTGGGTGCTTTAGTCCTTCTTAGAAGGAGGAACAAAATACTCACATGAGGAAATACAGAGACAAAGTGTGGAGCAGAGACTAAAGGCCATCCAGAGACTGCCCCACCTGGGGATCTATCCCATATACAGTCACCAAACCCAGACACCATTGTGAATGCCAAGAAGTGCATACTGACAGGAGCCTGATATAGCTGTCTTGTGAGAGGCTCTGCCAAAGCCTGACAAATACAGAGGCGGATGCTTGCAGCCAACCACTGGACTGAGCACAGGGTCCCCAATGGATGAGTTAGAGAAAGGACTGAAGAAGATAAAGGGGTTTGCAACCCCAAAGTAAGAACAACAATATCAACCAATCAGATCCCCCCCAGAGCTCCCAAGGACTAAACCACCAACCAAAGAGTAGATATGGAGGAACTCATGACTCCAGTTGCATATGTAGCAGAGGATGACCTGTCGGGCATCAGTGGGAGGAGAAGTTCTTGGTCCTGTGAAGGCTTGATGCCCCAGTGTAGAGGAATGTGAGGACAGGAAGGTAGGAGTGGGTGGGTGGGTTGGAGAACATCTTCACAGAAGCAGGGGAGAAGGAATGGGATAGGAGGATGGGGGGGGCAGAAAGAGGATAACATTTGAAATGTAAATCAAGAAAATACCTAATAGAAAAAGAAAAGATGCCGGGCAGTGGTGGCACATGCCTTTAATCCCAGCACTTGGGAGGCAGAGGCAGGCAGATTTCTGAGTTTGAGGCCAGCCTGGTCTACAGAGTGAGTTCCAGGACAGCCAGGGCCCCTGTCTCAAAAAACAAAAACAAACAAACAAAAAAACCCAACCCCCCCCCAAAAAAAAAACAAAAAAAAAAAAAGAAAGAAAAAAGATAACAAGAAAAAAAAAGAGTCAATAGTTCCTGGTCAGCTGGGGCTGAAGAATTGACTATGATTAAGAAGTGACCAGAACTGTGGTTGTTTGAAAATGCATGGCCCAGAGACTGACACTTTAGGAGGTGTGGCATTGTTGGAGTAGGTGTGGCCTCATTGAAGGAAGTGTATCACTTTGGAGGTGGGCTTTGAGGCCCTCCTCCTAGCTGCCTGTCAGAATTCACCTGTCTGTGGATAAAGATGTAGAATTTTTGGCTCCTCCAGCCCTACATCTTCCTGGATGCTGCCATGCTCCTGCCTTGCTGACAATGGACTGAACCTCAGAACCTGTAAGCCAGCCCCAACTAAATATTGTCCCTTATAAGAATTGCCTTGGTCATGGTGTCTGTTCACAGCAGTAAAACCCTAAGTCAAGAGCCGCTAAAGTAAAACCTTTGCTTTACTGGGTCAAAAGATGCTGGTCACGTGTGGTTGAGAAATTAGTGATGGTTAAAAAGAGACCAGCATCACTGAGATGAAATCTTCTGGGAAGTGTTTCCTCCAATTCCACATGCAGAAGCTTAGTTCCAGAGGTAGTCAACATTGTGCTTTAGGCTAGATGTCAAACTTAAGTTGTGTAAGAGTCTCACAGTGGTACTGGTTTTGAAGACATGAAGGGGTCATAAAAAGCAGCTGAGGCTTGGCACTGTGAAAGGCCTGAATATGCCATTGAAGATGTTGCAGCCTCAGTAGCGATTGAAGTGCAGAATCGAAAAGGCCCTGGAGAGAATTTGAGGCTTGGTACCATGAAGAGAGCTGAGGAGAGGCGATTGGTGAAAGTGAAGCTCGCTGGCAGCATTCTGGAAGCAGCAGCAGCCGTGGAGAACAGACAAGCTGTGTGTGCTGCAGAGGGCAGAGCTGGAGAAGCGACCCCAGTCCTTTGGAGGAGCCCAGAAGATCTTGCTTAAACCCCAGGTGATTGGACATTTTGTTATTTGCACTTTGGGTTTTGCTTTGTTTTAATTGTGACTGTGGCCTATTTCTTTCATCTCGAAGTAAGAAAGTATCTCACTTAATTTTGATTTTACAGGAGCCTACAGTTGAGAGACTGATTTTTTAAAGAGATTATAGGTTTTAAGAGAGACTGGGTTATTATTTTTTTTTTTTAAGATTGAATTTTAAACTGTTTGACTTTGTTCAGACTGTGGGACCTTTAAGCGTGTAAAATGGTTTACATTGTAATGTTGATGTTAAATGTGTGATCTTGGGGAATAAGAAAGGAAAGGTTGCTGTGGCTGAGTAGTGATGTGGTTGCATGTCAGGCTGACAAGAGATTAATTGTGCTGACTAGTAGTTTTGTTTGTTTTGGTTTTGGTTTATTCAGTTTATACCCTCATCAGTCCCAACCTCACAATGCCCTTTTACCACCCCTCCAACTCCTCCCATTTTCTTCAGAGAGGGAAGACCTCTTGGGTACCAGCCTGCCCTGAGACATCAAATAGCAGCAGGACTAAGAACATCCTCTCCCACTGTGGCCTGACCAGTCAGTCCAGTTAGGGGAAGGGGATCCAGTGGCAGGCAACAAAGTCAGAGATAGCCCCCACCATTCCAATTGTTAGAGGACCACTCATGAAGACCAAGCTTCACATTTGCTACCAATATGTAGGAGGCCTAGGTCTGACCCATGTATGCTCTTTAGTTGGTGGTTCAGTCTCTGTGAGGGCCCATAGTTAGTTGACTCTGTAAGTCTTCTTATAGTGTCCTTAAACCCTTCAGCCCTCTTGATCCTTCCCACCACTCTTCCACTTTGAGAACTGCTCTGCCCCACACTTGGGGACCAAAATGTCGCAGACTGCTCTATCAATGTTGGAACCCGCACTGCTAAAAGCCTTGGGGGCTAAGTTGTTAGAGCTTGCACTGCCTCAAGCTGCTCCAGTCCGAGGGTTGGGGTTCAGCAAGAGAGAGAGGTGAGGACAGATATGAAGAATGGAGACCAGACAGAGTGTGATTCGATCCTGTTTATTCTTCAATCTCTCTTCTTCTCTCCAAGTCCCTAGTTCCTAGTACCAAGTCTCAAGTCCTAATCCTAGTTCCAGCTGTAATAAGTCTCAAGTCCTTCTCCTAGTTCTAAGTTGCTAGTCTCCTTTCCAGTTCCAAGTTCTCTGTCTCAAGTCTCAAGTACCAAGTGTCTAATCTCAAGTTGCCTGTCTCGAGTCTCAAGTGCCTACTACTTTCTTCTGTCTGCTTCTCACCTTTTATATGTCTCACTCCTAAGCCACACCTTTAAGTCACGCCTTTAAGTCTTATCTCTTAATTACACCTTTAAGTCTCACACACCCAAGGGAAGATCCTGGGTATCCAAAGCAAGATGTTATCAGAGTGTGCTCAGCTGTTGCAGGCTATTGTAAACAAGTCTCTTGTCAGGGTATACGGCTCAAGATGGCTGCAAGGATGATAGTCCCCTTCTGTCGGGTCCCCACATTCCACAAGTCTCCAGGAGTCACACCTAGTGTTTGGCTGTGGGTGTCTGCATCTGTTTCCATCAGCTGCTGAATAAAGCCTCTCAGAAGACAGTGATGCTAGGCTCCTGTCTACAAGCACAGCACAATATTGATAGTGTCAGGGTTTGGCTTTCCTCCATGGTGTGGGTCTCAAGTTAGGCCAGTCAGTGGTTGGCTATTCCCTCAATCTCTGCTTCATCTTTATTCCCCTGCACATCTTGTAGGCAGGACGGATTTTGGATCAAAGGTTTTGTGGGTAGGTTGCATAGTTTTATGCCAACTTGACACAAGCTAAAGTCATCTGAGAGGAGGGAACCTCAATTAAGAGAATCCTCAATAAGATCAGACTACAGGCAAGCCTGTAGGACATTTTCTTAATTAGTTATTGGTGGTAAGGGGAGGGTCCAGCCCATTGTGTTTGTTGTCATCTGTGGTCTGGTGGTTCTAGGTTCTATAAGAAAGAAGGCTGAACAAGCCAAGGTGAGCAAGCTAGTAAACAGCATCCCTCCATGGCTCTGAATCAGCATCTACCTCCAGGATTCTGTCCTTTTTGAGTTCCCGTCTTGACTTTCTTCAATAGTGAGCTATGATGTACAAGTTTAAGCCAAATAAACCCTTTCCGCCCCAACTTTCTTTTGGTCATGGTGTTTCATCACAGCAAAAGTCAGCCTAAGATACTAGTTTAGCTCACACTGGCTAGGAAGGCTAAGGCTGCCTGCCAAGGAATCCTCCCTCCTCCTCATTACAGCAATGCTTAGTGAACAGTGTGTGGATTCCTATCTATGCTTTTTAATTTTTTATTTATTCCCAGTGATGGTTAGTATATGCTTGGCCTAGGCAGTGGCACTATTAGGAGGTGTAGCCTTGTTGGAGTAGGTGTATCATTGTGGATGTGGGCTTTAAGACTTTCCTCCTAGCTGCCTGGAAGCCAGTCTTCTTTTAGTGGCTTTCAGATGACGTAGAACTCTCCGCTCCTCCTGCACCATGCCTGCCTAGATGCTGCCATGTTCCCACCTTGATGATAATGGATGGAACCTCTGAATCTGTAAGCCAGCCTCAATTAAATATTTTTCTTGTAAGAGTTGCCTTGGTCATAGTGTCTGTTCATAGCAATAAAACCTAAAACACTTTCAGTTTAGAAAATCTCTTCTTTTTTGATAGGTGTAGTACTCCCTGTGAGGAATGGTAACAGTCTTATCTCTTTAAGATACTTTTTACATGCTTTTACTCTGAACCAGCAAGCCTGGCATTTAAAATGGTGGGTTGTCTTCTTTCCTTCCTTTCTTCCTTCCTTCTTTCCTTCCTTCCTTCCTAACTTACTTCCTTCCTGCCTTCCTTCTTTCCTTCCATAGCATTGCTTCAGCAAGAATCACAGCCTTCCATTTCCCACAGTGCATCTTCCACCTTCATCAAGTCAACAGAGATGGGTACGGAACCACATGCTTGTAATCTCAGCACATCAGAGACATAGGAAAGAGAATCGGGAGTTCAAGATCATGCTCAGCCACACTTTCGGTTTGATGCCAACCCGTCTATAAACAACAAAAAGAGCTGAGGAGACAGTTCAGTCAATAAAGTACTTGGCTTGCACACTCAAGGATCTGTGTTTGATCTTCAAGCCCATGTTAAAAAGCCTGATGGGAAAGAGGCCTGATGATCAAGAACACTTACTTCTCCTTTCCTATCCTGTAGGCTGCCACTTTGCCTGACTGATGGTGTCCTTTGCTGTTCACAGTCTTTTCAGTTTCATAGGGTCCCATCCATTACTTGTTGATCTTAGCGCCTGTGCTATCTCTGTTCTGGTCAGAAAATCTTTTCTTGTGTCAATGAGTTCCAAGGCTATTTACTCTTCTCTCTTTTGTCAGATTTGGTGTATCTGGTTTGATGTTGAGGCCTTTGAATTTGGCCATTTGGAGTTGAATTTTGTGCAGGATGATAAGCACGGGTCTATTTGAATTCTACATACAGTTGTCCAGTTTGACCAGAGCCAATTGTTGACGATGCTGTCTTTTTCCCAGCATGTATTTCTAGCTTCTCTATAAAAAAACTCAGGTGCCCAGATTCTGTCATTTTATTTTGGAACCTGAGCAGAGTAACAGCAAATATTTTTACACTTCACACTACACACACACACACACACACACACACACACACACACACACACACCTTCATTCTCTTGCTTGCTCTCTCTTCACCCCACTCTTGGTTCTACCATTACAGTTAATAAAACACGAGAAGTCCTTTAGAGAAAAGATGGTCTTAAGTGTCAAGATACAATTCTAGCAAAGGCCAGAAGAGTCTGGAAGGAACTTACCTTTATCCACATTTACCAAGATTGCAAAATTGTCTTAAGGCTCCCAAGAGCAGGCTCTCCTGAGAGCGTTCTGTGCTGTCAATTTCCCATCCTGTAAGAGTGCACCCAAGGAGCCCTTTAACTAAAGGTTGTACATTAGCTGTGGTCCCTTCAGGACTGAGAAAGGGCAGCTATCCAGGTCTCTCTTTCTGAAGACTAAAACTAGTTAGGGCCGTACGGAGGTGATGGTTCAACTTGACATTGAACTGGCTTTTCCTCAATACATTGAGAGGACAAATGCTGGCTAGGTTGCTTCTTCTGCTGGCTTCTCTGTCACAGCAAGAGACAGAGCAAGTTTTATTCCTCTGTCAATCTAGTAGTCCCTGGCATTTCCTCTGGCCCTCCACTAGAATAATCTAGCATCAAATGTGTTGAATATTTTCAAGTGGATTTATCAGAATCCTTGGATATCATTTTAGATCTTGTAAGATTGGGAGATTTGTTTTGTTTTGTTTTTCATGGTCAAGTTGACTTTATTTGAGAGATACAGGTTCAATACATGTAAATCAATAACTGTAACCCATCACATATACTGAGAAATCTACCATCTCTTCATGACAAATGTCCCGAAGAAGTTGTGAATAGAAGAAACATACTTCAATAAAATAAAGGAGAATGTATTTATAGGTTTTTAAAACTTTGTTTAAATTGATTTTTTTATATATATGTCTGTGGGGACATGTTTGTGTATGGATACATTCATATGTGTGCATGTGTACATATAGAAGCTAGAAACCAAGGATACCATTCCTTTTGAACGATCCATCTCATTTTATGAGACAGGTTCTCAGTGACATGGAACTTGCCATGTAAGTTCAGCTGCTTTACCAGCAGGTCCTATATGTGTCCAGCTTTCTTCTGCATGTATTCTGGGAATCAGACTCAAGTCTTCATAGTTGCATAGCAAACACTTTACCTACTAATCCATTTTCTTAGCCCTGGTATCATTGCTTTTAAAGATGTATTCACTATTTTTGTGTTTGTATATATACCTGTGTGAGTCAGTATGCACCACACCCATTCAGGAGCTAGAGAGCCCCTAAAATGGGTTCCACATTCCAGGGAACTAGAGTTACAGGAAGTTGTGAGCACTCATGTGGGTTGGGTGCTGGAACAAAACCCATGTCCTTTGCAAGAGCAGCATGGGCCTTTAACCACTGAGTCACCATTCCAGCCCAGCCCTATGTTATTAGTTTGAATTGTATCAAAATATCAATAGTATCATGTTTATTCACAAACATGTTTTATATTATGTATTATCTCTATTTCTAATATTTGTATATTATATAGATCATATAATAATCTAGATTGAAAACAATTGCCCCTTACCATCACTCACAGATAAGAAAAGGACTAGAGAACCGTGGCCCACAAACACCCCCAGTAGCTGCTGGCCCTTTAAGGACCTCTCCTGTAAAAAGTCCTTGGTGCTAAGAGGAGAGTCAGTGAGGTTTCCGCTTGCATTGTCTTTGCCCACCTTATTTGTAATACAAATACTGATATGATAATAGGTCATATATGAAATCATTAGGAACGTGAATAACTTGCTGTCTCTGGTTCCAGCAATAACTGAACTGTGTCTGGAGAAGAAACAAGCAAGTAAAGGCTGGCTTCGTCTTCCGCCCTATATCATTTCCTTGTTCCCGTCATTTATCTTTTGAAGGTGCCGGCTGCTCCTGTGGTTCACGCAGGCTCTGGAATCTCCCTTCCCTTTTTGCCTTTTCTGAACTCTGCAAACTCTTAAAAATAACTGTGGAAAGTGGAGTCGACCCGCCACTAGCCCTGCACACCTAAGCCCTTTGTGCTTCCTTCCAGAGAGAGAAGGTGAATTCTTAGAGGGATGTTATCTGCTGCTAATCATGTTCTCGCTGTTTCTGGCATTTAACCAGTTCTCTGCACTCAGGAAGCTGGAAGCTGATGTGGTGAGATTAGAGACACAGGGGTCGTTTGTACTGATTCCTCCTCAGTATCTCCTTCCGTTTAGAATTTCTCTTTAATGATCATCTAGGGGCAGGATAAAGAATGCCTTCTGCCAAACTAGATGGTCTGCTGTATCCCTCAGAATTCTAGACTGTATGCACACACTAAGGGAAGTGGACCCGCCCACCCTGCTGCTGTAGGGCGCTCTACACCCTCTTTCCCCTAGCCGCTTCTCATTTTTACATCCTCATAACAGTCCTGTTTGCTGAAACCAAACGTTTGCACACCTCTGCTCTGTGTATTGTGCTCTATCGTTTCATGCCAGTGGCGGCAATTGTTTTTTAATCACCCAGATGGTAGGGTTTTTGGACTTGCCTGTTATGCATCTTCAGGTACATCTAAAGTCTGACATTGTCCCATCTGAGCAAACATGAGCGGGTGATATGAAAGTAGTGGACAGGGCTGTGCCCCCAAAGAACTTTATCTATATAAAAAAAATGAGCGGGAAAAACAAATTTGGAGAAATATTTCCTGTGGTTTCACATGTTTGAACTCTTGGCCCTGAGCAGCTGGCATTATTTTGATGGTTTTGGAACTTTTAGGAGGTGGAGCCTCACTGGAGGAAGTACATCACTGAGGGCGGATCATGAGGCTTTATAGCCAGACTCCACTTCCTGTGTGTGAATGTGATGTGACCAACCAGGACTGGAAGCCTGCCTTTTTGTCTTCCTTACCTATGGTCATGTCGTTACCTCCTTGACAGATTATCCCTTCTGGAACTGTAAGGCAAAGTAAATCCTCCTTCCCTTAAGCTGTTTTTGTCAGGAAAGTAACCAAAGTGCTGCTTTACAGAGTATGTTTGTAATCACAGGGTTTAGACCTGTAACATACTGACTGGGAGAAACAGAGCGTAGACACACAATTCAGTCTGTAGCAAATCATGATAATTTTCACATACCCTAAAACATATCAAAATATTAAAAGGTAATTTTTTTAGAGAAAACTACCGTGATTCACAAATAATTTCAGATGTGTATCATTGCATCCATCTCTGTAACTATCGGATGTATCACTAGCTAATTTCAGGTGCATATTATTAAATCCATCTCTGTAACTATCGGGTCCCCCAGTAGCTTTATGGAGAAGGGCATGAATGAGTTTTTTGTCCAAACCTCGAAAATGAGCATTGATGATTGTGTTTATAATTTCAGTACTTGGGAGACTGAAGCAAATTAAACTGCCAAAGGAGGTGTTGACTCTATGTGAGTCACAGGCCAGCCAGAACTGCTTATTAAAACCTGCCTCAGTCATGAGGAAGACTGATTCAGGACTCAATGGGGATGAGAAGAAGAGAGAAGGTAAAAGAAGAAATGTAGGCAGGCATAACTAACACTAAGGGCCAGTTTAGGGATCAGATAGAAACCTATTACTATAGAAACTTCTTAAAATATATACATAAAAGAAAGAAATGTAAATGATGTCACCAAATGATGGGGAGGACAATGCCCCAACTAGACATCATTTGCCACTAAGTGAAATATCCAGTACCAGGAATGGGTAGACCTAATTGAATTGTTTCTCAAAGGGAACAATGGAAACCTGGAAACAACTCAGGCTATTGCCAAGGCTATTGGTTGCTCTCCACAAATTGATAGTAAGTCCATTTTGCTGAAGACAAGGCTTACATATCTCATTGAATGCAAAGAAACTGAGTTGGTGCATACCTTGAAACTGAAGACCCCCAAACTCGGGAGACCCTTACTCAAGTCTCAGGAAGTCGCGACCACCCACAAACTCCAAGACACTGTACCTGGATGCAATAAGCAGAGGTTTATTAGGGAAGAGAGCTGGCAGCCAGTGGTCAAACTGCACATTCGCACAGGAGTAGAGTTTGACAAAGCCAGTCAGTCTGAGGAGGATTTTTAAAGGGGTAAACCACAAACCAGGGGAGTGGGAAGGGGAGTGAGGGGTTGCCAAGGATACATAACATAAGAATAGTGAAACATTCCAGATAAACCCACCCTGAATGGTTAATAGCCATGGAAATTACTCAGTACACTCATTCGTCTCAAAAATGTGGTTTTTCCATGTCACTGTGCCCTACCCTGTCATTACCAACTATTTCAGGTTAACTATTTCTCACTTGCCATAGCCCCACCCTGAGGCTTGAGAAATATTAATCCAGCAAGTGTCCTCTGATTCAGGGATAATGCCCTCTACCCGGAATGTGTCCCAGGGCAGTGAAAGCCTGAAATCTTACATCCAGTTCCGCTTTCTGGAACTTGCATTCTTTTGCTCAGGTTTAGGGTAAAGAAAAAGCCTATATATTTTTCATAAAATTGTCTTTATAATTTTTCACTCTACAAAACCTCACCCCTACAGACAAGTATTCATGGTGCTCAAAGGTACTCTTCATGCTATCAGAGGAGAGAGGCAACCACCAACCCAGCTGCAAATTCTGTGAGTTACAGTGGTGACCTGCCTGCATGCTATGCTGGTTCAATAGTGGCATAGACATTATAGGAGTAGCCAATAACTCGAGGATTGGACTTAAGACCCACTCCATGACCTGGAACCCATGACTGACACTGCTCACGAGGCCAAAATCCTGAGACTAGATAGCCCAGAGATCTACCGGAAAACCAAATACCATTGTTCTTCAAAAAGAATATAGCAATAAAATAACTCCTGATGGCATTCTGCTGTGCTCACAGATCAGTGTCTCAGCTATCATCAGAGACACGTCCTCTTACAGAGATTGGGAAATAACAGAGACAACTGGACAATGTGCAGAGAGTGAGAGACTTTGGAACACTTAGTCTTAAATGGAAGGTCTTCGTCAAACACCTCTCCATGAGAGTGTCTCAGGGAGCTATACAGAAGAGGAGGCAGAACAGTTGTAAGAATTGTAAGGACCAGAGGGAATGGGTAACATCAAGGAAACGGTGTCTTCCAGACACAGTAGGGCTGGCATACATCTGAACTCAAAAAGACTGTAGCACCATAGTAAGAGGAAGAAATACTCATGAGCTTCCATCTCTAAGAAGCTGTCTCCAGCTGACAACCTGCAAAGGAAAAATTGGTTTTCTCCAATGGAGTCTCACTAGGTATACTAATCATACTTAGGGAAATACCCCACGCTCATCAATAGACAGCCACGGCAAAAAAAAAAAAAAAAAAAAAAAAAAGAGCTGAATGGTATTTTTGTAGGTTATTTTTTAACTCATATTGCTTTGTGAATTTGAATTCTGTCCCCTAAGAGCTATGTAAAACTGGACACAGCATCACGTGCCTGCATGCTCAGTATTCTGAAATTGAAGACAGAGGCAAGAAGATCTCGGGGAAGTTTGTAGAGGACAGGTTGCAGTTTCAAGCCAGTGGGAGATGGCATTTCAGAAAACATGGAAGGAGGGAACCTGAGAACTGATACTAGCAGTTGTTCTCACAGTTTCACGTGTGCACTGTGTATATGCCCATGCCCAGAGGTACACATGCATGTGGACACACAGGTATGCACACACACATGCATGTGAGCATACACAGATACACATGCACATGTGAGTACATTACACACATATACCCCCCCACCACTACCAACCATCAAAAAAAGAAAGAAAATGGAATTGCGTATAATTTACATTTTAATTAAGTAGTTTAAATGCTGAGCAATGTGATACTTTACCTTAATTTGATTCTAAATCTTTGCAGAAGTACTAGTTTTCTAAATACTAAGAAATCACCTAGACAACACAGCCTAACCATCCCTGCCTGAAGTCTGCTAATTCCTATGAACACCACACTTGAGAGGTCCTAAGCTAGATGAAGAAAATGAATCAAAATCTCTGTGTGCATGTAATCATCTTAGATGAAAGGATGGGAATGATGCACTGTAGTGGGCTTCTGACATGCTGTCCATGTACGTTAACTTATGAAAAACAGTTGGTTGACCTTATTCTTCTTTAAATCCTAATGCTATATGCATTTAGTTAAAGAGAGAGAGAGAATTACTTCTCTCCTTTTTACCATGTTGTTTCTGGGATTGACCAACAATAGTCAACAATGGCAGAAAGTAACTTTACATGCTGAGTCATCTTGCTGAGTCATCTTGCTGAGTCATCTCGCTGAGTCATCTCACCGGGCCTGTGTTGATTCAGAAGTAAAATGTATAACTCCATCTGCTGACCAGTCATCATGTATGTTCAACAAAATCTGTTTAACTTAAATGCCAATGTGGCTTAATCAGAGTCACAAGTATTTTGTTTGAAAAGTTATAGAAAGACTGGTCTATTTGATATTCTGTAGAGGAGAGCTCTGAGTAAGTGGCCCTCTCTTGGGCCTGGGTATTATCTAATTTAATTAGATAATTATCTAATTATCTAATGTTGGACTTCACAAAGTTAAGCTCTATGTACATTCTTAAGCGAGGTGATTCTATTATACCAAATGACGCAGAAGCACATGCAAATGCCATACAGCACCCTGAAACCTAGAATCAATATTTCTCAAGTCTCACACATATTATTGTTGTAAAAATCTAGCAGGCTGTATAAAAATATTATGAAACAATTAAAACTTTGGGTTGATTTTGTACCTCTACATGGATTTCTATTCTGGATTTTTTTCCCCCTGTAGCTTGCAATAAAATTTGGCTTCAATATGTCTTCCAGATCATTCTTCATGAAAGTTAGATTCATACAAATCCACTCATGCTTTAATCTAGAATCCAAACTCACATTGTTTTTAATCAGTTTTCCTACACATTCAGTGCTCTCCAAGGGTCTGCATGCATCTTCCTTTCCAAGTTCTGGAGAACTTTTCCTAGTTATTGGGAAACAACCAAATTGTCTGATGCCATGGACAATCCATCAGTGCCTGTGGCTGACATTCTCGCCTGTTTACCCATCTCTGACCTTTATTCTAGAATGACAACCTGACGGGACATTAGTATGCATGAGTTGCCACACGATTTTTCTTTTAGAATCTAGGAGTTTTGGCTTTTGCATTCTAGCTTTGAGTCCTGATGAGGAAAAGTTTGCAGCTTGACCAGGCACCTCCACCCACTGCCTGAGCACCTGGAGAATTCAGGTCTTACCAATAGAATTTGAACACTTAGCCAGGATGTGCCTGAATGTCGATCACTCTGAATCAACATTTTTTTTCTCTTAAGATAAATTGTTTTACTTTTTGGCTCACAGATCAAACTTTCCCTTTTGAAGGTATGCTTTTTTTTAATGCCTCTCTGCATCACTTGTGATTTTTAACTTTCACAGAATCATCCAGGAATCAGAATTTTCCTGGTGCTGTGAAATGTGTGTGTGTGTGTGTGTGTGTGTGTGTGTGTGTGTGTGTGTGTGTGTGTATTTGCCTTCTGTCTTCCACAATACTTTCTTCCTACATTGGTCTGGTCTAGCAGTTCTCAACCTGTGACTTGTGACCCCTTTAGGGGTCACATCAGATATCCTGCATATCAGATATTTATGTTACAATTCATACCAGTAGCAAGATTGCAGGTATGAAGTAGCAATGAAATCATTTTATGGTTGGGGATCACCACAGCGTGAAGAACTGTATTTGGTGGTCACAGCATTAGGAAAGTTGAGAACCCCCATTATGCTGTTATCCTGTGTAATTATCACAAGATTTTCTCCCACTGGTAATACCTTTGCCCGTTAGGTTTAATGTCAGTCTTGTCGTCTGACTAATTGACTGTGTCTATAATGACAAATCCTTCTTTGCAGCCTGTCATCTCAGTTTGTTAATTTTCCCATTTAGAATCTAAATGTCTGTTGAAGTCATGTTCTCGGTTCGCTGACACAGCCAAGCTCCTGGCATTGGTTTGGTTTGTCTTCTAAAAGAGATTTTTTTTTTCCTTTCCATTCCTTCCCAGGTGTCAAATCACTCAGCATGCCAGGTAGCAGCACCCTGAAGCCACACTCTCACAAGTTCTTATTCTTGGGACTCTGTCATGCTCTCCATGATATGAATAGGCATGTCTGCATCTGCCCATTCATTTGCATGTTCAATAATGTCCTTTATTATAATATTATCCAGTGATCACAAAAAGAGTATTCCCTTGAGATCTCTGAGGTACCAGAAAATGATCAAGCATGCGGAAGTGCTGCGAGAGTCCCCAGTTTGTAGCCAGGTGAGGCAGGAGGAAGAGCACACAGGAGACCAGCTCTTCGTAGTGACTGTCTGCAATGCTGAGGAGGGCAACGTGGTGGGGCTGAACTCTTCATCCATCCACGGGGGTCTGGATGCTGCCCCCAGTGACTGGTTGTAGATGCAGTACTGAGATCAAATTGTAGGAGAAAAGTTGAAGTATTGGTTGTTGAGAGAAAACCACTTAATTTTGGTGTCAGAAATACTGTAAAGAAATCGTTCTCATCAAGCTAAGTGCTCAGTATTCCTAATCCCTACACTTGGGAACCTGAGGCAGGAGAATTATAAGTTCCAGGTTAGATAGAGTACACAGCCTAGAGTTATGTAGTAAGACCCTGTATCAGAAAAGCATTTTGGGGGATGGTGAGATGTCTCAGTGGATACAAACACTAGGCTGTGCAGTCCAGAGACCCGAGTTCAGCCCTGAAGCCCATGTAAAGATGCAGTGGGCTTGTGACCTATATACACACAGCAGTGTGTGTTCCCTTGTGCCTATCACACAAAGAAAGAAAGCATTTGTTATCAACATCTTTGAAATGTTATTTTTGCATGTGCACGTGTGTAGTGTGCGTGCATGTGTATGGATGTTCAGGTGTGTGCATGTGCACATATACAGGTGGAGGCAAAGGTGTGTGTACATGTGCAGGTGGAGGTACAGGTATGTGTGTGTGTGCACATGTGCAGGTGGGGGCATAGGTGCATGTGTGTGCATGTGTGCAGGTAGGGAAACAGGTGAGTTGTGTGTGTACATGTATGCAGGTGGAGGCACGGGTGTGTGTGTGTACACATTTGCAGGTGGAGGTACAGGTGTGTGTGTACGTACAAATGTGCAGGTGGAAGGACATCTGGAAGTTGACATCTACTATTGTCCTTTATTTCTTTCATCCAGTTGGGTAAGGCAGGTTAAGCGGGAAGCTCCGGGATCAGCCAGGGTAAATAGCTGGCTTGCCCCCTGAGAACAGGGATTGCAGGAAGGCTTCCATGCCTCCTCTGAATTTGCATGGACACTGGATATCTGGACTCTGCTACTCACTTTTGAGCAAGAATTTCTCCACTGAACCCATTTCCCTAGC
The DNA here is from genome assembly GCF_011762505.2 of Arvicanthis niloticus. Taxonomy (NCBI): domain Eukaryota; kingdom Metazoa; phylum Chordata; class Mammalia; order Rodentia; family Muridae; genus Arvicanthis; species Arvicanthis niloticus. The sequence goes on along the minus strand of NC_047678.1, from coordinate 36,813,715 downwards.
CCATGCAAATGCCCTGCTGTTGATATGGACATCAGACTGCCTCCTCTTGCCCCGGTGTTTGCTTCTCCATCACCACTTAATTTCTTATTGGACATTTTCCTTCTGTGTTTACTTCATTCAGAACATCTTTCTGGGATGAGTCTCCCCCACTGACCTAAATCTGGCATACTCACTTTAACCCCTCCCTTATCACATTCTAATTTCCTTCATTGCCTCCAGGAGCTCCCTCTGCCCTCTGCATCACTCTTCCTGAAGTTCCACGTTTGTCCAGAGGAAACCTGCTATAGAAACCATGTGTCCCTTGCTAGCTGTTGGCATAATACTGGATTCAGAATCTGGGGAACCCAACCTGATTCCATACATTGTTGTAATGGGCATAGGGACAATGACCACTAGAATCATCAAAAAGTCCATCCCCTAGTTTTGCATATAGGAAGCCAATCCGGAACTGTAACTCCTTGCTTGAATTCTAATAGTTGAAGAGACAGAATTTGAACATCTTATAGCATCTAGTCTACAAATGCTATCAATGTTTTCTAAATGCTCTTCTGGAGAATAAATCTTACCTGAAAATGGTTGTGCTTGCCTCCCAGTGGTGCAGTTTTTACGTGGAGTTATGAGGGGGGGGGCGGGACATGGCAGAGACCACCCACACCCCTGAGCAAGCAGTACATGTCCAGCGTGTGTCCAGCAGTCTCATGAAGCTGAGGAAGTGGTAGGGTACATAAAGTGAGCAGAGCTTCTCTCCACTTCTATTGCTTAATACCTTTCTGCCTTTCACTGTGGAAGGAATTATACTGGCCCAGGGACTGCCAAATTTGTACCTCTGAGAAAAAAATAAGCACATTGAGTTATTCATAAAGTCAAAAGCCTCTTGTTCCGGCCCTAATGAATTTTAAGAGCTCACTGAAAATATTCAAAGAAATAGCTCTAAACATTGAGCCTTATTGCAAGGGCATGAAAAAAAAGGCATGGGGGAATGTTCAGGGGACACATCGAAAGTACCTGGACCTTCAGCCATGTTATCTGAAGCTCCCTTCTTCCCTTCTGGCCTCTATGGACACCTGCATACAGGTGGTTCTCTCTCTCTCTCTCTCTCTCTCTCTCTCTCTCTCTCTCTCTCTCTCTCTCTCTCCCTTTCTCTCTCATAAAATACAAAAAGCAAAGTAGCATGCAATGGGTTACTTGAAACCAACCATTTCCAAGGTGATGAAGACACAGAGGCCAGCAGCTTGTCTCTTCCTCTCCATCATCAGGATAGTCTTGTAAGGTCCATCTACCCCCCCAAGTCTCTCTTCTTGCTGCTGCTCCTCCTGTGGTCTGATGTTGGAGCATCCAGATAGATCCTTATTTGCATGTTCACAACCCTACTCATCTTTAAACCCCATCTCCAGTTTCTCCAAGCTGTTTCTCCTCTACCTGGATATGTACATATTAGCCTACAAACCCACCGTATACCTCATTTTACAGGACAAGGACTCTTCTTTGGGAAACAATCCTTCCCCCTACCATCTGTGTGCTGGCACTCTGTTACGGGTAGGAGCTAAAAAGACACCATAGGCAGAGACCCAGCAGATGACACTGGCCTAGCTGTAGCCCTGTACCCCTCCATCTCAGTCCTTCCTACTTCCATCATCCTGGTAAGTCTTTTCCTTAAAGGGAGTGAGCTGCCTCCCTGTCTATTCAGTCACCAGATGTATAGAAAAGACAATCTGTGCTTCTCCAGACCAGCTACAGAAAGGCAACCAGCTTTGTCTGCAGCCAGTCTTCAGGACAGAAGTGAGAAGAGATGAGAAGCTAAGATACAAAGGCATTCCTGGGGCCAACTTCACTTCAATTCTTCTTGTGGTCTGACTGAAGGAAGGCTTTTTCTTATGCTACCTATAGGCCAGTGCTTGTCACAAATAGGAGTCTAAGCCTGTCCAGCCTTACCATAAAGCCTCTTGACTTTTGTGTTACCTGCTCAACTGTACTTACCTTCATGCCACCTCCGTGCAGAAGAATGACTTGCTGAGTAGGTTTTGTTCTCTGATTGGATTGTGTGACTTGAGGACACGGAGCTCAACTTGAATTTAGCAAAATGCTTTTGCATCATTATAGAAGAAGTCCCAGGAAAGGCTTGATAGCTGATTAATGGAAGCATTCCCTGGACAGGGGAGAGATGTGTTTAGCATAAGTTATCAGAGATTATCAGCGTCGTAGGGTATGTGTTAAAGAACACAAGTCAGCAGACTAAAGTCTTGTCATCCTGAGTCTCTGCAGAATTGTTCAAATGACTTCACCTTTCTGGTCTCTAGTTTGCTCCTTGTGCTTTTAGATGGGGAATAATAAAGTCTCTTTATCACTGAACCCGAAGTTGCAAGGCACTGGAGTTCAATTTAATCTGCATTAAACAGAAAGATTCTTTTTAGTTTGATTCAACTGAAGAGCAAGAACACGGTGTATTTTTTGGTGCAGTTAAGTGTGGTGAGCCAGTCCCTCCAGCCTTTCCCTTTCTAGTCTATCATTTTCCAACTGTGACACTTATTTCTAAGTTGGTAGCCCATTTGTGGCAGCAAGCGTGGTCACCAGAAACTCTCAACTTCTATTCAACTCATTATACAACCCATGTAGAAATGAACTCTCTCCCTCTCCCAATAATTTGGATGTTTTCTATGATCGGTTTGATTCACACAGGCTAACTTGATATTATTGGTAGGTCGGAGGAGAATGAGTTACCCTGATTGGCTATACAGGGTTACCTTCCCTAAAACCCAGTACACTGTGAACTGAATGCTGTAGGGGCTGGATGGTGTCTCCCCATCATCTCCACAGCATAAGCCACACACTGGGGTTAGAACACTGTACAGGGCTGGATGGTGTCTCCTCAGCATTCCCATAGCCTGGACCACACTCACTGGGGGTGAACACTGCACAGGGCTGGATGGTGTCTCCACAGCATCCCCACAGCCTCACCTCTGGATCCTGTAACTGCCCTCAGGTAAAGCAAAAGTGACAAATAAGACCAGGAGCACTGGGGATTTCACCTCAATCATGTGACATAGCACAGAAGCACTTATTGTGCGAAGCAGAGGATCTGAAAGCCAATGGTGTTATGATCAGAGATCAGAGTTGGTTATGATGTATTCTGTAGGGGAACATGCTTCCTTCTGCCTTCTTAGTTATATCTGGATTTCTGTGAACAAAGCCAACAGCTGCCATATTAATGGGAAAAGGGTCCTGTTGGTCTTTTGGTTTTGTTTTGTTTTTTTGTTTTTTTTTTTTTTAAAGCATGTTTTACATTTCCAGGGGATTCTCAGAAAAGAGATAAAAATCAGGACAGGGGAGAAGGCTCAGTGGGTAGGAGTTCTTGCTGCACAGGCACAAAGACCTGAGTTCGAATTTTGACCATCAATATACAAAAGTAGTCATTGAGTACCCAAAGCCCAGCACTCTTAGGAGATGAGCGGATGGTTTAGCTATAGTGAGGGCCAGGGCAGCCCAGGCTCTGGGAGAAAGTCTATTTAAAGAAAATAAAGCAGAGAATTTACGAAGTAGAGAACCCAACGGTTCTTGTCTGAACTCCAGATGCTCACCAGTACATAGCCCACCCACCCCATACAATAAAGATCCTGGAGGTAAGATGGTGGTTATATTCCATTGCAGCAAAGGAAAATACATTCTCAAAAGAGACTGGATAAAGGAAAGGCTTATAGGTCCTTGTAATCATAAGCTGAAGAAAATGACACAAAGCCAGAGTTACAGCAGGACCACGTTAGGGGTTTGCTAGTTTTCTGACTAGTGTTGGGGGATCACACACTTCTCTCTACCTTAAAGCACTTGGAAGTACAAGAGGATATAGTTGATGCCAAGGTAGGAATCTTATCCTCAGAGCGTTGAGTCCATGGGTTCCTTTTTACCACTAATAGATCAACCTTTGAACAACACGTGAAATTTCTAGAAAAGAAATTAGAACTGAGTATCACGTTTGCTTCCTCCTAGTCATATGGCTAAATCACTGATGGCTACCTAATAAAAATCATACTAACAGGAGGATAGTAATCCCCAGTAGCTGTTAAACCCACCACCTCAGGGGCCATCCTACCTCCCACTTGCTTGATTGTCTCCACAGCAGCTCACCTAGAGGTACTTGCCCGCTCATGTCAAGGATGATGGTGGAGTTGGACCCATACTTTGCCTCAAGAGAAGGATAGAGAGGTGAGATGCCTTTGCTCGCTTTGTTTCTTTTGAGAATTCCCTGAACTTCGCGTGTTCCTGAAGAAACATATTTGATGTTGCTTCTTAGTCACTGAGCGATGCACAGAAAGATGCAGAAGTGTCTGAAGAGCTAGTCTAAAGGAGATAAGATTTATCCACAGAGGGTGGGCTCATTCTCCATGGACTTCAGGAAGCCTGGAAACACATACAAACTACTTATTCTTCCCAGGAAAATTTATGTCTTGTCCCTTTCTTCTTGTAAGAACCACCATTCCATCAGTATGGCCCATTTGTGGCATATTTCTCTTCCCAACCAGATGACTTCTGGAATTCTAAGTGTCAAAATGTTTGGCCAATTCCAGTTGTCTCTGAGAGCCAGAGCCCACCCAGTTCTCATATATTTCTACCTGTTAAACATTTAAAACTTTCTTCTCCTATTCATGTGTACTTGATTACTTTCCCCTGTAGCTATGAGAAATAAATTACATATTCTGAAAGTTTAAAATAGTGTGTGTGTGTGTGTGTGTGTGTGTGTGTGTGTTGGGGGGGGGTATCAGTTCTTTTCTGTTACTATTATAAAACACCATGAGCAAAAGCAGATTACGGAAGAAAGAATTTGTTTTAGCCTACCGTTCCCATGATATAGTCTTTAATGGCAAGCAGGCATAGCAGTAGGTGGCTGGAGCAGCAATCTCAGAAATAACTTCTCCAAAGACAAGCAGAAAACACACACACACACACACACACAGAGAGAGAGAGAGAGAGAGAGAGAGAGAGAGAGAGAGAGAGAGAGAGACAGAGACAGAGACAGAGACAGAGAGACAGAGAGACAGAGAGAGGAGAGAGAGGAGAGAGAGAACTAGGAATGGAATTTGGCTAGAACTCTCGAAGCCCTCCTCCAGTGACTAATGGTCTTCCCCCAACAAGGCTTCACCTCATGAAGGGTTCCCCAAACAGGGACAACGACCAGGGACTCGATGTTTAAATTCATGAGTCCGTGAAAGACATTTTTTGTTCAAAAAGCCACAGGTGGGAGGCTGGGGAGAAAGTTCAACCAGTAAAGTGCTTGCCTTACAGATATGAGCACCCTAGACCCATCCCAGGAACCACATAAAACTGTAGGCAGAACAGCATTCACGTGTAGTCCTGGGAAGGCAGACTTGGCTGGTCCCTGGGGTTTGGGGCCAGTTCTATTGCCTGGTTCCAGACAAGTTAGAGGTGCTGTCTTAAAATAATAAACACCCAGGGAAAAAAGAGTAGAGATTATCCCCTATTCTCTACATGCATGAACATGAACCTCCCACATACACATGCATGTACCTGAACACACACAAACGTTATTTACACATTCACACACTCAAACTTATGACACTGCTGGGCCTCACATTATGGAAAGCCCTGCGGTTTTCCCAGGTTGTACCTTTTCTAATCTGTCTTGCTCTTCTGTGATTATAGTGAGCACACAAATGCACAATGATATTAATAGCACCATTGACAGTAAGCTCTGTCACTAAGCGCGTGTCTGCCTTCCTAACCTTGCTATAACAATGGATATCAATAGCTCTGTCAGTAACTGCGCCTTCTCACACAAAGAACCACCACGGCCAGAATTTCCCTGTGCCAATTATTTGTTGTGCTTTTCAATTCCTCCATTAGTGCTTTTTGTCAGGCTAATTATGAAAATCTCTTTCCATTTTTGTTCCAGACCTAGGATTGATCTCTGAGTCCACAGATGATTCTGCCTTTCTAATTGCATCCCTCTTCGAGAAAAAGAGACAAGAAGACTCCTGTGGTACATCCATCTGAAAAGACCTTGTCCTTGCTTACTACTTTGGAAAAGCCAAACCCAAACCCAAGTATTCCAAACCCAAGTGGTCCAAGAATGTGATGTTTGCTTTTGTCTAAAGCAATGCTTCTTATCCCTAGCAGATTGGTAGGGCTATCTCAGGATCTAGAGTCAGAGCCCTTGTTACTCTTCCTGGGGACCTGAATTTGTTTCCTAGGACCTTATGTCAGGACTCACAACTGCCTGTAACTCCAGATCCATCAGACTGAACATCCTCTTCTAGCCTCTAAGTATATACATGTAATCTACATTCATACATGCACGAAAATAGAAACAACAAAAATATATCAGTCAAAGAGCAAGCCAACAAATAGTAGTAGCTCAGTTAGACTGCTGGTTTAGTATGTCCAAGGCCCAGATTCCATTCCCAAGAATCACATCAACTGGTGTGGTAGTGCATGCCTGAAATCCCAGCATGCAGTGGGTGAAAGGATGAGGATTGGAAGAAGGTCAACTTTGCCTAAACTGTCCATTTAAGGCCAACTGGACTACAACTGGATGGATGGTATTTCCATCATAAGCAAATACCATAACAAAAGAAGACACAATCTTTGTAAAAGCATATCAGTTAAGTTGGAATCTCAGGTCTGAGTTGGCGAATGAAAATCATTCTTGTGGAGACCTAAACTCCCCACAATGCAAAGGACACAACACATCTTCAGGCTCTGTGATATTTATTGACACTAATTGGCAGATGATATCTCAACATGAAACACTAAAGTTGTCCATTTCCACCAAAGACAGTTGTGCTCCATACATGTAAAGACATTCTCGGTTGTTGCTATGGAGTAAGGAGATGCCAGTGACATTGGAAAGTAGAGGCCAGTGATGCTAAGAACCTTCCAGCAATAAAGAAATATCTGGCTTTACCAGTCAATGGTATTGAAGTTGGGAAGTCTTGCTTAAAGGAAGGTGACTGCCACCCTTGAACTGAAACTCAAAATTCTCTAAAGAATACTCAACATGTCTTCCTTTTGGGTGGTTAGTTGGGGGCAATCCTGGTTTCTATAAATCACCTTCTATGCCTCTTCACTCTATAATGCTCTTGGGGAAGGTATAGATAGCTCTTCTATCTTTAAAGTTGCCCTTTAGTTTGCTGGCAAGGACATTTGTTACCTCTCCAAATGCCAGCCAAAGGTATTGGAGGGCTTTTAGACTTGTAATATATTTCAGATTTAAAAATTTACATTCTGAAACAGCATTACCACCTACCCAAACAAAAGCATATTTCATTTCAAGGGAGTAAAGAAGAAGCATATTAGGCTGAAGAGACAGCTCAGTTGATGAAGTGTTTGCTGCACAGTTATAAAAAGTTTGGTTTCCTCCCCAGAATCCACATAAAGTACCTGTGTATTGTGGAATGCATTTATAATCCCAGTGCCCAGGAGACTGAGACAGGTAGATTCTTTGAACTCACTGGCCAGCCAGCCAAGGTGAATTGGCAAGCTCTAGACCTGTAAAAGATTGTGTCTCACCAAACAAGGTAGATAGCCTATGAGGAATGACACCCAAAGTTGTTCATTACCCTCATGTTCACGTGCATACATGTGCACACGCACACACACACACACACACACACAGAGAGAGAGAGAGAGAGAGAGAGAGAGAGAGAGAGAGAGAGAGAGAGAGAGAGAGTATATTAAATGAGCAAGATATTCAGGTATCATCAATATGAGTTACATAAAATTCATGATGAGCTGCTGTCAGAATAGGGTGACATTGTCTAAAGTGTTACAGGTAACAGCAGTGTTGGGTAGAATCTGTCTCTTGATTATCAACTGCCTTTCCTACTAATCCGTGTGTCTTCCACATGTGTTACAAGTAAAGATCCAAATGTCAGATTTATCCATTCAGAAATCAATGACTCCTTGGGGTTTAATCACAAATGAAGCTAGAAATGTCATCTGTTTACCCAAGAAGTCTTACCATCCAGATGTGGAGAGCGAGGCCCTTGAGATTGTGACAGCCTCGTGTAGCTCATATGTTCTGATGATGGCAACCACAGAGATCCCCTCATGTGCGTGCATTCTTCTTCAGCATCACTAAGATGTCACTCCCAAAATGAGAAGAGACACTTCCTCCCATCTTGACCTCAACACTCTTCTCCACAATGAAGAACCTCTGAAAGTAATACTTGTTACATTTGTGGCTTTATGGATATTTTATAAGTCACTGTGCAATCCTGACTTTTGTCTGTTAAGATGTTGTCTCTTGATTATCTTTGACCACTGTGTTGTATGAAACCATGTGGCCACATGGACAGGCCACCAGATTTCATCATGACAGTGGTATGAGTGAAACTCCAAATGAATCCAGTCCCCCAAGAGTCAGGTCACCTCCAAGCCTCAGGATCTTCTAATTTTTTTTCCAAGTAAAAGTCAAATATGTAGTTCTGCCGAGCCTTCCAAGAATTATATATTAGACTGGTGAGCAATGTGAGTGATGTTCTGCCTTTTTGTTTTGAAACTGAGTCTTATTACATAGCCCTGCCTGATGTGGAACTGACCATTTTCCTGCCTCGGCAGTAAGTGTGGAGATTGCTGGCATGTAACATCATGCTTGGCAGGGAGTTGATGTTTTGACATTAGGGTACACCAGTACTCAGATGCTTGGTAGTAAAGGACTGAAACAGATGAAATAGTAGATGGGTCAAGTTAGTGATCCAAACTCTTAACTAATTTTTTGTAATGCTTCATCATGAATTATATGTCTGTGTGGGGGGGGGGGGTTCACGTGTGGGAGAGTTATGCATGCATGTGTACGCACTTATATGTGGAGGCCAGAGGTCAACTTCAAGTGTTTTTCCTGGGGAAAATCATTCGCAGTGTTTTTCTGAGACAGAGTCTCTCACTGGGATCTGGAATTCACCAAAAAGGCTAGGCTGGTTAGCTGACTCCAGGATTCTCCAACTTCCACCTCTCCAGTGCTGGAATTGCAAACACTAGTTTGCACATCTGATTTCTTTATGGACATTCTTGAGACCAAACATGGGTCCCCATGCTTGCTTGACAAGTACTTTCCCAACTGAGTTATCTCTGAAACTCCTGATTACAGAATCCCTAAGGAGTTAGCTCAGTGCTATGGTATTTTCCTGACCTAGGTTCAATCTCCGGGACTGAAAAAAAAATCAAAAAATAATTGAATCTATTCCATAATCATAATGAAGGTCCAGACCTGCTTGTCAAATACCACAAACTCTGTAATGACCATGAGTAAGAAAAAATGACATTCTGTGTCATCCATCTTTCTTTGGGTATAAGGAATGGGGTCGGTTCCTAAAAGATAAATCTACTGTCTATGCCTAAAGATGCTGGATTTTTAATTCTAAAAGATCTGTAGCTAAAGACCAGCAAATTCATTACTAATATTTCTTTTTCTTCTAGTGCTTGGTACAGCCCTTCTTCTGAAACATGACCTTTAATAACATTGTAAGTCTCACCTTCAATTGAGTCCTTTTCTTCTCATTTGAGTAAGTGATGAATCACCATTAAGTTTGGATAAAGAAATGGAACCCTAAGCAATTCTGACATGCCCTTCAAGACTGTCCTTGGATGCACAGTTAGAGATTCCCAGGCCCAGTTCTGTCAGTTGCTAGAGCTCTTCCTAATCACATGACAAGCCTCTTTAAGTTGGCTGTCCCCCACTGTAGCAGATCATGTACCACATAAATTCACCAAGGAACTCCCTCCCAAGTGTCTCCAATTTATGGACTCTTAGATGTGGTTTGCAATGAGTTAATTACTCTTGGGAGAAAAATGCTATCTTACAGTTCAAAGCAATACTTAAGATTTATTTGCTTAAGTGAAGTAACTCACAATAAAGGAAGATAATTTCTTCTAAGGCTCTAGTCCTTCAAAATTGAAAAATTATCCCTGTACTTGGAAGCCAAGATATACACTGGGCTTTCCTTGAGAAATAAGGCTACTGAAAACAAGAGATAGTTCAAAAATAGAAACAAGCTAAAGAATATAAAAGCAGAAGGGGGAACTATATAATTAGCCCAGTCACTGTAAAAAAAAAAAAAAACTTAATCTAAATTAAGACAGTCTGGTATTGATATAAGGGTAGAAAAATACACCAAAGAAATAGCCCTCAAGTAAAGTAACAGTTTTGAGAACTGATTGTCTGGATCACTAGGGGATAATAGAATGTTTACTAAATACATAAAGACAGTATATTTTAGCCAAAACAAATAAAAGGATAAATTGGGTTCCTTTATCATGTGTTAAATGATTAATACTGAAAAATCAATTCCAAATTACTTACTTAAAAGTAAAAGGAAAACTTTAAGGACAAAAACATAAGGAAGAGAGTTGACGACATCACTACAAAGAAGATCTTGAGGATATTAAAGACACAGTAGAAGGAAAACTGACAAACTCAACTGTATCAAAATGAAGATATCTTAAGCAGACACCAGCTACTATGGAGGAGAATACATCAGCACCACATGCGATGGAAAAAGATATCATCCAATACTTACTCCCTAACATCAGTGAGACACTAATACAGTCAGCAAAAGTTAGTGACACAAGTGGCCTGTCCAAATAAGATGATCAGTTGGTAATCAAAGGAATTGCCCATGAAACACAGGAAAGTTCATGGTTAGTAAGCAAGAGCTCTGTGCTCAATCCCTAGTAACTTTCACAATCTATTTATTAGCAATTAGGAAATACAAAAAGAACACGGTAATTATATGCCAAATTAAACAGCTATGTTAGTAGGATAAAATCTAGATTTAACAAGTATTTCAATACAGTGAGTTAATGAGGAGCATATGTACCAATGATGGGGATATAAATGTGGAAATCAAATGGAAAACAAATGATTAGAATCCAGTCATTTTGAGCCTACACAGTAGCCACTCCCTCTAACATAAGTTTGCGTAGTTCACAAACAAGCTTAGATACATACATACATACATACATACATACATACATGCTTGTTACAAAGCTTAAGTCAGTCTGGATTTATTACTTTTCTCATTGCTGTGACCAAATACATGACTAGAAGCAACTTACGGGAGAAAGGTTTACTTTGGCTTACGGTTTGAAGGGATACAGTCCACCATGATGGGCAAAACAGGGTGTCAGGAGTGAGGCAGCTGGTTACTTTGTATCCATATACAGGGAGAAGAAAGCAAACGGGAAGCAGAGCTGAGATATAAAACCTCATGACCTACCCTCAAGTGACCCGTTTCCTCTACCAAAGCTCTGCACCCTAAAGGTTACATAACCTTCCCAAGCATCAGCAGCAGCTGGGGCCACCTGTTCAAAACCCATGATCCTGTGGGGGAATATAACACATTCAATGAAGAACACGATCTGCATCTGTTACTTTTCTCCTCTCTGTGACCAGACACCTGTCAAGAGGAAGTGTAAGTGAGAAAGGGCTTATTTGGGCTTATCCTTTGAGGGGATACAGTTTGTCACTGCAGATAGAAGACTGGGAACAGAACCACAAGGCAGTGGTGTACATTGTATGTAAAGCCAGGATAGAGATTCCACAAGAAGTGGAGCCAGGCTATAAAACCTTGAGGTTCACCCTCATGACCCACAATTCCCAAAAGGCTCCATCGCTGAAGGTTTCACAACTTTCCAAAGCAGCATCATTATCCAGAAGCCAAATTTCCAAATACATGAGCTGGGGGTGGGGCCATTGTCATTCAAATCACAACATTGCCTAAATCTCTGTGCCCTTAGTATAGATAGTGTGTGTGTGTGTGTTCTCTTCCATAATGGAATATTAGAGACCAGTGGAAATAAGGAGTTATAGCTGTGTATATCAGTGTAAATGTACAGGGATACAAAATTATTTTATTATAGATGTGAAAAGAATTCTGGATGTGGCGGGACAGGCCTTTAATTCTAACATTTGGGAGGCAGAGGTTATGGATCTCTGTGAGTTCAAACCAGCCTAGACTACACAGTAAGTTCCAGGCTGAGCAAGACCACGGAGTGAGACATCTGTGATGGTTCAAATGAGAACTGTCCCCAGTTAGTGGTGCTATTTAGGGAAGTTATGGAACCCTCAGGAGGCGGAGCCTAGCTGGAGGAGGAAGCACATCTCTCGAGGGCTTTGAGGGTTTACAGCACTGTCGCTCCTCCAGTTCATTCTCTCTGTGTTTGCAATTAAGATGTGATCGCTTACCTTGCCTCAGCTGTCTGCCATATACCTCCCCAGCTATTATTAAGTCTCCTCCGGAACAGTGGTTCTCAACCTTTCTAATGCTGTGACCCTTTGATACAGTTCCTCGAGTTGGGGATACCTCTAGCCATAATTTCATTTCATTGCTACTTATAGCTGTAATTCTGCTACTGTTAGAAATTGTAATGTAACTATCCGATGTGCATTATGTCTGATATGCGACCCACAAGTTGAGAACTGCTGTATCTGGACCCAGAGACCAAAACAAACTCTTTCTTCCAAAAGTGGCTTTTGGTTATGCTGTTTTATCACAGTAATAGAACAGTAACTAGTACAGACCCTGTGAGAAACAGCAACAGAACGAAGTGAAAATGAATGCGTTATAAAACATGTCACTGTTGAAAGTCATAAAACAGAATGAGATGCTTAGGAACTTATAAACTATTAGCAGACAACAAGGGAAGAGAGAATTGTGCTTATTGTCATTTTGCACAATACTTACTTCTAATGGAAGGTAGCAGGGCCAGGACGGAATAGACGTACCCAGGAGCTAATGGAATTCATTAAGTATTTTATTATTGTTTTTTTAATCAGACAAATATGGTGTTTGTCTGATTTATACAAATACAAAATGATGAGAATCCTACAGAATAGTATCACATGGGCAATTTTCCCACCTGAACATGCTGTTACTGTTTTATATATTGAGAACCTGGATGGGGCTGATAAATTCCTGAGTGGCACTTGGAATTAACTGCCCTATGTTGACAAAAACAGGCAGGCCCGGTTCCCGCTCGCCAAGCTATAAATAGGTGAGCAGAGTTATTTTAAGAAAGCAATGCCAAGGCTTAGAGTAGGAAGTGTTCCCTGCGTTTTGCCTGTTCAGCATCACCATGTCCTACACATTCTATGGAGGACGAGATGTCCATCAAAGCCTTTCTGTGTACACACTGCTCTGTGTCATCTTTCACACTGGTAGGTATGACAACCTCTGCTTGCTTGTGGCTGGGCTACTAACCAATATTATTTAATATTGTTAAATATCATTTAACGCCTTTAATATGGTTCCCTTTGTTGGATAGAACTGGATCAGATCTGAGCAGAAACTATGCTTTAGCATTTATTTTCAATCACTAAAGGCCTTCCATAAAGTCATCCAAAAATGATGCTTTAGAACACTAAGGGGTCAAGAATTCAACCAAGCTGTACCCTGAGACATTCTGCTCTGTGCAACCACGTGAAATTATCCAAGCAAACAGGAAGATGCTGAACTTTGAGACAATTCAAGTTCACAACATTATTGTAAGGGAACATTATTGGTATGAGCTGATGTCTAATGAATCTCGTATAGCCTGGGTAGATTTGGAGGCATTGATGTACATATTGACCCATAGAGTCAATACCCAAGCTGTCACTTTTGTCGACCCTGAGGGTTTCTATGCCTGTTCTTCAGCCTCCTCGCCCTCATCCTCAGTTGGCTATCACGGAGCTACTTAAACCCCATTTTCAGGAAACTGGATAGATTTGCTTGTACATCTTAAGGGTCTGTATAATCGCAATCATGTTAACACTTTGGGCACCTAACCTTTTGTTTGTTTGTTTGTTTGTTTTTTAAAATCTGAATACAAGGTGATGGGGTTTTATTATGGTGGTATTATGCGTCTTTCCTTATTCTTCTTCTTGCCTCCCTTCCATTCTACACATGATCTCATCACACTCTGACGTCACATGCATCTCTTCTTCACACTATGATGTCACATGAATCCATTTCCAACTTTTTCTCCCCTTTCATGCTTCTAGTTTCATGCTTTATACACACACACACACACACACACACACACACAAATTTGAAAATGGACCCTGTGTATGAAAGAGAACATGAGGCTGCTGTCTTTGGGGGACTGGACTACCTCACCTATAAAAATTCCTAGATCTTCCTAGATCCATCCATTTAGTTGAAACTTTGATGGCTTCCTCTTTCTTTATGACTGAACACAGCTCCACTGGATGTATTGACCACATTTTCATTATCTATCCATCTGCTGGGCATCTAGGCTGCTCCTTCTCCCTTGTTATTGTAAGTTGAGAAACAATAAACACAGCATGCAAGTATCTGTCTTAAAATATAGTCTTCTGGGCATGCTCAGAAGTGATGCGCCTGAGTCAAGTGGTAGTTCCAGTACTAGTTTGCTTGGGAAAGCTCCACAGTGATTTCCACAGGGCTGCCCAAGTTTACACTCCCATTATTATTATTATTTCCTTTTCCTACACCCTCACCAAAACTTATTATTTTTATCTTTTTGGCAGCTATTCTGTCAAGTATAAGATGATGTGCAATTTTCTTGTGGGTAAGGACATTGCAGACTTAAAATGTATTTATTAGACATGTGTGCATCTTTTGAGAATTGGGTTCTACCATATCATATGGAGCTTATTTGACTTTATGATATGGTCATAAAATGTCCTCCTTATGGAGGCTGGAGAGATGGTTCAAGGGCTTCAAAGACTATTCTGCTCTTGCAGAGGATGTCAGTTTGGTTCCTAGCACCCACATTAGTCCAAATCCAGGGGATCTAACCTTTTCTGGAATTCTGTCTCTCATCTCTCTTCTGTCTCTCTCTCTCTCTCTCTCTCTCACACACACACACACACACACACACACACACACACACACACATACACACACCACCACCACTACCACCACAGCACGCCGAGTTTAATATTTAAAGCACTGTTCTCCTGAGTCGCCAGGCACAGGGACTTCTGGCAAATGGCTCTGCCTACATGTCAGACATGCTCAGTCATATCCAATTCTAGTGATGAATTCCTCAGAACATCACCAGACAATCTAATAAAGCCAAGTCTATTGCGACTTCCTGCAGTTCTAGAAGATATACCTTCCACGTGGTTTAAGTAACAATTTAGGAGGGAAAGTCAGACGTGAGTTATTGGTAATACTTTGGGCTCTGGGCATACGAATTCAGTGATGGATCTCTTCAGGTTACAAACTGATGAGAGCTGAGTTAAAGTCATACTTTAATAGTTCAGAGAGGGCCATCAGTGACGTAAGAGTCTTTGAGTATGTGATGACACACATTATGATTTACTAAGCATGCTGTATGTCAGGTGATAAGACTATTATCTGATACAGGGGTATGTAAGAATTTCCCAATGCAAGCAGAGAAGTTATTAACTGGTTCTCCATCTTCTCTTCCTGAGCAGTATCTCTCTGAAAGATTCTACTAAGTCACGTTGACACTGTTGTTAGAATAATCTTACACAAGTCACATTGACATAGGGTCTGCACTGATTCCTTGGGCCTACACATGGAGTCACTTAGATAAAAAAATAAATGTTTTGCAAGTTATATACCCCCCAAACACCCTAGAAAGTCCAGGAAATATATCTGTGTATCAGGGCATCAGAGATTGGTGTTCAGAAGATGCTCCCTTAAGGCCAGCATTGGGAAAGGAGCAGGATGTAGGACAACACAAGAGGTGGGGAAGGTCATCTGGAAGTACAGATAGGAGTGCTTGCATGACAGTGAACAATAAAGAAGAAAAGGTGTCCACTGAGAAAGTGGGCATGTCCTGCTGTGGAGGCCTCCGCACACAGAGCTTGAGTCACTCCATCTCCTTTTGCCTATTTCTAATTAAGGTTACCTGAGATCCTTTATGTTCCTTCAGACTTGTAACTTCTATGCTTCCAACATAGTTCATACCCTAACAAAAGGGTTCCTTGTTTAGAGCCAGTGAGAGGTTGTGATGGTTTGTTTATGCTTGGGCTAGGGAGTGGCGCTATTAGGAGGTGTGGCCTTGTTGGAGTGGGTGTGTCACTGTGAGCATGGGTTTTGACACCCTAGTCCTAGCTGCCTGGAAGTGAGTCTTCTCTTAGGGGCCTGCAGATGAAGATGTAGAACTCTCAGCTTCTCTTGCACCATGCCTGCCTGGATGCTGCCATGCCCCCTACCTTGATGATACTGGACTGAACCTCTGAACCTGTAAGCCAGCCCCAATTAAATGTTGTTCTTATAAGAGTTGCCTTGGTCATGGCTTCTGTTCGTAACAGTAAGGCCCTAAGATAGAGATGGTGGAGAACTATAAGGGTTCATCTGGGAAAACAGTGACCAAGTCACCCCACACAGCATCTATTGACAGAGCAGATACCCAACACCCCCCCCCCAAATTGTGTCCCTCTTGCTAGATCATACCAGGTCTGCAGAAGAGATTTGAGGTGTACTGCAATCAGGCATGCAAGGACAGTTGAATCCTTAGACATAGAGAACAAGAGAATTACAACTGTGTTGTGAGCTGTGTGCGAGTATCACAGACTAATAGAAATCTTTAAGCTCAAAGGTATGTTTGGAACACAAAGCTAGAGCACGTGGGAGAAAAGAGCCAACAGAAAATGTTGAGCATCTTTGCCCATTCGCATCCACACCACAGAAGAGAAGCTTAGCACGCAAGGCTGCTGGGAGAATCTTCACTGAGTGTTTAGCCCCCTCCCCCCTCAAATACCTCCATGGGAGTCAGATGAGAACAGAACCAAGCTGCTCCTGGGTTTGCATTTGTCTGTTGATGGTTTGGGTTGGGTTTTAGAGCACAGAGCTCACTGGCAATTTCGATTTTGATTTATACACATATCCCAGAGCACTGACCAGTCAAGTAATTATTCTCAGGTGTGGGGACAAAGCTAAGAGAGCCTCAAAATGGGAGCAGAAGACTCCGAAGTCTTTGGACCCCCCCTACATGTCATTTCTCATGGAGTAAGGGGATGGATTTGTGGCTATATTGGTGACTGTTCTCAGAGGATATAAAAATCACTGACTGTCCTGTAAGTCAGTCTCCTCCCCATAAAATCTGAAATGGGCTAGAGGTCAAGGATCAATGCAGAAAACAGGGAACACGCTTGCTTCACTCAACACCTTAGAAAGCGGGAATGCACAGTTGGGATGTAGCTCAGTGGTAAGATGTTTGCCTGGTACCCATGAGGTCCTGGCTTTGATGCTCAGCACACTACGGAAGTGACACCAGGGGACTTGACACCGGCCAGTCAAGGTGTTAACCTCCTATCTTTTGAAAACTGTTTTCTTCTATTTAACTGGGTAAAATAAGAGTATTTTCATACCCATATATAATGTACTGTGAGCATGTCTGCCCCACATTCCTCCTCTCTTCTCCTGTGCCTATTCATTTGTTTCTTTTCGTCAGCTCCATTTCTGTTTCACGTCATTGACGCATACAGTATCTCTTTGAAACTCACATCTTGGGATCCAGAATTTATACAGATGGCCATATACAGAGAGGAAATTAAACACATAGGGGAGAGACCTTTGGCGTTTTCCACACTAAATAGGTGATTCCTAATTTGCCACTGCAACCACCAGCAAGAACCGGCAGCAACGGGGCTTTGGCTGTGTGTACTCGGCCTGTTAAAACACGGGGTCATGGTCCCCTAACTGCCCAAGCTCGGAACAGCTGAAAATGGGTGGTTTTCCTATTACATGGAGGTGGGAGAAAAATGAGTAGTTGAGGCAGGGGAAGACTAAAAGCTCTGCTTGCCAGAGAGCTGGACATTTTCTTTAGCTCAGCAGTAGATCAAAGACAGAAAAAGATATAAGGAGCCTGCTTCTGACATCACCCTTACCACTGCTCTCTTGCTGACCAGCTCTGAACTACTGACATCCTTAAACCAGCTGGCCAATCAGTTAATGGCACCTAAGGCATTTGACTAATGGCAGAGCCGAGCCTCTATGTAGACAGACTGGTGACAAACACACAGTTCTGTCCTTCCTCTCTTTTTTTTGTTTCTATACTATTTGCCCAAATCTGCCCAAACTTGAAGGTGAGACTGGATGTCACAAATGGCATGGCACCATCCAGCCTTGAGCCAAGGCCAGCCATCCCCACAGGTCAGCGAATGACCACAGAAGAAAACTCAGCACCCGCACACTTAGGATATGGATGCAGGCTTTCTGTGACAGGAAGCAGTTTACATTCTTGGCCGGTAGCCTCTGGGAAAGAGGCAGGGAAAACCATGAAACTGAATCACCCGGTGCAAATTCACATCTAAGTTGGAAAGCCATCTCTGTTCTCCTCGTAGGCAATATAAACATTTACAATACACACCTGTGCAATACTTTCCCCAGGTGCACAAAAGCGGGGCAGAGGGAAGTCTGGGCTGCTCTGATTTTTCACTCCTCAGTCCAGAAACAAAGGAGAAAGGAATTCTCTGGGGAGCAGCAAAAGCAGGGGGTCATATTGCAAGTGTCTGCCTTGCCAGGCTCCCCTGCCTTTGAAGCTGGACTCTCCTCTCAGGTTTCAGAGGCCCAGATGTCTGATTTTGAAAGGAGACTTTGTGTTGGCACAATGGGGCTACCCACTGTAGGCCTTTTATTTAAAGTATATTTAAAGTGTGATGCAATTCTCCATCAAATCACAGTAGATTCACCCAAAAGGGGATATATCGAAAAGATGATACATCGAAAGGGGTCAGGCTTTAGTCTAAGACACCTGAGCTTAGCAGTTTAAAATGTCATCTATATTCTCAAGCCTCTAGGTCACAGACACACAGAAACTCAAGGGCATACACACACACACACACACACACACACACACACACACACACACACGAGCACGTATACACTGACACCAACCCAAATACCACCAAACAAAAGACCCTAACAAGAAATCAGATAAATTCGCAGGTGGGACTTGGTCCTACCATCTACAATGGTCTGAGTCACTTGCAGTAATACACTGGCTCCTTATTAAGTTCTGACTTTAGATAATTAATTTCACCAGTATGAACCTCAGAGTTTATCAGCGGACAACAAACTTCAAAAATCTGACCTGGAGAGGTCAGAGGTGTAGCTCAGCAAGGGCTTGCCTTACTGTGTGCAAGGAGGGGTTTCAGTTTCTCAACACCTTTCACACGAAAACAAACCCAGTCCAGTTATTCACGTTGCAGTAAGAAATTGAAACAAAAATTAACGATTTAATGTATTAGCTATTATTGATTACATTTAGCAGATAATAAATTCTGTCTTACAGCACTATATTTTTGCTTTCTCCTTTTTGGGGGGATTTTGGGTAGGAGTAGATTTTATTTAATCTGTGTGGCCAATGGTGACCTTGAACCTGTGCCTCTCCCTCCCAAGCACTGAGTTGTGCACAGCTGCCCAGTTTTCTATCATTAAAGAGTTTCCTAAATCTCTTTTTCTGGAAGTGACTCAGTGAGTAGCCGCTCCCTCCTGGTCTTCAGCTGGCTCAACCTTCCCAAGCAGCTGCTGAAGCCATTCCCACCCAGAGCAATTTAGAAACCAGATCAAGCGGAGAGGGTCTTTGTGTCCCTCTCTAGTTGGCTGGACAGCACATCTGGTCAAGGGGACGTCTCCAAAGGAGTCCCTTCAGAAGTCAGAGCCACAGGAATGTGTAAAAACTGCTCCCAGAGAGGCCTTGTGCGCCAGTCCTCTGTGACCAGCAGGGAGAAACAGCACTGACCACCCTTCCCCCACTACAGCACAACCAGTCCCTCTGTCCTTCTGTGGTCTAAAGCCTTGAACAGCTGCCTCCTCAATGCTGTTCTTGAACAAAGAAACTCCAGACTAGTTTCTTTGTGGTGTGTCTTGTGGTGTCTCCGTGGTTTGACTTGTCCAGGAAGTAAAGGATATGTCATAAGAAGATGTTTCTCTGGCTGGAGGAGATAACTCTGTCAGGAAAGTGCTTGCCTTGCAAACAGGAGGACCTGAGTTCAATCCTCATGCCCCCACATAAAAATGGCTGTTCAAAGTGCCACTCACTCAGAATCCCAGGGCTGAGGAGGCAGAGACAAACAGATCTCTGAGGATTGATGGCTAACTAGTCTGCCCTAACTGGAAAGTTCAAGGCCCTCCCTTGAGAAACCTGGTCTCAAACAAAACAACAACCACAATAACAATAACAGCAACAACAAAACCTGTGGGCAGTTCCTGATAACACTCTAGGTTGTCTTCTAACAACATGTATACACACACACACACACACACACACACACACACACACACACACTCAGTACCAGGCTGAGTTTTTTTTTATCCTGATACCCATCCCTCATGGGAAACACTCATCTTTGTCACCTACTTTTATGAATATGAGTGGTGAATCATAAGGAGTTGTCTGTTTATTCTTTACCTATCTGAATGTTAAAACTGAGGCTTGGGGATTGGCCCAGATTGGAAATTTACCTGAGTGAGCTAAACCTCTGTAGAGCCTGTGACTCAATAGTCTTGGCATTGCCAGATCTTTGTTTCTCCATTTACAACAAACGGCAACTTGCTTGTGTTCAACTACACTAAGAATACTGTCAAACAGGACACTAGGGTCTCTGATTAAGGCAGTTCTGCAGGCTGGTGAAACAGCTAACCTGATACAGGACTTGCTTAACATATTCATAACATATCAGAAGCCCTGGGTTTGAGTTCTGGAACCACCTAGAACCAGGCACGGTGCTGCATGCCTTTACTTTAATCCTAGCTCTTGGGAGCTGGGGGTGAGGGTGGGGAAGGGGGATCAGATGTATGAGATTCTCCTGGGATGGGTAGCAAGTTCATGATCAGCATTGCAGATCTGGCTGGTGAACAGTGAGACTCAAATAGTTGAAACATTTGTAACATCCTTTCTGGTTTTCATTATGACACCTGTAAATCATGCTATATGATCCCAGGCTGGAATGTTGACTTTTAGTACCACGTGCTGCCCCTCTCCTATATATCCAAACAGCTGTAAGTGTCAAACTTTTCGGGTAGTCCTTTCTCTAGCACAGGATTCTGGGCAAGCAATAAGATGTGCTATAAATCCTTGGGGTTTATATTTATTGGAAGCCTGTTACGCTATTCCAGGAGACCTTGTGATTTCCCGTGGAGGAGAGAGGTGGATTTTCTGTTTGTAGTCAAAACCAGAGGCGCCTTGTAATTACGTTGGCACGGACCTGCAGCGCCACCTGTTGGCAGATGTCTTAATAATCACCACTTAGACAAAATTATCAAGGGAATAAAATCCTTATTTTCAAAGAAGTAGCCAAAATAGCAAGATCCTGGAGGGCCAGTTAAATATCTGTCTCTTGTACTGGATAAAGAGACTCTTGCCTCTCTGAAATTGCTGGAGCTTCTTAATTCTAGTTGAGGAAGAAGCAACAGTTGGTAAACCATGGAGAAACGCTCACTGTCAGGCCTACCCTATGCTCAGCTGTCTCCCTTATACAGTCCAGGTCTACCTGCCTAGGGGTTCTATACCCACTCTGGGATGGGACCCCTTACATCAAGTACTAAGTAACAAAAGGTGCTGCAGACATACTCTCGTGATGGAAGAAATTTCCTAGTTGAGATTTTCTCTTGCCAGACACGTGTGTCTAGATTTGTGTTGAGCTGACAGAAAGGAACCGGAGCTCACAAAATGCTGTCAAAGAACAAAGTGTTGCTGGCCCTTCCTCACCTGTCACAGATGTTTGTTCATGTCTCCTCTGTTGTGTTTGTTGTTGTGTTGGGTTTGGATTTTGGGTGTTTTTTTTTTTTTTTTGTTTGTTTGTTTCCATTTTTGTTTTGTTGTTTGTTGTTGCGCTTTTTGCTTTTTGTTTGTTTTTGTTTTTGGGTCAAGTGGAGAAACGTTCTCTTGAGAGCTGTGATTCTGGGAGAGTTGTGCCTCCTGCCTGTGAGTCTAAAAAGGCTGACTGCTCACTTGGAACAACAAAGAGGCGACAGGAAAGACCTCTCAGCCCACTTCTCTAGCCTGGCCTCATCTCAGGACTCTCACAAGGGGATTAATTAAGAGAAGGTCTGACTCAGAGAAGACAGTGAATGCACATTCCCCTCAGTGATGAGAACACAGGTGTCCAAGTACTCGTAAGGACCGAAGACAGAAGTCAGGGAACATGCAGGATTGATTACACTGATTTAGAGTTCCAAATTCAAAGAAAGACAGGCATATGCTTCTACTTTCTTAAAAAAAATAAATGAACATTCAAGGCCAGCCTAAATTACACAAATAAACAAATCCCAAACAGCAAGAAGAGTTGATGTTGGGAGGGTGTAGGGGCTTGACAGCCTACCTTCCCATTTGATCTATGCCCACCTGGAAGGGGCCTCAGGGGTGTGTGGTCCTCCCTTCCTCCCTCCCTCCCTCCTCTTCAGTCCAAATTTTCCACCCCCTCACTTTTCCACTATCTTGGCACATTGCATTTGCAAGTGCCCCCCCCCCCCCCAGTCAATTGCTTCCTTGGGGATCCAGATTTGTATGGCCACTAGCATTTTAGAAATACAGATCATGTCATTTCTCTGCTAAAGCCAGCAAGAAGGGACAAAAAAAATCCAACCTTCTTAGCACGGCATATGGCTGAACTTTCCAATTTGGCTCAAATTTTCTGCCCCGCTTTCTCTTCTGACTCTGGCTCCACCAGTCCAGTGCTACGACCCAGCCACTCTCTGACATGCACTTGTTGACTCTGAGAGCTCTGTCTATATTTAAAGTCTGTTTCTGCAGACTGCTGTGTCCTTTATTCCCATCTCTGGGTAAATCCTAATTCACCCTTCAAGATCCATTCCCATTATCTCTGCCCCTCCAGAGCCTTCTCTGCGGTTCTCAGATGGAGAGCTGGCCTACAGGGTGTGGCTGCCCCTTCTTATTGCCTATGCTTATTAGACCATGAAGTTCATTTTGTTATAACACCACAGGGTGGTTACTCTTCCTCAATAGATCATGGGCTCTCTAACATGAAAATCTCTGATAGATCCTGTTAAGAGCTTTAATTATCATGCATTGTCCTAGAATAGCCACTGGAAATTAAACATGAAACTACCCCTGTGCTAAAGGCTAGAGATGCAAAAAATTAGCCATGAATGGTCCCCACAGTCCCGTCCATCAAGGTCTATCTTCGTGCTCCCTTTAGCTTGCACACAGAGACGTGTGCTGTGTGTTCAACAAAGGCTAAAACCCACTGCAGTGTGGTAACTCTGACTGGAGACTGCCAAAGTCAGCAGTGAAATGCTGCATGGAATACATGATACTTTAGGTATCTTTCTACTTAATTATTTTATTAACACGTGATCTCAGGCAGCTCAGACTGGCCCCAGGCTTACTATATAACTGAGAATGGCCTTGAACTCCGGATCCTCCTTCTTCCATCTTCCAAGCGCTGGGATTATAGGAATATGTTATCATGTTGACTCTGCATCTTAGCTTTTACTTAAATATATAATATCTGCATATATCCTTACCATCTTGAGTTATTGAGTATTTTCAATTTTATTTATCTGGAAAAGGGACATGCACGTGGCGATCAGAAGACAATCGGTGGGCGTTAGTTGTTTCTTTCCACTGGGTGAGTTCCAGGGATGGAATTCAGGCCCCCAGAATAGGCTGCAAGCTCCCTTGTAGGCTGAGACTCACAAGCTCATTTTGTCGTTGTTTTTGCATTTATCTGACACTTTGTCTGCATATGCTAGTATCCTGAAAGCACGGGACTGTGATTCAGTGTTTGTGGAATGAGCAAACATATGGGCGATTGGGTGGATGGGCTTCCAAAGTGATGGGCAGATGGATTCTT
This sequence comes from Arvicanthis niloticus, assembly GCF_011762505.2. Lineage (NCBI taxonomy): Eukaryota > Metazoa > Chordata > Mammalia > Rodentia > Muridae > Arvicanthis > Arvicanthis niloticus. The sequence goes on along the minus strand of NC_047678.1, from coordinate 36,789,948 downwards.
CTCTCAGGGAACACCCATAGCACTTGGCATGCAGAACTTGGGTCTGGGGGAGGGATACCATTTGTTGATTCCTAAAAGCCTTAACACTCTTCCAAGCTCTCCCACATCCCACCAAGACACAAACACTGGAAACTATTTCTTGGTTGTCTTGTCTGCTTGATCAGAGTAGACTCTGCCCGTTAGAGGCACTTCCATTACCTTTAAATACAGGTGGGAAAAGACAGAAGATTGTCTTCTGGTGGTAGGACTATATATTCTCTCAGACACCTCACAAGGAGGTTCCCAGGTTGGTGCCACCGGTAATGGACATACCTGCAAACAGCTTTGCTGTGGTCCCTCAGATGTGGGATGTCTCAAAACTTCTGTCAACCTTTATTTGTATAACTTCCTAATAATTCTTTTTACCTCATAAATTCCTTCCTGTTCATAAAACCTAGGATGAATTACAAGTGGCATGGATTCGTGGTTGAAAATTTAAAGGAACCAGTTAGCAATCCCGTTAAACATTCAATTTAATCATTTTTATAACAACATATATTAAAGTATATAATGCTTAAATGCTAACACTCAACTTGTAGGAAGTGAATTTGTTCAAAGTACATTGTATGCATGTATGAAATTCTCAAATAACTAATTAAAAGATTATATATATATATGTATATATATATATATATATATATAGTCATACTGAAATTAGAACAAACTAATAGAGAAAACCTAAAATATTAGATTTTCACTAAACTAGTGATCAAACTGCTAAACCTCAGCTGAGAACAGCTGACAAAATTATGTGGAGAAACTAATGAGCTCCCAGTTATCCGTGGGGAATGCAAAGATGCTCCCCAAATAAGTGATAAGGCAGAGAAAAGTTCAGTACAGCAGACATTTGCAAAGCTGCCTCCCATTATGACATACTTGGTATTTCTATAGCATCCCATTCCCAAACCACAGAATTCACTTAGTGCCAAGTATGCATTAAGTATTTACCATAACACGCTATACTCCAGGCTTAATAAATGAAAACAGCTTCAATAAATTCACAACAGACCCAGTCATACTCAGTGTGCCCACCAATTAAGTCTAATTGAATTACAAATTAATAATGCAACGATTCTGGGAAAGCCTCAACTATTTTAAAATGAAACAGAAAATTTCCAAATTGATCAAGTCAAGAAATCACAAGGGGAGCTGAAACTATTTTGTATTGAATAAAATGAAAACAAAGCAACCCGAGATTTGAAGGACACCATCAAGGCAGTGCTAGGAAACCATTTATTGGGCCCTGTGGCTGTATCTGCAAAGAATAGGTTCTCAAATCAATTACCTCATCTCCCACTCAAAGAAACTGGCATAGTAAAATGAATTTGATCCAAGGAAAACAGAAGAGGGAGGTAATAAAAGCAGAAGAGAGAAAAATACTAGAATAAATTAAGTTAACCAACTGAGATTATAAAATTGATAAAATTTTAGCCAGAGTTTGATTAGGAAAGATGACAGTGTGTACAATTTACTAATCTCTGGAATGAGAGATATAATTGCCATATAGATTCTGTAGAATGAAAAAAATCATTTAAATTAGCACATAGCAATAAAGTATGGTAAACAACTTGATGACAATGTATTCAGCATTTGATTAAGTGAGCAAATTCCACAAAAGATGTAAATTACCAAAACCCATTTCAGAACTAGATAATTTGGATGATAGCCCTGGATCTATTTTTAAAATTGAATTTGTTCTTAAAAGGTTTCTCAGGAAAAAAAAAGTTGCCTAAGTCCTTCAAACATCTCAAAGTAAAAATAAATAATCCCAACTGCACTGTACTTCCTCTAGAAACTTGAGTGTTGGAAGTTGTTCATTTTATAAAGCCATTGACCATGTTCCAATACTCAAGCTGGGGAAAACTCCTACAAAGAAAAAAAAAAATACTGATATACCTTTGTGATTGCTAGTAAGTATATCTTATATTAAGGGCGACAATAATGTATGTTGTGGTTCCATGGAAAGAAACCTATCCTTGCCCAAAGAGAAGGCTTCTGACCTTTGCTGTCTGCTCCTTGGGAGAGTGCAGTTACTATGGCCTCAGAATACTCTGCCTGAAAAACAAAATGTGTCTGTTTTCTTGGGGACACTGGACCATGACCGACGATGTGACCTTGTGACTTGGAGTGGAGGCTTTTTGTTAAGTGACGATGTATAATACGTATGTGTTACATGACTGTGTAATACGTCTTTGGAGACTTGGGGACCAAGCTTGGCATTGTGGGCCACATGCTGTGAGAGGGCTCCAACCACGAGCATCACCACAGATACAGTGAGCTCTCTTTCCTAACTGGCAATAACTGGAGTGCTGTGACATGTTGTCATTAGGATAGTAGTGCTTTCTGGGATGTCACCGGGAGAAGGCCGCTGGGAGCGTGCAACTGGCCTAGACACCACGAGGGCGTACCTCTGGTTGTTTTAACTTGCTTTTAAACTCTTTTTAAATGGCCCATAAGCATGACTATAAAGCCTGCCAGTGAGTCCTTTGAGCACATTACTGAACTTGAAGGCACTCTTGGAGACACACCGTCTTGTTATCAGAAGCAAAGGCAGACATTCTTGGGGACTATACAATGACTAAGTACAGTTAAGCCTGGAAACGCAAGAGTGATTTGACACTTGAACGTAATTCACCATCATTTCAAGTGTAGAAGAAAAAAAAAAAAAACACATGTTCATTTCAATAGAGCAAGACATACTTGGGAAAACAAACAACATCCATTATTGAAAAACACCTACAGCAGACTCAGAATACAAAAGGCATCTTTCAACTTGATAAAAGAGGTCTATGAAGAAATGTACAAGTGGCATCAGTCACAACATTAAACAGTGAATGTTTTTGCTCTGAGAACAGGGATGAGGGACGATGCCGGCTCTCACCTGCTATGGTTTGTTGTGGCGCAAACGTGAGCCAGTGGAATGGGGAGAAGAAGAACAAGGAAAGGGAAGAGGAGGAAGAACAAATGAAACCTAGATTAGGAAGAAAGGAATTAAAGTGGTCTTTGTGTTGCAAACCATCATGGCCACTTGCATAGAAAACTAAAGTCCATAAAACTGCCAGGAGACCATGAGAAACAGTGAGTGGACAAATCAAAGCAGGAGAAAAGATGGAGAATCAATTGTATTTATACATATCAGCAACAAAGATTGAATGTTGGTGTAAAAAGTGTCGTTAGGAGGCTGTAAGTGTGGCTCAGTAACGGGTTAAGAACACTGCCTGCCCTTCCAGAGGACTTGAGTTCAAATTCCAGCACCCACATCAGGCAGCTCACAACTGCCTATAGCTCCAGTTCAAAGAGATCCAACACCCTCTCCTGCTTTCTGCAGGCACCTACATGTCTGTGTAAACACACACACAGTCTTTTTGAAAAGGCAAAATACTAAACGCCATATTAAAATTGTTCTCATCTTCAGCTATCTCCCTAAGACAAAAATTTTAGAGATACGCTAACTGAATCACTTGTCATGCATTTTCAGTCAGAACAGAATGCTGCATGCCTGCAATCCCAGCTCTTAGGAGGCAGAGACTGGAGGAACAAGAATTCAAGAACACAGTCTTACATGTGGAGGGAGTTCAGGGACTCCATGAAACCCTGTCTCAACACAGAAAAATCAACCCAGAGACAAAGCCACCAAGAAAAATGGCATGCATGTACCTCAAAGCCCATGGAAATAAAATAGTCCCAGCTACACTTTCTTCTGCGTGCCTTCTGCCGGTTGACATGTCTACCAACCTTTCTGACTGTTCTCTTCATTCCAACTCTTCAGTGTGGCTATTAAATGTCTTAATTAGCTCATTTAAATTTCACAAGAGCACTGACCTTTATGTTTTTTCAAGCATGATATTTTGTGCCATCCTGGATGCTCATCAATATTTATTAAACAACATAATTATGCCTAACTTACTCAAATTGGCACACGCAATATTGTTGAAAGTTCACTCCGATACTGTTGCTATAAATAAAAATATCTTAGTGGATTTGACTTATAGAGTCTAGGAACCGATCATTATTATTCTGTGTTGTTTGGTATACTGCATCTTTAGACTCGAGTAGATAACTGTGTGTTTTAATTAGATTGCTGTGGTTTGTTTATGTTGTCTTGGTTAACTCCTCTGCCCTCCAAGGGAAAAAGAGATCATATCTCATTTTCTTAGATGAGAAGATAATGTTTTATCAGTCTTGCATTGCCATAGTAACCAGAATGGACACTTGTGCAATGAGATGCTCCTATCCGCAGATCAAACTAGAAATAAATGCCTGTAGATACCCATGTGTGCACCGTGCCCTAGCAGGGGCAGCACACCTTGAGTGTGATAAACTAAAGTTGATTCATATACAACTAAATATTGCCTCCCGTCCTTTCATTATCAAATTCTCCGACATATTTATTTACAGGATGGAGGAAGAGCTAAAAATAACAGATACTATGTGTCTTAGTTACTTTCCTACTGCTGTGCAAGGAAACTTATAAAAGAAAGCATTTCATTTGGATTGTGGTCTCAGAGGGTTGCAGCCAATAGTGGCAGAGCAAAGACATTGTTGCATGAACAACTGAGAGATCACATCTTTATCCTTAAGCAACAGTGTGAGTCTTTTGTAATCTCACAGCCCACACCCAGTGGCATTCCTTCTCCAACAAGGCCACACCTCCTAATCCTTCCCAAACAGTTTCACAACACATCCAAACACATGAAATCTATGGGGACTCCTTCCATTCAAATCACCATACTATGTACAAAATGAAGACAACCCATCAAATCGTGTATCCAAGTAGCATGCGTGGCTGGTATCTAATGAATTGGTTGTTTGGATTACAAAGTATTGAACTGATTTAGGGATAAGTTTGGATTGCTTTAAATTTATAACTTGGGGAAGTGCAGAATAACTTAGACAATACTTCCTGTGGATGCCCGTGTACTCCCATCCTGATATGGGGCATGAATATATAATGGCATGACCTAGTTTCAGGGTTGATGTGGTTTTAGCAAACTGTAGTGATTTGTTCCCTCATGCCTGAGAATATAAATGCTGTATGTGACATTTATATTTCTTTCTACTAACAGTATCATTCCACAATCAGGTTTATCACCAGACACCCACCTGTTTAAAGAAGGGTCACCCCAAAATAGCTTACTTGCCTAACCTGATTTGGACTGATTTTTTTCCAACAAATATGTGATTTAGCTGGTCTTCATATGTTTAATCCTATTTGAACATCCTTTGATGCTGTTGACACTAACCTGTACTGCTTAAGGCTCTTTGTTCCCAGGGCATATACTGTTTCTGAGTTTTTGCATTGTTCGTTTGTTTTTCTGAAACCTTGACTGTTGTTTCTATCTTTTTCTCACCACCTCTGCCATGTTTGGTTCTGGAAATACTGTCTTTCAGCTTCCCCTTCAGTCCCTTCCTCTTGAAACCAGATACTGTTCACAGCTGTGGCTTCAGCTACCATAGTATTTGCTGTCCCTTAAAAGGGACTGTCTTTGCCCCATGTCTTCACAAACCCAGGTAGGCCAAGGACCACTCTTTTCTCTTGCCTTACATTGGGATACAATGTATACTTGGCCTAGCATTCTTAAGGTTCCCCCCTCATCTAGAGCCCCTAAATGCAACTAGTGCATAAAGTCTTCTAATTTGAGTTACATACAACTTCTGAAATAACGAATTTTCTACATTTCTGTTATTACCCTCCGACAATGTTTCATCATTCTTGTCTAAAGCATTGGGAGTTGGAGTTTCTTTTATTTATTTTTGCATTTGCCTTTTGTTTATGTGGGAGGAGGCTGCCTTCATGCCAGGATGCATGTGAGAGGTCAGAGAAGCTTAGAGTTTGACTTCTCCTTCCACTACCCGGGTTCCAGGAATTACATCCAGGACGTGAGACTTCGTGCCAGTTTCTTTACTGAGTGCTTGGCGTCCAGACTCACAATGCTCACTCTAAGCCTTTTTACAAACTTCACACAAAACAATGCACACCATAAGTCAGCTAACATATGGTCTTTGCCTGAACATCTGGCTTTAGTGGGTAGGTGTCTATCTCATAGGAGACAGTGTTTCTAACCACTTAGTGTGGCATGACAAAGCCTTTTATGACCCTGCCTCTCTGTCTCTCCATTTCCACATCTACCCCATCAAGAATGTGTACAGATAAACGTGTGTGTGTGTGTGTGTGCATACACACACACAACTTTACCATACGCACATACACACACACACGTGCACACACACACATGCACATACACACATGCACACACGTGAGCGCATATACACACATTCACACACTTTACCATAATCTATTAGAGTTACTTCTCCACCTGCAGCATCATCCTTGGCTGTTTCTTGTCTTTGTATTTCACGTGAGTCATCCACAAACATCTGTTTATAATGACCCTTTCCCATTTATACCAATCCTTTTGGGGCCCTCCTGCAACCAGTAAGTCATTTCCTCCTTGCCATAAGGGCATCTGCTGGATACTATATTGTGACATATGTGTTATAGTTCCAATAGCTTTAAAATAAGCTTCCTTAATATGGGGACTGTTTCTTAGCCACCCCTAATGACATCATGGGATCTTGAACATTGTGTGAATGGGTGAGCACATCTCTCAAGGTTAAGTAGGGAAGGCCAGAAGCCACATGTATTTTTAACACCTTGTTTATCAATGGCCCCTAATACCCGAGGTGCTCTCTGGGCAGGATTACAGATACACAAGATGGATGTGATCATGTTTGATTTAGACAAGTTAGAAGCCATTTCTCAGCTGGGTTTCATTAGGCTAGACTTCTAATACTTTTTTTTTGTACCCAACATCATTTATAAAAGGTAGATTGTAATACTAACCCATGTTAACTTAGATATAAGCTAAATAACTGTAAATTCTATGGTCAAATAAGACTTAGAGACAGCATAGCTCTACTTACTGTCTTGGGGCTTATATTGCTGTGATAAAACATGGTGACTAAAAGTCAACTTGGGGAGAAAAGGGTTTATTCCAGCTTACAACTCTCAGGTCATATTTCATCACTGAGGTAAGTCAGGGCAGGCCATAAAAGTAGGAATCTAGAGGTAGGTACTGAAGCAGAATCCATGGAGGACACCATTTACCGGCTTGCTCCTCGTGGCTTGCTCAGCCTGCTCTCAAATACAACCCAAGACCACTGGATCAGGGGCGCACTGCCCTCAGCCTGGTGGACATTCCCAAGTCAATCTTAATCAAGAAAATACCCACAGGCTTACCTGGATACCAGTCTAATGAAATACCTTTTCACTGGAGTTTTTTTCCAGGATGACTCTGGCTTGGGTCAAGATGAATGTGATCATGTTTGATTTAGATGGGTTAGAAGCCATTTCTCAGCTGGGTGTCATTAGGCCAGACTTCTAATACTTTAGGAAAGCCAACAGGACCCTGGATATGTATGCTTGAAGTGAGCAGCCTGATCCACCTCTCTTCACGGATTCCTGGCCATTTGCAAATTCTTTCCAACTTTTATTCTGTCATCATATTGAATAAGTTTACCTTCTCCCCAGGGGTTACTGTCTGGTTGATCAAAATGCAAAGCAAGCAGTTATCTTTGAGATAAGCATGCCAGGTTCTCCTGAGGCACTTCAATCCTTCAGAAGAAACTCACTCTTTGAATGCAGTTTTTGTTTGTCAAGACCACTGGGGGACACAGGAGAAGGATGCTGAGTGGACAGCTTGTGCCTAAGAACACAGATAAGAGTTTAGAAGGGACATATATGACATCATTTAAGACAGTGCTTGTCAGCACTAAAAATAAGAGAGAGAGAGTTTAGGAACATGTCTTGGAGGTGTGCTAAGTAAGTAGAAAAAGAATATGGACTCTAGTAAGCCTGGGTGAGGATATCCAGCCTTGCCTGTGCCTAGAGCTGCACAGTTAATGAAATCAGGGAGAGAGAAAGCCACTCCCATTGCTGGCGCTGGCATGGAATTCCTTCTAGTGAATGGGTCTCCTGTGTCCCTTAATAGCTTCTAAATGTCAATGAGGTCCATAGAAATTCAGGGTTCCTCCCCTCCCAATTGTCCTGAGAGTTATTTGGACTGTAGTTTGGGTCTTGACGAAATTCCCCAGAAGATGCCCCTGAAGGGTTGGGGTAAAAAAAAAAATGTCTGCTTTTATCTAGTGTAGCATTTCTCAACCTGTGGGTGGCTACCCCTTGCGGGGCTGAAAGACCCATTCACAAGGTCATCTAAGACCATCAGAAAACACAGATATTTGTGTCAAGATTCACACAAAATTATAGTTACCAAAGTAGCAATGAAAATAATTGTATGGTTGGGGACACCACGACATGAGGAACTGTATTAGAAGGTCACAGCATTAGAAAGGTTGAGAACTGATCCTCCAGAGCAAGGCAGAGGGCTTTTGCTATGTTTGTGCTCAGAGAATTTCATCTCTTCTGTACTGCAGAAGAATCTCTAGGCTGATATCAACCCTGAGTCATTCTAACCCAATTCACTAAAAAGCCGTGTTACACTGCTATGTCATGTGTGTGAGTATTTTGTCTGTATGTATGTACATGCCCAGCCATGTGTGTGCCTGCTGCCATGGAGGTCAGAAGCAATACCCTGAGACCAGAATTGCAGTTGGCTGTGAGCAGCCAAAAGAGGGTGCTGGGAATTGAACCTGGGTCCTCTGCAAGGGCAGCCTGTGCTCTCAACAGCTAAACTGTCTCTTTGACCCTCCAGCATATTTGTGTAGTTGTAGTTCCATTTTTATTGTTTTTTTCTTTGCATCTTTATACCAGCACAGCCCTATGTGGCATATGACAGCAGGTATTACGAACTGCCTTTTTTGTAAGCACAACTTACTACATGAAGAGCAGGCCTTAAGTGACCTGCTCCAGGTCATAAAAGAAGTCAGCAATAGAGGGGCTAAGATGTCCCAATAAGTAAAGATCTGGATTTACAAGGAGAACTTGAATTTGGACCTGCAAAACCTACATAAAAAGAAAGCCACACAGGATGGAACCCTGTAATCCCAACCCTGGAGACGTAAAGTCAGGAGAATCTCTGGTCTCACTGGCCAGCCTGTCTAACCTACTCAGCAAGTTCAGGTCACTCAGTCCCTGTCCCAGCAACGAGGTGGACTGTTTCTGCCAGGATGGTCCCTACACATCTTGATGCCAAGGATGACAGAGGTCTGATCATGAGCCCTCCAGTCCTTACAGAGTGACAGGAGCTAGAGTGGAAGCGGAGAGGCTGCTCTGTGCTCAGGATGGAGCAAAAGTGCAGAGCTTCATTGTCTGCTGACCTCACGCCCACTGCACTGAGCTTGCCTTCTGAGTTGATTCCCAGAGTATTTAGGGGGAAGTAGAAAAACATGCTCTGAGACGTGGAGCAAACGCACTTCTCTTTGGTGTGGCTTGATAAAGCATGGCCCTTGGATGGCAAGGTAAGGCAGGGCTGTTTCCTGCCTGAGAAGTGTAGGTACGGAGTAAGATATAGGAGGCAGGAAGGGAAGGTCCAAATTAAACTGAAGCTCATGTGGCTCTGGAAATTTCTAGAAATTTCTTTGAAAAGGGTTTTCTTTTTTTTTTTAATTTTTTAAAATTTATTTATTTTATGTATATGAGTACACTGTAGCTGTCTTCAGACACACCAGAAGAGGGCATCGGATCCCATTACAAATGGTTGTGAGCCACCATGTGGTTGCTGGGAATTGAACTCAGGACCTCTGGAAGAGCAGTCAGTGCTCTTAACCACTGAGCCATCTCTCCAGCCCCCAAGGGTTTTCAACTTGTATGTATTTCTGAGAAATTAGGGAAAAGGTAGAGAAAGGGGGGAAAATATAAAATTGCCAAACCTCAGTCAGAGACATGAAAAGAAGACTCCATATAAAAGTGTCCTTGGCTTCATGTTTTTAAGCCAGACTCTGGCAAGGGATTTAAGCCTGGAGAACAATTCATGGTGAGTCTATATTTTCAGCATAAAGACAGCACGGGGCAAGCATCTAGTGTTTGCCTTTATTAAACAGTTAAACTGGAAGGAAAGTATGGTGGTGTGTACCCATAACCAACCCCAGACCTGGGGAGGCTGAAGCAGGCAGAGGCAGTGAGCCAAAGGCTAGTCTGAGCCACACAGTGAGACTATGTCTCAAAAGAGATCTAGTTGCATTGTAAGACTCATTAACATGATTGAGCATTCAGCTTGAAGAATTAGATCCCCTGGGGTCTGTTTATGGACATAGATAATGAAATACAGCATTAAATACTTTTATGGGAAGACAGTAAAAGTATGGCATTAAATTTAATGAGGGGGGATATATGATAAAGGTGGCATTAAAGATATTCTCAAGTAAAGCATAAGTTAAGCACTCCTGTCAGTCATCAAATGCTGGCCCACACCGATCACAGGTGTGGCAGCTAATGTTTTACACTTGCCATTTCAACAATCCAAAATCCTACAAAAATGTTTCAAGTTTACTTATTTCACCCAGAGTTGGGTGACATCTACGAATGAGAGAAGCTGGGCTTGGTGTCTCAGGCTTGTCATTCCTAATACTCTGGAAGCTGGGGCAGGAGGATTATACATTCAAGGCCTGCCTGAGCAGCAAAATGAGTTCAAGGCCAGCCTAAGCAACGTGAGATACCCAAGAGGCAGAGGCAAGGCCCCCTAGGGCAAGATGCTTAGCTAGACTTGCTCAATGCTCGTAAGCTCCAGATTCAGCTATAGACCCTTCCCCAGAAGATAAAATGGAGTGCAGTTGAGAAAAATAACTGATGCCAACTTCAGGTTTCGACACACATCTGCACACACATGCACAGAAACATACAACATGCAAAAATAAGAAAGGTGGGCCTTGCTCTGCAGCCCTGCCTTGCCTCGAACTCACAATCCTCCTGAGAGTTGAGATGATGGATGTGTGCCACCACACCTGGTTGGAATTTTCATTTGTAAGGATATGAGGAAATGAGGAGCAGTTCATCTAAAGGGAGCAGTATGAACACATGGGTAACACGCTCCGGGATTAGCTGTCATCTGAGTTAACTGGAATTAGATCATGGTGAAATGAAGAGAGTGGCCAGAGCAGAAGGGGGACTAATGTCCTAGGAAGGAAGCAACTCAAACCACTGATCTCAGGACACCATGAGCAATACCATCAGGATACTGGCAGGACTGGAGCTCAGGATATAGAGGCATCTGTGTGGAGTTGTGCAGGGCATGATGCCACTGAGGCTGTCTCTCAAAGGCTCTGCCAACTGAACTGGAGAAGTATGGTAGGTGGCCATGCAGGTGTGGGGTTTTGTCAACATTGTCACACAGTTAGAAGTATCTGGGAGGAGGGAATCTCAGTTGAGGAATTGCCTCCATCAGATTGGCCTGAGGCCATGTGCGGAGCAATTTCTCACAGTCACCTTTGCCTGGGCAATCTGTTACATCTCTAGCTTTCTCCTTTCCAGTTGTGGATCTCTGTCCCATTTTGTGGTTGAGGTGAGTTGTTTTCATCTGAGACAAAGCAGGTGGAGGAAGAATTAGAGGCGCCACCAAGAGAAACGAGATGCCCAGGGAGAAACCAAAAGAGTGGTCCTGTTTCTTTTGAAAGGACTCCAGCAAGGTGTGGTTGTGAACTCGACTAAGAGGATGGGTTGGATCAGCCAGATGTTTCCCAAAGTGCTTTGGGAAAGTGAAGCCCTAGGGAAGGGCTTAGGAAAGGCCACCAGGGACCACTAACTGCGACTGACAATGACTGATTGGCTTGATAATCATCTTTCAGTTGCACAGATGTTTCCATTGATAGGAAATGTAAAGGCCATGTGCCTAATCAGGCCACCATGAGCTGGGCTGGAAATAGCGCTCAGTGCTTTTGACAGCCTCTATTGTGGTCTCCAGCTTCCCAAAGGGACAGCTGCCAACACAGCCATTCCCTGGGACTCTTGTGCCTCTGCATTAAACCCTTTCAGCCTTGTACTCTTTTTTATTTAAATATTTATTTCTATTTTACGTGTGTGAGTGTCTTGCCTGCAGGTTTATATGTTCACCATAAGCAGGCAGTGCCTGGAGATGCCAGAGGAGTCTTGAATCCCCTGGAGATGGAGACCCAGTTAGCTTTGAGCTGTCATGGGGGTGCTAGGAATTGAACCTGGATCCACTGCAAGAGAAGTCAGTGCTCTTAACAGCTGATTGGTCTCTCCAGGCCCTAGACGTTTTTTATTCTTGTTGAAATCCTACCCCAGGGAAACTCATCAGGCCTCCTGATGACAAGAGGACAGCAATAAAACTTGCACTGATTGTTTGAGCTAGAAGAATAGCCTTGTACTTTCAAGCTCAGTAGAGACACAGTGGCTCTTGTGGTTATGACATCATGCATTGAGCCTGCCTGGCAAGCAAGAAGACCTCACCTCCAAATGTCGTGGCCAGTCAAATCAACTTCGACAAATCCCATCAGCAGCTTAGTCTAGAGTGAAAAAAAAAAACATGGAATAGCAAATAAACATTCAGAAAGCTGTGAGAATGGACACTAGCAAGAATAAGAACCTCAGGACTGAGTATGGCCGACTGCTCAGGAGAGTCCATGATCACCTGTGAGCACAGAAAGGTACATTCTCAGGCACAACTCAATGCCTGCCAATCCTTTACTCTTTTAATAAAATTCCCATTTACTTGTTTAGTCAAATACCCAGGTGACCACTCCCCAACCAACCTGAGAGTAACCATCTCCCCAGAATCTATACTACAAACTGCTCACTAAGCCATCCAAAACCTAGGAGGCAGAAGATGGTGAAGAAGATAGCGTTACAGAAGTCTATCCCTAAGAGAAATAGACAAGACTTTTCCATTCCAAATATCCACATTGGGCGGGGCTCATGGCATGAAAGGGTTGGATGGGACACTAATATAGTGATGTTGGCTATTGTGGGGGGATTGTCCTCTGGACATAACACGATTTTCTGTCTTCTCGAAGTCTCTGCCACTGTGGTTACCCCCCTCAGGCTCATTCAAGATTGGGACCACTAAGGATTTACAATGGAAGTGGTGAGGGAGAGCTGCTCAAGGCTGTGCCCTTCACCCAAAGACTTATAGATAGTTCACAGTTGCTTTGGGGAAGAACTTTTCTTCATGAATACAGTACCCTGTAAGAAGCACATACTCATGTCAGTAATTTTAGTTAAAGTCATTGAATGTGGTTAGACAGATAACTCAGGGGTTAAAAACACTTGTGCATTTCCAGAAAACCTGGGTCAAGCTGCTCACAGATGCCTGTCACTCCAGTTCCAGGCTATCTATCACCCTCTTCTGGTCACCATGGGCAACTGCATGTGCACACACACACACACACACAGAGAGAGACAGAGAGAGAGAGAGAGAGAGAGAGAGAGAGAGAGAGAGAGAGAGGCAAATAAAAATAATCTTTAAGTTAAGCGGTTCATCAGACCTCATTTTGGTAGAGTCATTTCCTCTCTTCTATGGTGGATGTTCTATGAATACCAAGTAGACATTTGCTCACATCTCTTTGGAAAAGGTTCACATAAAGGCTGGGGGTATTAAGAGAAGGGAAGGCAAGACATAGACATATATAAACATGCTTCTATGTGCATATGTTCAGGTCTTAAATGACAGGATCAAAAGGCATATCTTATAATCTTATAATGTTTTAAAATTTATTTTACTTTATGTGCATCGGTGTAAGGGTGACAGATCCCCTGGAACTGGAATTACAGACAGCTATAAGCTGCCATGAGATGCTTGGAATTGAAACTGGGACCTCCGGAAGAACAGTCAGTGCTCTTAACTGCTGAGTCATCTCCCCAGCCCAGAAATCCTATATTTTTTAAAGTAGTCTAAGTATCCTTGTGACACAAAAATATCTGTGACAAAGCCATAACAAACGTTAGTACTATCAGTACCATATTTGGCTACCGAAATCCAAAATTTAAGAAACTACTACTTATCAGTCAGAGCTTAGTAAAACTTAGATATGATTTTCTTGGCAACCAAATTAGCAAATGTAGCTTAATTCTGTGCAGCAGCCTCACAATGAGAGGACCTGTTCTGATTGGTTCTGGAAACAGACAGACAATAAGCTATGTGTGTGGTAGATTGTGATTCGTTGTCTGGTATTGGAAAGGTGAGGGAACTCTGTTTTTTTTTCCTCAAGTACAGGCTAAGAAGTGGAGAAGGGTCTATGTCCTTCTTCCTACTGCCTTGGTTAGTTTTAACTGACGCCATTTAGAATCATCTAGAAAAGAGTTTTAAGGAAGAATCACCTTTATCAGTTTGGCCTGTGGGAATATCTATGGGAGGTTGTCTTTGTTTTTAATTGATGTAGAAAGGTCTAGCCCACTGTGGGTGGAACCATCCCCTGGGTAGGGGGTCCTGAACTATATAATATAGAGGAAAACTAGATGAAAGTTTGCATGTATTTCTTTCTCTCTGCTCTTGACCATGGATGTGAAGTGAACAGCTGATTTGAATCCCTGCCTTCCCCTCAGTGATGGACTATCACCTGGGATTGTGCTCCATATGACCCCCCTTTTCCCTAAGTTGCTTTCTGTTAGGCTATTTTATCACAACAACAGAAATGAAAGTAGAACATACTGCTCTTTTCAAAGTCTGCTCCTGTCCTGTGTGGGAACTCGGTGTTCTGGCAGGCTATGCGGGAAAGAAACTCTACAAAGCTTTGGTGTATTCCGTGCTCTGGTACATTGCTTCATGGTACAGGGATATTTACAGAAAAGGTTTTGTTTGTGGCTTCCTCTGTTTAACCTTTATTTACTTAAACCTTTAAAAATCCCATTTTGACCTTGTAGCCCAACTCAATTAATGGTGCCACTTGAACAAGGACAAATAAAAGCAGACAAAAATAGGTCATTTGTGCATTAAAATTATCACGTACAAGAGCCCAATAATAGCCTCTTGAAGGAGCAAAGCAACCTGACAGAGGGCAAACAGTTCACTTTTCCCATTGGTTTTAAATTGAAAAAAAAAAAAAAGCAAAATAAACAAAACCAGACTTGGCGTGTAGTAAGACTACAATAAGCATGTAATGAATAAATCAAAGTGCAGAAGAAAACAGTCAAAGTGACAGTCTTCCATAGCCATAGCTTATTTTAGTGACAGCTACCCCCACTATTTGTCATATAGGAAGGAATTCATTAGGATAAGTGAATTGAATTTAACACTCAAAGCTGCTTTAAATTGCAAGGTTCAATAATTTTAATAAAAAATGGATAAACTCGGGACCCAGGAAGGATGTGATGCCGTGTTCAGAGAGTGGTTATGGCAATGCCAGCTATGAGATAATTGAATTTCAACCGATCAGAGTGGTGGCTCATCCCTGTAATCCCAGCATTTAGGCAGCTGAGGCAGAAGGATTAGCACAGGTATGACGCATACAGGCTTTTGGCATGAGTTCTAAGTCAGCTTGGTCTAAAGCACACATCCTTTCTCAAAAAAAAAAAAAAAAAAGAAAGAAAGAAAGAAAGAAAGAAAGAAAGATTTTTATAGGAACAAGACACTCTAGTGATTTCTGTGAAGTAAGTATGTTTACTTCATAATTTAAAATAAGTAAGTCTGAAAAACCAAGCTTTAAATATCTCTCAACAGAATTATCATGGAGTGGCATTGGTTAACATTAGCTTCTTGAGGCCTGCAGATTGATAAATCTGCTTGTAAGTATAGGTCCTTTGGTCACTAGGAAATGAGAGTTAATGATATTCCTGATTGATGTGAAAAGGGAGCAGGAGACAGAGCCTTGGGATGTAGCTGCCCCATCTTCATAATAATAAAACTAACAATAGTAATAAGTAGTAATTGTAACACTCCTCAGACAACATTTAAGAGGTTTGAATTCAGACTGGGTTGTATATCCCGTGTCGTAGATGTGACTAACACGGGTTGCTTTAGTTGCTTGCAACCTGAGCGTGGGGATTCACTTCTGAAGGCTGAGAGGTTCCTGTTGCTAAGAACTTCCATCTTGGAGGCTGCAGAGGACCTTGGTTCGATTTCCAGCACGAAGATAGTGGTCACAACCATCTGTAACTCAGTTCCAGGAGATCATATGTCCTCTGCTGGCCTCCATGGACACCAAGCCTTCACATAAAGTACAGATGTACATGTGGGCAAACTTGTACACATAAAATAGATAAATTAGATATTATATATCCTGCTTGATAAACGAAAACTCTGTTAGCCAGAACCCACATTATGTTGAAAAAGCTCCTACATTTTGGTTGAACTATGACAACTCCAAAAACTATAATAATTTTGCTTATAGGTGCATGATAGTCTATATCTCCAGGATGTTACCCTTACCTGCTCTTCCAACCCCAAGTAATGGCTGGCCAGGGAAGAAGTTCTTTCATCTTCTGCCATTCTTTAGCTGGCTGCCACTGGCTCTCCCCTGCAATGGCCACTTACAGGCCCAAAAGGCAGCTTTCAAATCTCCTTCATGTCCTCTGTTCTCTAAAACCTGTAAGAAGGGAGTCTCATGCTGTCACGTGGGTCTGAACTCTCCTTCAGGCCCTTCATCCTGTTGTCTGCTTGACTACAGATACAAAACCGCAAGCCTTTCACTTTTCAGTGTCAAAGCCACAAACTGTGCTTTGGGCTGAGTGGAAGTCCCTAAAGCTCTAGGGAACTTCTCAGGCCCTGAAGGATAGCAGCTGGAAGCTGTGTCTCCTTACCCAAACCTCAAAATGCTAAGACAACAACAAACACCCAGACTTGCTGTTTGTGTGTTCCCGTCCCTGTTACCTATGGACGAACAGGTAAACTCAGGGAAAATAGAGTTCCTTGTAACACGACAAATGGACAATTTGAATGAGAAATGTTCAGGGTTTGAATATTGTGGTACTGTTTAGAGAAGGTTAAAGGGTGTGGCCTTGCTGGAGGAAGAGCATCACTGGTGTGCATTTTGCGAGCTGATAGGCTCAACCTCCTTCACTCTCCTCTCTCTTCTCTCAGCTTCCTGCTCCTGCTGCCATGCCTCCCCGCCATGATGGATTTAGCTCCCCTTGGAACCATAACCCTGAATAAACTCATCCTGCTCTTAAATTGCCTCTGTCAAGGTGCTTTATCACGGCAACAGAAAAGTAACTAATGCAGAGTTTTGCAAACGACACTAAATCGCTACCCTTCCCACAGCCGTACCAATTACTGACTCGCTTAAACTAACTGCTTCTCTTATATACTAGAAAAACATTAACTGGTGTAGGACCTTGTTCCCATAGAAAGCTTTTGTAAAACAATAGCACACCCTGAGACTTCAAATGTAAAGAAGTGCCTGAAATTGAATTTTATTGGATATATAATAATATTTCTCAAGGCAAGGTCCTCTGTCTGTATAGAGTTACAACGTTATAATATTGTATTTACATTTCAATAATAATCAAAGCATAATTTACCTAAACCATTGTTTATTTTGTTTGTATTTTTTTTTAATGACTGTGAGTGTTTTGTCTGCATGGGTCTCTGTCTTGCACCACATGCCTGCCTGGTGCATTTGGAGGCTGCATTTCCTGGAATTACAAACAACTGTGAGCCTCCATTTGGGTGCTGGGAACTGAACCTGGATCCTCTGGAAGAGCAGCCAGTGTTCTTAACCACTGAGCCATCTCTCTAGCACTACTTTCTTTTGTTGTTGAAGCCCGTCTCCCTATGTATTCCAGGATGATCTTAGACTTTCAATCCTCCTGCCTCATCCTTTCCAGCTGAGACGACAGTTGGAGCCACGTTACCCAGCAACTGTCTGAGTGATGACCTTTCAACTCTTGCAGTTTCTAGTTCTAAGTACTCACATTCGATTCCATGCTTAGTAAAGGAATTGATGTCAGAAGAGGAAGATTGTGTGACTAAAAGCAAATAGTTAAGTTCTGTCTTACCATGTGGGTCCTGGGAATCGAACTTAGGTGATCAAACTTCACAGTAAGCTCTTTAACTGCTAGCCTCAGTGTCTTTCTTCCTTACAAATATTATATCCAATAGATAGGACCTGCTGAAATAACTTCCCAGTGAAAGGACATTATCAAAATGACAGCAGTCAAAGATATCTTAATCATTCTCCGCAAAGAACTGAAGAATAAAGATATAATGATGAGTTTGAATAAAATAAAGACCAAATAAAGGCACAAGGTCATCCCAGGGAGGAGGCAGAAGCTGCAGATGATGGCACCTCTACCCTGGTAGGCATTAGAGTTGCCATGACATCTTTAAAACAATGTGACAGCTCTGTTAAACATCAATTAAATTAGATTCCAGACCTGTGAGCCACACATGTATAATTCAAAGCTTCCCAGGTGATACTGACATGAAATTGGGACGGGGAGGCACTCTTGTGGAGCAATTAAAATAAAGTATCAGATAGGAGAGTTGGACCGTGCACTACACAAGGTTCACAGAAATAGAAGAAACCTAATACTTTAAAGAAATTGCTTTGCAGGCTAGGAGGTAATTCAGCTTCAAATACTGGTATCACCCTTTGCCTGGGTGCTGATCATACTGTTTTGTCGTGTGTGTGTGTGTCTGTGTGTGTGTGTGTGTGTGTGTATTTGCCTGTCATGACATGGATGTGTAGGTCAGAGGACAACTTGCAGGAGTCAGTTCTCTCCTTTCAGTGGGTAGGTTATGAGCATCTAACTTAGGTAACCCCATTGGTGACAAAGGCCTTTGCCCACTGAACCTTCTCACTTGGCCCTTACCATAATTTTTTAAAAAATATAGACCTGGGGAAGATTTTCATTCCTATATACTGAATGTTTTTATTTCATTCAAAAGAAACAGATAATATTACCAGGAAAATTTGTTTTGCTTTAAAACTAACCCACGCACGAGTAGAGTCTGAAAACCATTAACAGCAAACGGATGCGGATCCAACGGGTGGAGTCTGCCACCTGAGAAAGCTAATGGGCAGTAGCATATGTGGGTATGTTAATTAAAGTTAAATACAGCCTGAGCATGTGTTCTAATGGGAGTCCTGGCAACTGAGTCGTCAGGGCTGATGTTCAGAAAAACACAACAGCAAAAATCAAAGGACAATGATACAGTGTGCCAGAGCAATCACAGAACTCCGGACAGCGAAGCACATGGAGATAAACTGGGCTACAGTTGGCCGCTTCTTCATACATCACCTCGGAGGTCTAGCCACTTTTGATTCAGCGAGTGGCAGAATTTTCAAATTGGATGTGGGGAAATGAATTTCTATGGGGTTTATTTTAAAAGGAAGAAAATTTATGGAGGTTAAAAAAAAATAGGGAAAAATGTGAAGACTCCTTGGCTCTCAACCTTCTTGTATCAAGTCCTTCACAAATATCCTCTGGAAATTATTTATTAATTCATTTGTGTTGTGTTGTGTTGTGTTGTGTTGGAGGCATGTATGTGGCATGGTGGCCTTGAGGAGGTGAAAGGACAACTGTCCGAAGTTGGGTCTCACCTTCCAACACGTAGGTTTCTGGAACTGAACTCGGATCATCGGGCTTGGCAGCAAGCTCCTTTACCCACTGAACTATTTTGTCAGCTCCTCTTTACAAACAGTCTGTATGACAGTTAGGCCCTAATTTATCTTCCCAGGAAGTGATCAATCAAAACCTAGAGAAATAGAAGCATATAAATTCCAATTCTGCTTCTTTCGGTATTCACAGGAGAAAGTGGGCAGAACATGGAATTGCACATGGGCTGACCCCTGCAGTTCCAGGTGGACTATGGATTTGGTACGTAACTGATTACAAACTCTTGATATACTAAGTAAATCAAATATTTGGGTGCGCTTTGATTGAGATAATTGAGTTTTAAGGATTTACTCTCAATTAAAAATGAGGGGGTATCACTAAATGTTCAGTACTTTGGATTGCATTAAAAATCAAAGCCAGAACTCAAACTGTGACTCAGTTGACAGAGCTCTTTTCTGGCATGCATGATGATGGAGGACTATTTAATTCTGGATCCTGCTATTTCTGGAGTTTAGCCATTCTTGACTTTTAAGACAACTGGAGATGCTCCAAAGTAGAGTCTTTTATCTTAATATTTTTAACTAGAACCAAACTGTTCAGAAAACCCACCCCATAAAACACTAGTGCTCCAGGAAGTACTTTGGAGTCTGAATCCATGGTCTCCTCACCGACTGTAGTGAGCACAAAGGCAAAGGCCCTGTTCTAGGCAACAAAGCTGTTCGTTTCTGATCTGGTACCACACGTCTTCTGCTTTGCTCTTGTGAAAGCTTTCTGGCCTACGATCCACTAAGTCCCAATACAGGGATCATTATTGATCTAAGGAAGGTTAATGTTGGTATTTACATCTGCTCAGAGTTGTCAATATGTGGCTTATTCAGTTTTGCTTAACTATTACTTACTTATTGATATGTACGGTGTATATGTAGATACATGGGTAAAATTGCACATACCCCTATGTGCAGTTGCAGAGGCTTCTTTCAGGTGTCTTCCTTCCCCTATCCACCTTATTTTTTGACAGGGCCTCTCGGCCTGAGCTCCTAGAATCCCCCTGACACCTCCCGCCAACACTGGGGTTATGAGCCAGGGTGGCCATCCCTGGATTCTGTGTAGGTGATGAAAATTTGACCTCACGTTTTTGCTTTCACAGCTTACCCACTGCATCATCTTCCTTCCCAGCCTCTGCTCTATTTTCAAGATGGAATCTCACACAGTCCAGGCTGGTCTTGGATCTTCTGTGTAGGCCAGGATGACCTAACTCCTGGTCCTCCTGTCCCTATCTCCTATATGCTGGAATTGCAAGTATATGCCAGGAATCCAGCTTTAGGTTTTTAGATTGAAGGGGGCTTCTCTAGTTGCATTTGCCAAAGGCAAGCCTTGGGTGTGGGTATTTCCATGCAGCTTGCCCAGTGTTTCTCCAACTCCATTGCCAAATTGAGTTATCTGCCCCAAATCTACATGATCCAAAAGTGCACTTCCTGCCAGGCACGAGGCGTGGGAAGGGTCATGATTAGTCCCTGGAACAAGCACTCAGCCATTGAACCTGACCTGAAAATAAACTCCCCTCTGCAGAACATTTCCTGTGTCAAGCAACCTGACTCTTCTTCCTTCAGCTCAAACACAGGAAGATTGTCACTGTTTGGCCAGCAAGCAGGGCCATGACCTAGCTTGAAAGGAAACCCTTGGGGCTCTAGGCTAGCTCTTAAATCAAGTCCAAACTCTCCTGCCTGGGACCTGCATGTCACTGTTTTCTTACATGTCTGGAGCATAGTAGGCATAGAAAATAGTTGTTGAAGAATGAGTTGGAAAATCTCCCAGCTTTCTAATGCTCTTACCTGTTTTGTAATTAAGGACAAGCTCCAGGGTTCCCCAGGATTCTTTTCTCTACTTCATATTTCTCTTTTTCTTTCTCTTTAGTTTCCTAAGTTCTGCCCAAGCACACCTGCTCCCTACAGAAGCTACACACCACCTTCAAGCCTCTTCCTTTGCTCTCTGATAGTACTCTCTGTGGTCAGAACAAATTGTATGTACACACATACAGTCAACCTTTCATTCAAATCTATTTAAACATTGTATGTGTGTACAGGTAGGGGAGGGGGCTTTTCTTAGTCTTCCATTGCTTAATGACAGAACTCACTGTGCCTCGGACACGTTGCACACACCTCCATCTCATTTGTCTGTACACACTGCCTTGGCTTTAAAACAAAGGTAGATTTGTGTGTGTGTGTGTGTGTGAGAGAGAGAGAGAGAGAGAGAGAGAGAGAGAGAGAGAGAGAGAGAGAGAGAGAGAGAGACAGAGACAGAGAGACAGAGACAGAGAGACAGAGACAGAGAGACAGAGACAGAGAGACAGAGAGAGAGAACAGAACAGGAAGTGACGTCAGATATGGAAGCCGTGCCAGTCCACAAACCTCTGTTCCTCTGTTCCCGTCTCCTGGGCCCCACTTCTAGGTCCACTTTTCAAAAGTTTCCTAACTTCCTCAATCACATGGGCACCAAGTGTTCCCACACTCAAGCTAGGACATTTCATATCCAAACCGTGCTGTGAGTGATGTGCTTTGAATCAGAGTCAAACAGCATTAAATGAGCTGAAAATTTGGTGAGACCCAAAATATATGCCAGACTCTTCTAACAAACTCCAGGCAGCCTGCAGGATACTGGCAAGGACTCCACAGAGGCAGGCCAGCATTTACAACTGGAACCCAGAAGGAACTGGCAAAGGGGTAACCAGATCAGAGACTCCATTTGTGAAGTGTTGTCCTTGGGCCAGAGCAGCACAGCATCTTTGTGATGCAGAGGGGAGAAGAGTGCTGCCCACCACCATCTGGACATGATACGCTGTTGCACCTGTAAACTCACAGGAGGTCGCTGGCAGAAGGCTGGGCCCATCATCGTTCCATCATGGATAGGGGATGTGCTCTCAGGACCCAGCCCTCCCTGAGAGCTATAGGCATCAATGGTTTCTGAGGCAGGGAGAGTCATATCTTCAGTGGTATGCCCACTAAATAACTCCTCAGCCATGCTCATGCAGGCACCCCTAATGAAATGCAGTCTGGCTAGAAAATTTTTTTTAAAAGATAATAAAGTAGGAGGAGATAGGTAGATACAATGGGAAGAAGAAAGGGTTCAGTGGGAGGGCATAGTCGATGAAAGAAGACAGTGGGGGATATGATCAAAGTAGTCTGTGTTTGTGTGTGTGTGTGTGTGTGTGTGTAATTGTGAGAGAATAAGTATATTTTTTTAAAAAATCCAAGCATATTTCCCAAAACATATTTTTAAATTAATTTTTATTGGATATTTTATTTACACTTTAGATGTTATCCCTTTTTCTCATCCCCCACCAGAAACCTCCATCCCATCTCCCCTCCTCCTGCTTCTATAAGGATGTGCCCTCACCCACCCACCCACCCACTCTGACCTCCCCACCCTCTTATTCCTCCCATACTGGGGCATCCAGCCTTCACAGGACCAAGGATGTCTTCTCCCACTAATGCCCGACAAGGTCATCCTCCCCTACATATACAGCTGGAGCCATGGGTTCCTCCCTATGTGCTCCCAGGCTGGTGGTTTAAGACTCTGGGAGCTATGGTTGGTTGGTATTGTTTTTCTTCCACCAGGTGGCAAACCCCTTCAGCTCCTTCAGTCTTCTCTCTACCTCCTCCATTGGGAACCCCATGATCAGGTCAATGGTTAGCTGTGAGCATCTGCCTCTGTATATGTCAGGCTCTGGCAGACCTCTAAGGAGACAGCTATATCAGGCTCCTGTCAGCATGCACTTCCTGGCATCCACATCAGCATTTGCCTTTGGTGTCTGCACATGGGATGCATACTCAGGTGGAGCAGTCTCTGGGTGGCCCCTTCTTCAATTTCTGTCCCACACTTTGTCTCCACATTTGCTCCCGTGAGTATTTTGTACTCCTTCTAAGAAGGACTGAAGCACCCACACTTTGATCTTCCTTCTTTATGAGCTTCATGTGGTCTGTGAGTTGTATCTTGGGTATTGCAAGCTTTTGGGCTAATATCCACTTATCAGTGAGTGGATACCATGTGTGTTCTTTTGTGATTGGGTTACCTCACTCAGGATGATATTTTCTAGTTCCATTCATTTACCTAAGAATTTCTCGAATTCATTGTTTTTAATAGCTGAGTAGTACTTCATTGTGTAAATGTACCACACTTTCTGTATCCATTCCTCTGTTGTAGGACATCTGGGTTTTTTCCAGCTTCTGGCTATTATAAATAAGGCTGCTATGAACATAGTAGAGCATGTGTCCTTGTTATATGTTGGAGCATCTTCTGGGTATATGCCCATGGGGGTATAGCTGGATCTTCAGGTAATGTCCAATTTTCTGAGGAAACATCAGACTGATTTCCAGAATGGTTGTATCAGCTTGCAATCCCACCAACAATGGAGGAGTATTCCTCTTTCCCCACATCCTCGCCAGCATCTGCTATCATCTGAGTTTTTGATCTTAGCCATTCTGACTGGTGTGAGATGGAATCTCAGGGTTGTTTTGATTTGCATTTCCCTGATGTTGAACACTTCTTAGGTGCTTCTTGGCCATTTGAGTTTCTTCAGTTGATAATTCTTTGTTTAGCTCTGTACCCCATTTTTAATAGGGCTATTTGGTTGTCTGGAGTCTAATTTCTTGAGTTCTTTGTATATATTGGATATTAGCCCTCTATCAGATGTAGGATTGGTAAAGATCTTTTCCCAATCTGTTGGTTGCCATTTTGTCCTATTGACAGTGTCCTTTGCTTCACAGAAGCTTTGCAATTTTATGAGGTGCATTTGTCAATTCTTGATCTTAGAGCATAAGGCATTTGTGTTCTATTCAGGAACTTTTCCCTTGGGCCCAAGTATTCTATTCAAGGCTCTTCCCTGCCTTCTCTTCTATTAGTTTCAGTGTATCTGGTTTTATGTGAAGGTCCTTTATCCACTTGGACTTGAGCTTTGTACAAGAAAATAAGAATGGACAGATTTGCATTCTTCTACATGCTGACCTCTAGTTGAACCAGCACCATTTGTTGAAAATGCTGTCCTTTTTCCACTGGATGGTTTTAGCTCTTTGTCAAAGATCAAGTGACCTTAGGTGTGTGGGTTCATTTCTTGGTCTTCAGTTCTATTCCATTGATCTTCCTGTTTGTCTCAGTACCAATACCATGCAGTTTTTATCACTATTGCTCTGTAGTAACAACTTTAGGTCAGGGATGGTGATTCCTCCAGGAGTTCTTTTATTGTTGAGAATAGTTTTTGATATTGTGGGCTTTTTTGTTAATCCAGATGAATTTACAAATTGTTCTTTCTAACTCTATGAAGAACTGAGTTGGAATTTTGATGGGTATTACATTGAATCTGTAGTTTGCTTTCAACAAGATGGCCATTTTTACTATATTAATACTGCCAATCCATGAGCATGGGAGATCTTTTCATCTTCTGAGATCTTTTTCAATTTGTTTCTTCAGAGACTTGAAGTTCTTGTCATACAGATTTTCACTTGCTTGGTTAGATTCACACCAAGGTATTTTATATTATTTGTGACTATTGTGAAAGGTGCCATTCCTTAATTTCTTTCTCAGCCTGTTTATCCTTTGAGTAGAGGAAGGCTACTGATTTGTTTGAGTTAATCTTATATCCAGCCACTTTGCTGAAGTTGTTTATCAGGTTTAGGAGTTCTCTGGTGGAAGTTTTGGGGTCACTTAAGTATACTATCATATCATCTGCAAATAGTGAAATTTTGACTTCTTCCTTTCCTATTTGTATCCCTTTGACTTCCTTTTGTTGTCTAATTGCTCTGGCTAGGACTTGCAGTACTATATTGAATAGATAGCAAGAGAGTGGGCAACCTAGTCTAGTCCCTGATCTTAGTGGGATTGCTTCAAGTTTCTCTCCATTTAGTTTGATGTTGGCTACTGGCTTGTTGTATGTATATTGCTTTTACTATGTTTAGGTATGGGTCTTGAATTCCTGATCTTTCCAGGACTTTTACCATGAAGAAATGTTGAATTTTGTCAAATGCTTTCTCAGCATCTTGTGAGATGATCATGTAATGTTTTTTCTTTGAGTTTGTTTATGTAGTGGATTATATTGCTGGATTTCTGAATATTGAGCCATCCCTGCATTCCTGGAATAACGCCTACTTGATTATGATGTGTTCTTGGATTCAGTTTGTGAGAATTTTATTGAGCATTTTGTATCGATATTCATAAGGGAAATTGGTTTGAAGTTCTCTTTCTTTGTTGTGTCTTTGTGTGGTTTAGGTATGAGCATAATTGTGGCTTCATAGAACAAATTGGGTAGTGTTCCTTCTGTTTCTATTTTATGGGATTCTTTGAAGAGAATTGGTATTAGGTCTTTCTTGAAGGTCTGATAGAATTCTGCACTAAAACTATCTGGTCCCGGGCTTTTTTGGTAGGGAGATTTTAATCATTGCTGCTATTTCTTTAGGGGTTATAGGACTGTTTAGATGGTTTGTCTGCTCTTGATTTAATTTTGGTACCTGGTATCTGTCTAGAAAATTGTCCATTTCATCCAGATTTTCCAGTTTTGTTGAGTACAGGATTTTGCAGTATGATCTGATGATTTTTTTAAATTTCTTCAGTTTCCGTTGTTATGTCTCCTTTTCATTTTTACTTTATGCATTTGGATACTGTCTCTGTGCCCTCTGGTTAGTCTGGCTAAGGGTTTATCTGTCTTGTTGATTTTCTCAAAGAACCAGCTCCTGGTTTTGTTGATTTCTTTGTATAGTTCTTTTTGTTTCTACTTGGTTGATTTCAGCCCTGAGTTTGATTATTTCTTGCTGTCTACTCCTCTTGGGTGTATTGGCTTCTTTTGTTCTAGAGCTTTCAGGTGAGCTATCAAGTTGCTAGTGTATGCTCTCTCCAGTTTCTTTTTGTAGGCACTTGGAGCTATGAGTTTTCCTCTTAACACTGCTTTCATTGTGTCCCATAAATTTTGGTATGACAAGCCTTCATTTTCATTAAATTCTAAAAAGTCTTTAATTTCTTTCTTTATTTCTTCCTTGACCAAGTCATCATTGAGTAGAGTGTTGTTCAGTTTTCAAGTGTATGTGGGCTTTCCATTGTTTTTGGTATTATTGAAGACCAGTCTTAGTTTGTGGTGATCTGATAGGATGCAAGAAATTATTTCAATCTTTTTGTATCTGCTGAGACCTGTTTTGTGACCAATTATATGGTCTATTTTGGAGAAGGTACCATGAGGTGCTGAGAAAAAGGTATATTCTTTTGTTTTAGGATAAAGTGTTCTACAGATATCTGCTAAATCCATTTGGTTCATAACTTCTTTTAGTTTCACTGTGTCTCTATTTAGTTTCTTTTTCCATGATTTGTCCATTTCTGAAAGTGGGGTGTTGAAGTCCACCACTATTATTGTTTGAGGTGTAATGTGTGCTTTGAGCTTTAGTAAGGTTTCTTTTATAAATGTGGGTGCCCTTGTATTTGGAGCATAGATATTCAGAATTGAGATTTCATCTTGGTAGATTTTTCCTTTGACAAGTATGAAGTGTCCTTCCTTATCTTTTTTGATAACTTTTTGTTGAAAGTCAATTAGATATTATAATGGCTACTCCATCTTGTTTCTTGGGACTATTTGCTTGGAAAATTGTTTTCCAGCCTTTTACTCTGAGGTAGTGTCTGTCTTTGTCACTGAGGTGCGTTTCCTGTATGCAGCAAAATTCTGGATCCTGTTTATGTATCCAGTCTCTTACTCTACGTCTTTTTATTGGGGAATTGAGTCCATTGATGTTAAGAGATATTAAGGAAAAATGATTGTTGCTACCTGTTATTTTTCCAAAACACATTTTCTTATTCTCCCCACGGCCAGCTTCTGTAATATGACTTCTGTTTCTGTATGTGTCTCAGACAACCCCTAGGGCAACATGAGTCCATTCTGACAAGGTAAGAATACAAGTTTTATTTTCCCTTCCCACCTGGGTGATAGGTTCTGAATAAACACATGGAAACTAAGTAAACCTAAACTTCTTTTCCCCATAATGTGCAGTTCTTAATTCCGAAGTTCTGAAAAAAAAAAAAACCATAATGCTTAATTCTCTTCTAACTTTATAGAAAGATCACACTGCTGTCTGGCAATACCCTAACCTCAACCTCATTTGAGCAGCAGTAGTTTTGTGAATGGGCCAGTCAAGGGCAGAGAGGATCAAATTGATTAAATTCCAACTTTAAGGTCCATAGGATGGAACATAGCAGTCGTGTCGAGACAGATGAAGGCTTATTGGACTTGAAGTACATGGTTAATTTAAACCAACAACAAAAGACACACTTGCCTTTGGGCAGACAGAAGGTTGACAGACTCCGGGTTTGCTGCTTGGGGTTCTGACTCACTTGTCTGGTTTTCTGCCCTTTGTTCTCTGTGGAAGCTGGTGGGGCTCTTCTCTGCCTTCTAGCTGGGTAGATGAAATGTTTTCAGTCCAGACTCTGGAGTTCCCAAGAAAGGGCAAAGCTTGCCTCAACCCAAAAGATGATTGCCTCTGCTTTGAGAAGCAGTATAGTAGGTCTGCTGATAAAATGGGTTGTTAATGGTACAGATTCAGAGATAAGACAACCATGTAATTTACAGTCACCTGACACTTGGCCAGGCCAGCAGAAACACCACAGTCATGGACGCTCCTGCTAAGAAGGCTTATAGAAACTTGCTATGTTAAACATATGACTTGGAAGCTGGACAGATTCTCAAAGCCAGGTACTGCAGAACTAGGGAATGACATTTGGTTTTGTAGCTCTATTTCTCCTGCAGTGGGCAGCAGCCAGGGCTTCAGAGGAGACATTGTTGGGTCACCTTTGTCTTGGTACATAGCTCCTTTTCCCCTGCCCACCCCAACACACTCAGATTTGTGTTTTACTCCTTGCATGAGGACCTCTCAACTCTAGGAAGTCTGGTGACTTGATCTCTCTATGCCGCTGATATCATGTTAAGGGGATCTGACAGGATCTGACACACATTCACAATGGAGACAGCTAGAGGATCAGGTCAGCATTCAGCACAGTTGGAAGGCCGCAGCTTCACTCAGCTCACTGCCGTCTAAGGGTCTCAAGACAATTTCCCTTCCTCTATTTTCTTCACAGATCTCAGACCTATGTACCAAAGCTCCTCTCAGTCTCAGCTCAGTTCTTACCCTATGTGTCTTACATGGCACACCTCCTAAGATATGTTTTGTATTTCTAACTTTGTCCTGGCATTTGAACACTTGGTCTCCAGTTACTGGCATTATTTGAGGTTCTTTAGGTGGTACGGCCTCACTGGAGTAAGTATGTGACTGGGGATAGGCTTTAAGGGAAACAAGAAAGTCCTGGGTGACTTCCAATTTGTTCCTTCCACGTTGTGCTTGGGGTTCAAGATGTGATCGCTCAGCTTCCGGTCCCTGCCGCCATATCCTGCTGCTCGTTGCCATGCTGCCAGCCAGCTGCCATAGACTCTTATCTGTCTGGAATTGTACCTATGTATGAATTGTACCTATTATGTACCTAAATAAACCTTTTCTTCTATAAGATGTGTTGATTGTTGCATTTTATCATAGCAACAGAAAAAAAATAACTACATACAAAATTACACTAACGTAAGGAAGTTTAACAAGTCTTAGATTGGAGAGATAGACGTGGGCTAAAGACTAGGACGAAACACTCTCCAGCAACTCAGAAGGAAGCTGTAGCCACCCCCTCTAAGGGGGTTCTGTGGGTTGAATATGAAGGTTTTCTTTCACTCAGAACCACTGCACCTTTAAACTAAATGTCTAAACCTGTCCACATGCTGGCTGGGCATCCCTGATACCAAACCCTGAGACCTGAGATGTTCTAAAATCTGAACAGATTTCACATCAGACTTTATGTGACAGTTCATACAACTAAAGCCTGAAAATAGTCCCATCTAATGCTCCTCACATGTTTATAGGCTTTGTGGAAAACGAGGAAATCTTATTTTAATGCCTGGGTACCTCTCCCAAGATTTCTCACTGTGTCTATGTAAATATCTTAAAACCTTGGGATGGAATGTCTAAATTCTAAAACACTTTCATTCTAAAAGACAAACAGGTAGATTCTTCTGCTGTCCCTTGTCAGCTTTGTTATTGTGATTTTAATCCTTGAGCAAGAAGCTCACCTCAGATCTTGTAAGCAAGTAAAACCCAAAGGAGTTTGAGTCAGTAATTTCCTAGCCTGTGTGAGAAAGCTGAATGCTAGGAAACCATCCCTTAGAGAAAGCATCTAATTGAGGTTGTCTCTAGGATGTTGGCACAACATGTACCCCAGATGCAGCGGTGGCAGATGGAAAAAAAAAAAAAAGTGACATCTGAAGGTCTAGCTTCTCCATTAGCTAATTGTGTTGTGAGGTATTCACCAGAGAAGACTGCTCTGACACGGGGTTAAGCCAAGAAAAAGTCTTTATTAGTCAGCCAGTGACTCCACTGTGAGTTTGGGATCCCAGTGGAGCCCCAAGCCTTTCTCAGGGTGTGTTTTTAAACACAAAAGCTGTGCTCTGGGTGCCTGGGTGAGTCGGTACCCAGGGAGGACCTGCCCCTTCTCAGAGGTGAAGGGGAGGAGGGAGGGAGGAGAGGCAGAGGAATAGGGAGAAAGGGGGGGGTCAAATAAATAAATTAATTAATGGAGGGAAAAAAACAAAAACATGTTCTGGGTTGACATACTTCAGTTAACAAGAATAGTTAGCCAGAAGCAAACTATAGAAGCTATAAAGCAAAGTTAGTACATTTTGAGACTTTCTCAGATTGATGGATTTTAGGTCTCTGTTTTCATTTTGGCAGGTGGTGCTGTCTGCTTGCTGGGTTTTATAGCCCACATGGTGCTGCTTCTATCATAGAGTCAGTTGTGCTAAAGTCTGAGGCCTACTAAGGTCTGGGGTCCTGTTACATTATAAGATGAGGAATGAGCAAGCCATCCCATCTGCGTGGTGGTAGCAGAGTAGATTCTCCTCAGTCTGGGGGTGTAGAGTGTTCTCAGTGGGACCACGCTACACTGCATGAGCCCTCTGGAGAAGGGCCAGACTCACGGCGCACTTGGGGCTTTGTTCCCTCATAATTCATAATTCTTATTTCTACCCAGCCGCTGCAGCGCCACCGTCCTCCTCCTCCTCTTCCTCCTCCTCCTCCTCTTCCTCCTCCTCTTCCTCCTCCTCCTTCTTCTCTTCTTCCTTCTCCTCCTTTTCTCCTTCTTTCTTCTTTTTCTTTTCTTCTTCCTCCTCCTCCCCTTCCTCCTCCTCCTTTTTCTTCTTCTTTTTGAGTCCTGTGTTTATTTATATGTATCTATGTTTACATGTGTGTGAGAACACCTGTGTATAAGTGAATGTTCACATGTGTGCATGCATGTGGAGGCCAGATGGTGACTTCAGGTGCTTTGGTTGCTTGATCTCCACTCTAGTTACTGAAATAGGGTCTCTTTTTAATAATATATACATACATACATACATACATACATACATACTTATATGTATATATACATATATACATACGTGTGTGTGTGTGTGTGTGTGTATCACCTAGATTTTATGTGGATGCTGAAAATCCAAACTTTGGTCCTTGAGCTCATGTTTTTAAACCACATCTTTACCAGCAACTCACCCCCTAAGCCACCTCCCAATCTGAGTCCCATATTTTAATGTTGATCATTATCTCAAAGTCTTACCAAGAAAATCACTTTTTTCATTTTATCTCGAAATTTTATAATAGGGCACAGTTGTGTCATCAGGATTCTGCAACTTTAGTAAATTCAAAACAATGCTTTTGGGAATTTGGACATATGTTTTCATATGAATTCAAATGTAAAAATTACTACTGAAGTTAGGTTCCTCCAACAAGTGTGTCTTGCCACAAATTTTGAGGCTTGGAAGCATATTTTAGCAACATTTTTTATAAAGAGCTTGAGCCTTCTCAGTTATTATATCAGCTACTTTTCATAGATGTGACAAAATTACCTGGCAGAACAACAGAAGGCAAAGTGATTTTTTTGGATTAATGTCCTCAGAGGATGCAGTCCATCGGAATAGGGAGGTCAGGGCAGAGTTCATGGCAGTGGGTCACATGGCGGAGACTCCTAACACCATAAGTTACTAAGAAGCAGAGAGAACTGAAACAGAACCAGAATACAAAGGTATGTGTCCAGAAACTTCCTCCAGCCAGCCCAGCCACACCTGCTAAAGTTTTTTGCAACTTTCAGAATAGCTATTAATTAATCAAAAAGCCAGCCTTGCCCAGGATAGTTCAGAACCCAGGTTTTGTTGCCATTGGCAGCGCTGACACTGTAGAGTCAAACAGCAGTAGACAGGCCTGAGTGGATGGAACTTGGTGTGTTCCAATGCAACGGTGACTGCACAACAGGTAGCACGGAGGTTCGGGGGAGGCTGGGGAAGGAGTATTTTGTGATTGAAACCAGCCTGGGCAACTCAGCAAAGCAGTTATCTCAAAACAAAACCGATCAAGATGTAAAAGCAGCAAAAGCAAAAATGAGCAATAAGACAACTCTGGCCCAGAGACTCTGTATTAGTTTCTTTCTGTTGCTGTGATAAAATACCTTTACCAAAGGAAGAAAGTGTTTATTTTGGCCTGTGGTTCCAAAGAGGTAGTCCATAATGGCGGAAGAGGCATGTGAGTAAGCATCCAAAAAGAAGCTGAGAGGTCACATCTTCATCTACACATGTGAAAAGACAACAAACTGGAAATAGGACTAGGTTATACATCTTCCACACCAACCCCAGGCTAAACATCCTCAAAGCCAACCCCAGGGAATACACCCTCAAAGCCAGCCCCAGGGTATACACCCTCAAAGCCAACCCAGGCTAAACACCCTCAAAGCCAGCCCCAGGGTATACACCCTCAAAGCCAGCCCCCAGCCATACACTTCCTCTGGCAAGGCTCCACCTCCTAAAGGTTTCATAACCTCCCCAGACATCATCACTGGGAGCAAGTGTTCAAACATATGAGCCAAGGGGGGACATTTCATATTCAAACCAGTGGAGACTGTAGTTTTCAACACTGGGAAAGAAAAAGAAAGAAAGAAAGAAAGAGAGAGAGAGAGAGAGAGAGAGAGAGAGAGAGAGAGAGAGAGAGAGAAAAGAAACTTCCTCCGTCTCTTTCTTCTCTCCCTCCTCCTCCCCATCCTCTCCTATGACTGAACCCCAGGCCTTGAGCCTGGCAAACAGCAATTGCATCAATTGAGCTACATGTGAACTGTTCACATTTTTTATATATGTGTAAAAATGATGCAAAGAAGCATTCATTTTGCTAGCAGCTTCTTGGCTCCTTTAAATAGCTATCCATCTGGCTGTACGTTAATTTATGCATCCTGCTTTCACACTGTGGTAATAACTTTTCATTGTTGGGCACAGGTTGCTGTACAGAGAATGGGATCCTTGAATATCACAAAGCAATCCATTCATTCTGTCAGGATGGTTTCAGAAAAATAGTAAATATTTTGAAAGCCATTCAGTCTCAAGTTTGGACATATATTTCTATTTTGTGAATATTTGTTTTGCCTTTTTACTGACTTGAAAGTCAGGCTTACATAAGTATTGGATCTTTCCTGTAGAATTTTACACTGTCCATTCCATGATGAAGATGGGAACTAGTTGCCGTGGAGATGTCCAAAATTCCAGTTAGGTTTGTGATTTCTATTAGGAAATAAACATCCAAAATAAATGAATTTTTCACAACACCCTTCAGTGTCAAAGCGAACCTTTAAACTGACCCCAGTGCATTATCCATGAAATTATCTAGATATAATTATTTATGCTGGTAATAAAAAAAATCACTGGATATTGATACTTACTCTTAGGTGAGTGGAATGCATAATTAGAATGCCAGCCATATTCTACATTAAAATCTCAATTCCCTGGAAAACTACGTAGAAGATTGGTACCTGGAAGGTGTCTGAATGATCTTAGGCATCTTGGTTTTGCAGAGCTGGGAACTAAACCCAGCCCTTGGCCATACTGGACAGGTACTCTACCACTGAAACACATCTCTATCCATAAAGCGGAAAGTAGAAAATGTAATTACAACACACTTCATGTGCTTTTAATCCCAGCACTCCAAAGGAAGAAGCAGGAAGAGGTCTGTGAATTCGAAACAAAACCAATCAAACAAACAAAAAAGCAAAACAGAGTTTCCCCTTTTAGGTTGTGTGTGTAGAGCCAAGGAAAAAGAGAGTAGCTGATAAACTTTTATTCAAATTCTGGATCTGTGGCACTGTCTTCTTTCAGAACTGCTAAGTAGTATGCCCAGTTACAATTTTATTTCAGGCAATGAATAGCTTTTATTTTGTGTATGCTCCATGCAGTAGTAAAGCAGAAAATAATTTGTTGCTTGTCTGAAATTAGAATGTAGCTGAGGCGTCCTGTATTTTTCTTGGTAAACCTCCCGTGTATATATCAGAATCTTTTGGGGCCTTGGTATTTTTATACATTATTTTGTCTTATTGGTATTTCTATTTATCTGTTTGTATTTTGTGTTTTGGTTCTAAGGCGTAAGCCAAGATACTTGGACATCAAAGGACAGAACTTTCCCCTGGATTCCATCTCCAGACCTTGGTTTTTAAAGACAGGGTCTTCCTATTTTGCCCAGTCTGGCTTTGAACATATGCTATCTCAGTAACACCCCTCCATTGCTGGGATTAAAGGTACATGCCACCATGTCTGGCTGATATTCATTTTAGTTTCAGTAACTCTTCCTTCCAATAGAATTTTACAAAGTTAGAAGAAGTTTGAGTCTGCAGAAAGTGGGCTCCAGTCATTAGTGGCTGGACACAGAGATGGCTTCCTTATTCCTGACCCATCCGAAAGCTCAGGTCCATATTATGGTGCAGAAACATGGACTCCTTTGGTATGGATTTTTTTTTTTTTTCATTTCCAAAATGTGCTCTTAGCTCAGGGCCAAGGGTATGGGGAGGCTAAGTCAGTGATGTGATTTCTTTGTAAGCAAGAGGGCCAGAATTTGATACTCAGAACCCATGTAAAAAGCTAGGTGTGGTGTTGTGTGCCTGTAATCCCAGTGGTAGAAAGGCAAAGAGCAGAGAGGGATGGGGGGGTGTGGGGGGGGGGGGGGGGGGGGGGGAGGGGAGAGGAGGGGTTCCCGGAGGTTCTCAGAGGCTCACTGGCCTGTCAGTCTAATCTACTGGGTGAGCTCCAAGCCAGCAAAAGTCTGTCTCAAAGAGCAAGTGTGTGCAAGAGGGAAACGGTGCCTTGACACCTGCCTGTCATACGTATGTGCACATGAACATACACATAAATATAAACATACACAGATTGCCCTAGGTAAAATTAAATAGTGAAGCAGAGCCTTCCTATTAGTGAGAACCAGCGTAGGTAATAGCAAGACATAAGTTGCTAGAAGATAATTGAGTTAATCACCATCCCAGAAAGAAGAAAGGGCTTTCAGGAGGCTCTTGCTACTTTTTGCCACCTGTTTTCATTTAGCTCATCCATCCATCCATCCATCCATCCATGTTCTCACCCTCACTTTAGGCTCTATTATCCACCGCAAATAGAGCAGTGAATTAGCTGGATAAATTACTTGTTGTTCGGAAAAAACAAACAAATAAATGAATGAGAAAATGTACAGATCTAGTGCTGGGAAGAAATGTAGAAATGTTTGGTTACCAACATGGTGGCTCACAACTCCTGTCCCAGGGAACCCAACACCCTCTTCTGGCCTCTACTAGCACTGCATGAACATGGTGTAGATGCATTTAAACAGGCACACTCATATATAGATGAATAATTTAAAATAAAATAAAAAATCTGGGCATTCTTGGCGACTTTTCAATATGCAGAGCTGAGTCAAGTACAGTCAAGCCATGTCCTGTGACTGGTGACTTGAACAAGCTATAGCTAGGTCAATATAAGACGGGACGGAAACAGGGACAAATACAGCTGCTTCTGGAAAAGTTACAATGACTTAGAGAAGATACATAATTATTTTTTTTAAAGAAATTTGAGTTGACCACCAATCTGTTTTCACTCACTGAACAAACATTTCATGCCCTTATTGATTCAAGAGAGAGACTGCTATTCTGGTGGTGTGTTTGCTTGCTTTAAGTTAATTTTACAAAATAAGCATAGAGTATTAGCTCACGTGATTGGCTCACAGGGTCAAGACACTGTTGCGTGGCAAGCTATTTCCTGGTCATTTAATAAGGTGCGACTCCCAAGTCTGTTACAAGGATGGATGAAAGCTTTTATTACAAAACCATCCCACTCCATAGGGCAAATTAAATCAGATCGATAGCGGTGGTTCTAATTATTACACAGTGGGGTGAGAGGAGATTGAGGGATGGAGTAGATAAATGTACCCCTTACATTAGAATTCACTGGAATTAAAAGAAAAAAAAATGTTCCAGCAAAGCCATCAGGTATAAACAGGGAAGGTTGTGGACAGAGAGCTTTTTACAGATCTGCTGTTTGCCTAGAAGGCACCCTGTGGGTTACCCCCAAGGAGTTCCCCTTCCTGGTTGGTTTACACAGGAAAAGAAAGGCCTCTTGACAAACAGCACTCAGCCAGTGGTTTGCTCAGCTGTGAGATTTCCATTAACCAAACAGAAGTCCTCCAGTATACATTGCATGTTTGCTCAGCTAGCATGCGGTGGCATCTCGTCAAGGCCCACCGTTGTCTGCAAAGCCCTTCAAAGTCCTAAGTCCACAAGAAAGCAAACAGTTTGCCTAGTCATTACTGTCAGACTCGGTTTTCATAAGGCAGCTATGAATGTCACCAGTCGCCAGTTGAACTGAATCTCAATGAAGCCACACATATCATGGTGGTTAAATATTTCCCAGAAACTCCTTTCTCTCTGCCAAATAGTTGGGAATGATATGGGTATATTGGGGTGTCTTTAAGAACAGTAAAGTCTTTTGGGGATGGGAGGGTCGAGAGTCCCAGATGCCAGATGGCCACCAAAGATGCCCTAAACCCAAGGCTTTCAGTTTCTTGTCTCACAGATTTGAAGAACAAAATATTCAGACCACAGAGGATAAGTCTTAGAGAGAAATTATTATGGATTTATAGGTGGGACCTTAAGGTGGGGTGTGGGGAACACTCACATACAAGCCCAAAGCTCCTGCATAGCAAGATGGGTTACAGAAAATAGGGTACCACTGAGCTTCACTGCCTTGAAGCTAGCAAGGCTTTACTGACCGGAGTGCTAGACACAGGGAATGCTCGGGCAATCTAGTTCCCTCCTAGATGTCAAGGTGCCTCAAAGTTTTATTTGCTTTCTCTGTATGGTTTCCAGGAAAGAGCTACTCCAGAAAAAAAGTGTAAGTGTTGTTGTTTGAGATGATTGCAAGGCAGAGGAATGCCACATAATCACGCCATGCAATAGATCTCATGTAAGAGATCTTCAGGGGACAGTATACAAAAGGCGACCTCTGAGCAGGAGTGGAAGGGAGTAGGACACAAAGACACAGGCTTTAAATAAAGGTATAGCACTAGCACCTGCGCGTAGAGAGAATATGCGACTCCTGGTGGTTGACAGTGGAAATGACAGTGGAAATGTGTCACATTTGACTGCTGGTGATTGGGGGTGGGCAGTGATGCTGAGTCACTGAAGGTGAGCTGGGGGAGTACCTGGTTCTGGAATCTGGTGGTTCTCAGTTTATCAACAAAAAGAAGTAACGAAAAGTCAGACTCCACCCCCACTCTCACCTCCACTTCTAGCATCTCCATACTCTATGGTGGAACCAGAGGCATTTGGGCTTGAACATGTATGACTACCAAAAGCCTCAAAGGCACGCCCAGCTTTTAGTAAAGAAAGACACTGGGCAGTTTTCCAATATGGAAAGAAATGGATCCCTGACTTCTTTTTTTCCTTTTTTTTTCTTTTTTTTTTTTCAATTTTCTTTCTTTCTTTCTTTCTCTCTTTCTTTCTTCTTTCTTTCTTTCTCTCTTTTATTTTTTTTTTTTTTTTGAGACAGGGTTTCTCTGTGTAGCCCTGGCTGTCCTGGAACTCACTCTGTAGACCAGGCTGGCCTCAAACTCAGAAATCCACCTGCCTCTGCCTCCCAAGTGCTGGGATTAAAGGCGTGCGCCACCACTGCCCAGCGATCTCTGACTTTTATAGAGGAGTTTTTTCCCAATGTGAAACCATAAGGACTTTCCTTCATAGCTTGGTGGAACACACCATAGAAATATAGAAAATACAGAAATATAGAAAAACTGGTGATTATGTATAAGGCCTGCCTTTGAAGAACCTCTTGTCTATATATTTTGTCAGTCGCTTGGAGCAAGTATCACAATAATTGTTGCATTTGCTTATGAGAAAACTAATTCTCAAAATGGTTCTAGAATTTTTCTTAGTATTATTTACCTAGAGAGTAGAAGAAGCAGATGGCAGTTGCTTGTAGCTCTGGCCTGTCAGTCTTCTCCCTCCTTGCCTTCAATTACAGATCTTCTGGGTCCTTGGTACTTCAAATGAAGCCAGTAGCTGTTGTCTTAATTTGATTTCTGTTGCTGTGATAAACACCGTGAGCTAAAAAGCAACCTGAGGAGGAAAAGCCCGATGGGAACTCAAAGCAGGAAGCTGGAGGCAGGTCCAAAGGAGACGGCCATGGAGGAATGCTTCTTACTACTTCGCCTATGCCTTGCTCAGCCTGCTTTCTTGTAGAACCTAGGACCGCTTGCCCAGGGATAACATCACTACCAGGAACCTGGGTCCTCCTACATTAATCATCATCCAAGGAAATGTTCCCCACCCCCACCCCCGATGTGTCCACAGGCCAATTCGGTGGAGGCAATTCTTCTATTGAGTTTCTCTCTTCCCAAGGGACTCTAAATGTGTGTCGAACTGACGATAACTAACCAGCCCGGTTGGATGTGATGACATAAGCCTGTAAAGCCAACAGTGGGGATGGGGCAAAGGCAGTAGGATTGTAAATTCAAGGCTACCTGGGCTACAGAGAAAGTTTGAGACCTGCCCAGACTACAGTGAAGTCTTGTCTGTAAGCAAAAGGGTGAATATGACCTCCATAGCAGCAGACACCCCTGTACCTGTCCCTAGGCACCCCTGTCCTGTCTCTAGGTGCCCCTGTACCTGTCCCTAGGCAGTCACGGGCTTCACAGCAAACCCATTGCACCTGAACATGGCCTTTAAACAAGATTCATGCTTCACACACAAGTTTCAGAAGCACTCGGCTAGAAACTGGTAGATGCAGTACTTTCTCCTTTCAACCAGATATCAACTCACAGTAATCTTTGAAAGTCTTGAGGATCAAGCCCCCTCAAAGGAATACAGACCAGGGTATTTCTTAAGGCATTCTGTGGGTCTGAAGAGAAATCTTCTCATATTTACCTCTTGAAAAAAAAAAGATGCCTTTAAAAAAAAAAAAAAAGAAATTCAATTCTGTTCCCAGTTGCATGTGTACCCAATCAGGAAAGAGGGGGTGTGTGTCATCATCCCTTTGCACTAGTGTGACAGTAAGTGGGGTGGGCAAGCAACCTGCTGCTTGAAGGATTTCATTAGAACTTCTCTGTTGGTGTAAACATTTAAATTGAGTGTTCAATGTCAAGTAGATGCTTGTGAAATTAAGATTTTTTTCCCATCATGCCCTGTGCTGCGTAGGAATGGATGGTGTTCACTATTCCTAAGAAAAATTATCTATTGGAAATCGATGTTGCGTCCATTCGTCCAATTGCTTTGTTGATAACCAGCTAGATGAGACCAGATAAGTCATTTTAATTGCTTCCATTCTGCTTTTTTTTTCCTGCCAGCAACTTTAGATCAGCTTATCTTGATACAGCTTGTCCACATTTCAGCACAGAACTGGCACTTTAAAAGTCACTGATGATGGAAAGTTTGAAAGGAAAAAATGAATTGCCCCCCATCCCCCCCAGCTGTGCCCTCACTCCCTGCACTGTTTTGTGAATGGCATCCTCAGGGCCCTTTGTACCTAAGGTAACTGTTTCTTCTTATCCTGAGTAAGACACTGCTTAAGAACCCTCAGACAAAACAGTCTAGCATTACCCCCAAATGAAATAGGTGCCAGTGAATGCCCAGAAATGGCTGAAGCACTTGCAGCAATCCATGGAATAATCTCAGGGCTGGAAGACTCGGGGTGCGTGGCCTGCAGCCAGGAACTTTCCTGATAAAAGGAAATTTATATAGTAACGGAACCCTGGTTCTTGAGGAGTAAAGAAGCTGTCACTGTTCTTTTATGCACTGTGAGTTTTCTTCTAAAATAACCTCCAGCAGACTTCCAGCTCTCAACCTGCAGGCCAATCAAGGCTCTTCGGTTCTTACTGAGGACCGAGATTTAATCTTGTTTTTTCTGCCCTGACTGATCTGTCCCTGTGTGTGGCAGAGATCTCATACAGGACCTGGGGCTCTGGAGTGATGATTGCCGTAATTTTGGGGTGCATATCAGAGAGCTGCCTCATGAGCTCCCAACAAAAAAGAAGTGAAGTGCGTGCGTGCGCACGCGCACGTTCCACAGAGTGCATATGGAGGTCAGAAGACAACTTGTGAAAGTTGGGGGACCAAAGTTAGGTCATCGGTCTTGGCAGCAAGTGCCTTTACTCACTGAGCAATCTTACTTGTCTTTTCTTAGATTTTGTTTGTTTCTTTCTTTTTTGACAGCAATAGAAAACTAACATAATTACTAGAGTTCACAATCCTTGATCTAGATCTATAATGTAACTCATTTTACAAACCCACAATAGCTCTATATGAAATATTAAATAGACTATATTCTTTATATATTTCATATACCATGTCGGAAGAGTTAGGTAACACCCATTGCAGTCCTCTACAGCACCATGTGTAAGGAGAGATGGGTGGTCTGTTCAGAGCCTTAGAACTGATTCTGGGATAATCCTGTGGCTTCTGCTTTGGGGTCTAACGACATGCTCGGAAACATGGGTGTGCCTGACTTTTTCACATTCTGAAGGTTTCCACTGTTCCAGATGGCCAGTAAGGAATGTGTGGCCCACCTCTGGAAGGGATCGAGGAAGCTCGGTGGTATTTCTCAACAAAAATTAACAAGGGTAGTTCTTTATGGCTTATGCATTCCTTCAGGTACTAGGGGTGTCTGATTGTATTCATAAGTAGTCTATGAAACAAAATAAGGTGTTGGAAAAGCAGAACTCGCGAGGATTGTGATTTTACCGAGACCAGAGTGTCGACTGAACCCTCCGGGGGAGTAGAGGCACTGGCTGAGCCCAGCCAATGCTACATAGCGTGCCTTCTTGATCAAGACTCTGAGGCACCAGGCCGTAGAGCTCCGGCTTGCACACTGTGAATACATTTAGAGCTAGTGATGGTTTAAATGAGACAGGTCTCCTAGGCTCCTGTGTTTGAACACAACTCCAGCTGGCGGTGCTGTTTGGGAGGGTTGTGGCACCTGTCAGTGGTGAAGCCTCACTGGAGGAAGTGGGTTACTGCAGGCTGGTCTTGAGGTTTTATGAAAGAACTTCCGGTCTCGCTTCATTCTCTGTTTCCTAACTGCAGACTGATGGGACCAGCTAGCGCCTCCCTCCTTGTCTTCCCCACCTGGAAGGACTGTTCAGCACCCGGACCCCTACCACCCCCACCCCTTAAGCCACAAAGCAAAATAAACTGGTTCTCCTTTAAGCTGCCTTTTCTCCTGTTTTTGACCACAGTGAGGAAAGTAATTCAGCAGAACCTAAAGAAAGGTCTCCTGCCAAGCCTGGCCAGCATGAATGCAGAGCCAGCATTCCTGTGTTTGACTCTCGCCAGCATCCTCGAGAACTCTCTGAGAGACAACCGTGCGGAAATCCGAAGCAGAGCTGGTGTTTTTAAGTGCTACGCTGGCACGACGAAGACATCAGAGACCTCCAGAGCACAGGCATGTGCTCAGCCAGTTAGAAATAGTGGTGTCTAGGGATGGGAGGAGCTCATGGGTTTGTTGTTTTCCCCTTCTTAATTTTTTTTAGAAAAATAGTTGAGGTCAGCGTATGTTTTGTATCACTTGCATGGAATGCAACAAAGAAAGAGATCACTTTAGTATGTGCTTTGGGTGGAGGAATAAATTTTACTCTCTCTTTAGGCTGTGAGCAATGTGTTAACATGCCACTGGCTGAATTACCCTTGACTTAAAACACCTGAAGGCAATAAATCCAAGTCCTCTCAGGTGACTCATGGGAAAGGCATGCCTCCCTCCTCTTCCAGTCCACTGGTCGGTGAGTATGCATGCCAACCACCATCACCTGGAGGCTCATTGAAAACCACACTGCTGTGTTTCGGATTGACTGTATTTCTGGGCTGGAATGCGGCCCGGGAATTTGCATAGCAGAGGAACCTCCCAAGATGATGCTGACCGCTGACGTTGCTGTTCTGGGGTCACCCCCTAAGAATCCCTGTCCCAAACAAGAGGCTATGGTTGCAGAGCAATGGAGACACCACATAAACCTGACACACTGGCACATGTCTATGATCCCAGAACTTAGGAGATGGAGAAGCCAGAAGGGGTGGAGGGGGTGATAGCCTGAAGATCAGAAAGAATAATCTACTACATATCAAGGTATAGCCCAGCTTGGACTACCTGAGACTCTAAATAATAAAACAAATTCACTACCCCAAATAGTCTCTTTTAAACCCAAGATTACTCATGCAATTCTCTCCTCAGGGACACACCAGGGATCCTACCTGTTAGATTAAGGTTCACAATCTTAGCCCAACTTTTAAAAACATTTTAAGATCCAATGGATTTGCCACGTGCCCTACCCAAGCGCTACTGAGGCCCACAAGGCTGCCCCAAATCCCTTGTGATTTTGTGCCTTCTCAGTATGGTGGCTTTCTTCCTGCAGTGCCTCTTCCATTATCCCTATTTGAGCCCTGTCCTGTGAATGCTCTAACAATCAGACCAGACATCACTGTTCTGTCCCTGCCAGACCCAAGTCCCTGTCTTTATCTCCTCATAGTTTGCTCACTGAATAGCAAAATTTCTCTCGGTTCCTCTTTTAAAATTCCACAACTTGCAATGGGATGTATCTTTTGAAGGACATTGTGTCAGGCAATGAAGAGTCTACAAAGAAATGTGGCACACACCCTGTAGTGGACACATGTGATGGAAGATGTTGACTGCCAACCTGACAGAGCTTGGAATCACCTAGGAAACACACCTCTAAGAATGTCTATGAGGAAGTTCCCAGAGAGGTTTAGCTGAGTAGCAAAGACTCGCCATGAGTAACGTTGGCACTGTCCCATGGGTTGGAAGCCTGGACTGAATAAAAAGAGAACTTGAACTGAGCAGGAGAATTCACCTCTCCCTACCTCCTGACTGGATGCAAGGCGGCCATCTGCCTCAAGTTCCCATGGCTATGCTTTTCCTGCGAGCCAAAATAAACCCTTCCTTCCTTCCTTAAGTTTCTTCTGTCAAGTTTTGTCAGAGCAAGAAGAACAGTAATTCTCAGGGGTAGGGGTGGGGAGATGGAGAAACGGCTCAGCACTTAAGAACACTTACTGTCCTTACCGATGACCCAAGTTTGGTCCCCAGCACTCACATCAGGCATCTCACAACCACCTGTATCCAACCCCAGCTCCAGGGAACCTGCCTTAAACAGCTACTTCACTGAAGTGCCCAAATGGGCATATATGCAAGCAAATCCATGCATTGCTAATTAAAAAGTAAGATCTATCTGGGGGTGATGGTGCATACCTTTTTAATGTCAGCACTTAAGAGGCACAAAGGTGGGCAGATATCTGTGAATAAGGTCTGTATCATCAACCTTCCAGCTTCTAGGCCAGCCCAGACTACCTAGTGAGAGCCTGTCTCGAGAAGTAAATATACAAACAAATGAAAAATAAATAAACAATTTTTTTTTTAACACAGACGGTAATGGATCATAGTTTTCAGCTGTTAAGTAACTCATATTTGGAAGAATTATCACATTTCTTCATTTAAAGATTAATTTAATTAATTTAATAGGACAGGAAGTTTAATCACAGTCTGTGTAGACCCCTCTAGGTAAAAGCACATGCCACACAAGGTTGATGCCCTGAGTTTGCTCTCTGGATCCAAAGAAAGATAGGAGAGAAGTAACCCTATAAAGTTGTCTTCTGAACCTTCACACATGCACTGTAGTGCGCACGTACTGTGGGACACACACACACATACACGTACACACACACATACACACACAACCAAGTAATGACAATAATAACATTGTAAAGATTTGTTTTACTCTTAATCATGTGCATGTACATGTGTGTGGGTATGTTCATGTGTTTGCAGGTGCCTGTAGAGGACAAAGAGGACAGCAGCTCTCCTGAAGCTGGAGATACAGACTGTTGTGAGTTGCCCAATAGCTGTGGGTGCTGGGAGTGGAACTCTCGTTTACTGGAAGCGCCTTTAACCACTGAGCCATTGTGCTAGCTCATAAAATGTTTTTCTTAAATGTATGAAGCAGATAGTTCACAAAATGATATGTCCGATTTTGTTTATGCAAATATTTGTAAATACAAACATATTTGGGATTATTTTCAAAATGTTCATAAAAATTAGGATTATGGTTGATCTTTTTTTTTTCTTTCTATAACTTTTAAGAGCTACAAAGATGGCTTAGGGGTTAAGAGCACTAGCTGTTCTTCCAGAGGACTGGGTTTCAATTCCCAGCACCCACATGGCAGCTCACACCTGTCTTTAACTCCAGTTTCAGGGGACCTGATGCCCTCACACCAATGCATATAAAATAAAGTTAAATAAATAACTTTTAGAATGTTTATTTTAAAGCCAATAATAAAGCTGTATTACTTATGTAAGAGAAGTACATAGACTCTCCGTTCCTTTTGTAGTTTAAAAAACACTGGCCAGGCACAAGCCTTTAATCCCAGCACTTGGGAGGCAGAGGCAGGTGGATTTCTGAGTTCGAGGCCAGCCTGGTCTACAGAGTGAGTTCCAGGACAGCCAGGGTTACACAGAAAAACCCTGTCTCAAAAAAAAAAAAAAAAAAAAAAAAAAAAAAAAACAAACAAACAAAAAACACTGTAGAATTAACAGCTTGTCAGTTAAAAAAAAAAAAAAAAAAACTCAAGTTGCCTGCTTGATTAATTGTTTTTGAAATAATTCTTGAATGGAAGACAATAATACAATTTTTTTTTCAGCTAAAGGAAGAAAGGGAGGAACATGAGGTCAGACCTTGGCAACAAGCTCATAGTTACATTGTGCCTGGTGTGGCTGCCAGCATTTGAAGACCTTAACACCAGAGTGGAAATGTGGCCTGAAAAACAAACACAAGCCACATACCAAGGTTGTAAATTCACAGACACTGAAGAAAACTATCCCAAATACGTATGTTTTAAATGTTGAAGTTCTTAGATTCTGTTCTAAGATCAACCCAAATGCCAACTTAGGAGAAAAACAAACAAAAACAGAAAACAAACGAACAAAAACCCATC
Organism: Arvicanthis niloticus; assembly: GCF_011762505.2. Classification (NCBI taxonomy): domain Eukaryota; kingdom Metazoa; phylum Chordata; class Mammalia; order Rodentia; family Muridae; genus Arvicanthis; species Arvicanthis niloticus. Next base: position 36,745,124 of record NC_047678.1, on the reverse strand, counting down.
CGTTCCCTTCTCCCTTGACTCTTCACGTTCCATTAACTGGTGCTGAAGTATGTGCCACACAGACTAAGGATGGGTAAGCTTTAGCCCCTAATGTAGCCAACAATGAAACTTAAAAAAACAATCCAGTTATGTGTTTTAATATTTTATTTTTGGTGTGTGTGTGTGTGTGTGTGTGTGTGTGTGTGTGTGACTGTAAGAAGACGTGTGTGCTGGTGTCTGAGGCAGCCAGAAGAGGGCATCTGTTCCCCTGGAGATGGAGTTACAGGTCCACCAAATGTGAGTGCTATTATCCAGTCCCTGCAAGGGCTTCCAGTGCCCTTGACCGCTCAATCATCCTTTCAGGTCTATAAGCGCCTACTTTATTTACTCTTCTTCAATAAGGCTTGTGTTTGAATTGTTTTTCTTGCATGGCTATGCTCCCATCCCTACCTTCAGCTTTTATTCTTTGATGTGAGGCAGACCTAATTCCTCAATCAGTAGCTGTAAGAGAGACGGTGGTAGGTAGCCTGTCTGACTATTTTAATTTTTATGTGTATGTACTTGGGTCTGTGTGTGAGCATGTGCACATGAGTATAGTGTCTGTGGAAGTTAGAAAAGGGTATGGGATATACTAGAACTGGCTTACAGATGGTTGTGAGCAATCGTGTGGGCGCTGGGAATCAAACCTAGGTCCTCTGGAAGAGCAGCAAGTGCTCTTAACTGCTGAGCCATCTCTCCAACTCAGTTTACACTTTGAAACTAGTATTGGGTGTGTTTGATGAAACAAGATGCTTCTTCTAAATAATTTACACATTATAAACTCACCAACGTAAGAGGAGTAGCAAGAAACCTGAAAGCCAACTTGGATAGATATGTCAGGCTTCATCCAGGCAATACCTGCCTGTTAAATTTTAGAGAGAATATTAGTGCTCTGACAAACCACTAGATAACTCAGAAGAAAACCCAACCCTGTGCACCGACTAATTATCATCACTAGTGGAAGTAATGATAATAATTTAGTTTTTTAAAATTAAGCACATTATCTCTGACGAGGATTTTGTCTTACATTAGCTGGGACCCTGAATTAAGCATGAGTTGTGTATAGTCTATACTAAGTGGGTCTGCTTCCTTAGCAAGAGCACAGAGCAGGTTCTGGACAATGTCAAGGTTTGCAGGCATGAGGGTTCACTCATGTCTCTTATCCCTGTACTCACAAGACTGGGGCCAAGACGCTGATGATTGAATCTGTGTATTTGAGGCCATTCTGGTCAACACAGAGAGACCATGTGTTAAATGAGAAAAAAGGGAGAGGAAGGTAAGGATGGAGAATGAGAGAGGGAGAAAAAAAGAGAGACAGAGAGAGAATCGTCATAGCCACGTATTATGTGCTACCTATGCAAATAAGATTGGACCAGCTATACTCATGTTGATTTACTTTTTCATCTAACACATCCTGGGCCACTCTCCGAGTAACTACAGTTCTTCCCAACCAGCTTTTTTTTTTTTTTTTTTTTTTTTTTTTTTTTGGTGTTTTCAAGACAGGGTTTCTCTGTGTAGCCCTGGCTGTCCTGGAACTCACTCTGTAGACCAGGCTGGCCTCGAACTCAGAAATCCGCCTGCCTCTGCCTCCCAAGTGCTGGGATTAAAGGCATGCGCCACCACCGCCCGGCTTCCACCCATCATTTTTAAGGGCTCCCTTGTGTAGCTATAACTCCTTCTCACGTGGTATTTAACCCATTCCTCTTTTCAGGGGTGTCGTGGATTCCTTGCCACAAGCAACAGTGAGCTGATAGCTTTCACACTGGCTCTTAGTGTACTGATTTAGATTTGTGTGGTTTTCTGTGCTCTGGAAAATACAATCCTGGCAAGTAGGGAGCCCGACAGACCCCCTGGCAGATGGTCTTCTATGTCTCTACACATGGGGTCAATTGGTATTTGGCTAAACTGAATGGGCAATTAAATCTAGAATTAGATTGGCTTTTTTTCTCTCATTTATTTGATTTACTGTTAACCCATATGGATTAAACAATTAATGATTATATTTTCAGCACTCCTTTCTTCAAATCTTCTTTCTACATAACTATTACAACATCGAATACATAATTAATGGATAATATACACTTTAACCATATTAAGACATTTGTTGCACACAAAAGCTGGACTTAGCTATAAATATACTGTCTTAGTTAGGTTTTCTGTTGCTGTGATGAGACACCAATGAACAAAAGTAACCTGGGAAGGAAAGGGTTAATTCACCCCACAAAACATAACCTGTCACTGAGGGAAGTCAAGACAGGAACCTGGAGGCAGGTGTGAATGTGAGGACCATGGAGAAGCAGATACTGGCTTGTTCGTCGATTGCTCCACCTGATTCCTTGTAGAAGTTGTGACCACCAGACCAGGGATAGCACTTCCCACAGAAAGCTGGGTCCTCCCTCATCAATCATGAACTAAGAAAGTGTTACAGGCTTTCCCCCAGGGCAATCTAATAGGGGTATTTCCTCAACTGAGGCTTCATCTTCCCAAATGACTCTACTTTGGGTGGAGTTGACATAAAACTATCCAGCACACATGTTATTTCAGATTGGAAAGCTCATGACTACATTCTGCCATTTAGAGTCAGTTATTGGTCTACATATAATGCTGAGTGACGTTCCAAAGTCCACAGTGGCAGAGAAAACCACAATCTAAGATGTCTATTTTATCTGTATTGTTTCCAAGCCATGGGATCTGTATTTCTTTTGTGTGTATTTGTGTGACGTTTATGTGTAAGTGTTCATGGGTGCACTTGTGAGGAGGGGTGCCAGAGGCCAATATCAGGTGTCTTCTTCAATTCTTCCCCAGTTTATCTTGTGAGGCAGGGTCCCTCACGGTGGGGAGCGTGGTGGAAACTGTGGCCTCACTGTTAGGTTAGTCTGACTAGCGAAGAGCCCCAGGGACTCCTTTCCTGTCCCTGCATCCTGAGCACCGGGGTTACAAGCAGGCTACCATGCCTATCTTTTTACATAAACTCTAGAGATCGGAACTCAAGTCCTCAAACTATGGGACGAGCACTTCACCAACAGAGTGATTGGCCCACTCCATGACTTGTGTTTCTGTGAAGAGAGATGGTGATGAGAGCTGAGAGGCTCAGTGGTTTGGCTCTTCAGAGGACTAGAGTTCTGTTCCCAGCACCGACGGGCGACAGCTTGCAGTTAGCTGTAACTCCAGCTCCACCAGACCTATTGCTTTCCAATGACCTCCCTGGAGCTTGAATTTCTTGAACACAGAAGGGAGTGAGTTCTGCCTAGTCAGACAGCCATGATGACCACTGTGAAGATCCTTCTCTACTCTGAGCGCTGCCAACATAGCTAGAATGCCATGCTAATGTCAGAAGTGGCTTAAGAGAAAGCAGGAGTGTGTGGCAGACAATGACACCAAGCCGTGAATGCCTGACCATAAGAATCACCATTTCACAGGCTCTCCTGTCTCCTGTCTGCTGACACACTCTGGCAGTGGAAACAACCCTGCCTCTGAGGACAAGAGCCTTTAAAATGCTCCCACAATTCAAAAGTGGGACTCGGTACAGCACGAGGCTAGCAACTGGGCTTCAAAACCCTGTGATCAGCCTGCTGAATGGGTCAGCTGGGAAATAAAGGGAAATGAATCACCGCCAACAGCTGTGTGAGCTGAGCAGGACTTGGCACCAGGCCACCACTTGCCAGTAAAAGTAGCAGCGGCAGCCACAATCCTGCCTGAGTTCTTCTCACACAGGCCACTCGGACTCTCTTCAAACTTGCATTCACAAGAAAACCTGACAGATCTGTCAGATGGCCTGCACTTGGGCAGTGAAGTCCAGCCTCCACCTGGCAGCATTAGCGAATGAGAAAACAAACAAACAGACCTTGAGGTGAAGCCTGCCCTCTCTCTGCAGATTTTCCCAATTTCCAAACCAAAGAGCAGGTCACCCTGATGTGATAAACATCACAGCCTCTCTAGGGAAGGAAGCAACACACACCTGGAAACCAAGCCTAGTCCAATGTAATTTGTCTATAAAAATCACCGGATTTCAGACTATTCTGGGACGTACTGATATACTTTTTACAAAGCACTGAGATGAGTCCATACCCTGCACCTAGTTACGAACTTCCAACTACCAGTGAGACACTTTAATGTCTGCAAAAGTCCCTTTCTAAAGAACACTTTAGAAAGCTCATCTTTGGGTTCAATTCCCCACCACCTAACATGGATTCTATTCGTGACACTGCATTTATCTATTTTTATATGACTTTTTTGGTTTTAATTATGTGTGTATGTGGTGAGGCGGTCTAGGAGACATGTGTACAGATGCCAGAAGTGTCTGATCCCCTAGAGCTGGAGTTACAGGTCGTAAGCTACCAAACTTGGGTACTGGGAACCAAACTCAGGTCCTGTTCAAGAGCAGCTAGTGCCCTTAACCGCCATGCAATCTCTCTACCCCCAAGCTACTTAATTTCTGTAGTATCTGGAGACATAGAAAAACCCCCAGTGCTAAATGCAAAGCGTCTAAAAGACAAATTATGATGACTATGTTCTGTGAGAAACTTCTCTTCTTCTTGATATTATATTTCATAAGGTAGCATTATATTTCATGGAAGACAATGATAAAAAAAAAAATGTGTTTCCGTGAGAAGCCAAGGAAATGATACGGGTGTCTTTTCAGTATGCTTACGTAGAAGCCGTTTATAGCCTAACCCAACCTCCACCCCAAATGAGCTGATCTCTAGACATAACGCCGACTATTTGGTTGCTACAGTCACTGTTTTTATAAACCCAAGGAAATAAATCTAGAGAGCTACTTATCTGTAAAGCATACAAACAAATAATGGGTAAACAGAAGTCAAATAAAAGTATATAAAATACGTTTCCACTCCCAGGAAGACCCCAAAAGGGGGATGTTTTATTAAATATTTTTTTAAAATCAAAATCACTTTGCTTTAAATTAGTGGGATAGAAGCATACTTTATTTTAAATTACATGTGCATGTGCTTATGTGTGTATGTGTATATGTATGTGTATGTATATGTGTATATGCATGTGTGTATGTGTACATATGTGTGTAATACCTAAAGTCAGAGCTGGAGTTATAGTCAATTGTGAGCTGTCTGGTGGAGGGACCAGAACCGGGTCCTCTGGAAGAAGAGTACATGCTCTTAACTGCTGAGCCGTCTCTGCAGCCAAGTGTTAGTATGAAGGGCACATAGCTCACTGCCTCACTTTCTTGTGTTGAGTATGACACAACACTGTTTTAGGGACTGCATATAAACATTTTTCAGTGTCAGTTTGAATATGACAAATCATCAGATAAAAACCAGCTTGCCTTTGTTTTAAGACCATCAAACCTGAAGCAGCCCCTGGCAGGTGTCATCTAGCCACTTCTCACAACTGTCTGTACATCCGTCTTCATGGCTGCTGCTGATTCAGACTGTAGATGTGCAATGCTTTGTTTCAAGTTTGTGTAACTATGGGAAGATATGTTTAAGTATCGTCATGGTTGCTTATTTGCAAACTAAGAATATTTTTTGCCTTTGTCATGGAAAATGCCATATAATTTTAAGAAAGTAGGCTAGCTTTTGAAATGTCAGGTGTGACAGAAGCAGCTCATTTGAATAACGGATAACAGGTTTTAAGGTAATTCCAGCAGTGCTGGGTTCAATCCCCAAAGGATGTATGTTCACACACACACACACACACACACACCCAAAGGATGTATGTTCTCTCTCACATACATACACACACACACACACACACACACATATGTGTGTGGATATATATATATATATATAGTTATATAGTTATATAGTTATATAGTTATATAGTTATATATAGTTATATTTTAGCAAAAAAATTTTATAATAACAGATATTTTTTGAAAATTAAAAAGAACAATTAAGATGAATCTCTGACATTAATGAGCACGTTCAAAGGTGAAATTATATATATCTGAGAATTAAAAAGAAATTACTTTTATACTTACATTTATCTTCATAAAAACAAAATGTTTATTTTCTTAACTAATATATAATTTATTTGTCTACACATTACTGACTTCTCCTCATTATTTAAAAAGAAACTAATGTTTTATTTATATGAATTTAATTGGGGGGGGTGACTTTTCTGAAACAAGAGTTATAAAAGTACTGTTCAGTGTGAAATTTAAAAGTAAGACTACAGCATATGAACATACAGCCCTGGGAACATATTTAGAAACACAAAATCCCTGTCACTCACCCCAAAGGAGCATAAAAGATACTTAAGCTAAAGAGACTCCTGATGGTAGACCACACTACCACAACTTTGAAGATTGTCTGCTGAGACTCATGCAATATGCATAAACAATATGGCTGTGATTTTGTGAAATCAGATGAGACTGCACAGAAGGAAAAAGGTGGAGATAATCCTGACAAGAAGAAAGGCTATGTGCACCCTTTGTTCTTTTTTTTCTCGGCCCTTGAGAAGCTGAGTCCTCTCCCTCTTGAAGCTGAAAGTGGAAAGCTGAAAATATATTCGGTGTACCCAGTTTCTGTCAATTACCCATAGATCCTCACTCCACACCAGGGCCAGCCCTTCTCAGCGACACAGATGCTACTTTTGCCATTCGACTTAAAAAACAGATCTATGAAAGTTGAATTACTACCCAAGATACAGCAGTGGCAGGGGGCTTGCTGCAAATGTGAAGCCATCTCAGGCTACAAATAGCAAGTGCCAGGCCAGCCCTGTATTAAAACAAAACAAAAATAGAAGAAAAAGAAAAGAATCCAGTGAAAACATAACCAATGCTCACACACCCCGTTTTTCAAGAATTGTCACACATTGATTTTTGCTACAAGTACAAAACACATCCATATAGAAATGAAAACAATCTGAAGAATTAGATTGCAGATTTGAGTGTAAATGTTTTTCTCCTTACAGGGAACTCTCTTACCTTCCGGCAGTTAAGCAATGACTCTGGTCTCTGTGATGCTTGCCACAGGAAAGCAGAAGAGGTCGAGGGTGGCTGGATATAACCCTGTTCTAAACAATGAGACCTACTGGCTTTTCTCATAGGCGAAGGCATGAGACACCCAGGGTTGGTGTCAATGAGGGGCACACTTCAAGGTCATCTCTTCTGAGTCCTTGGTGAGAGCTGACTCTAGTGAGGGCTTCATCCTGTCAAGTAGTTATTTTTAGTGTGTTTATTACTAACCTACCGCTAGACTGCTGCCATTTAGAATGCCTTAGTAATTCATAACATCGTAAAGGTGAGTGGCCCCTCAAGGATGATGTCAAACATTCAATTTTTGTGAGTCTCCCTCTTATCTAGTTACGGTACAGGGCAGGGAACTCCATTCCAAAGGTCTTGATTTCTACTCTCTATCCCTAAAAGGCATTTGGAGCCTATCTTTCTCTTTCAATGGTCTAATGTGAGTCCACTTACACCATCAAAAAGCTATTTGTATGAAGGAATATACATGGACTTGTCTAGCTGACCTGTAGCATAGTCAAGCTTTTCTCCGAATCAGTAAAAGCTTTGGTCATTTTCAGATAGATGGTACATATCAAGGAAAGTGCATGACTTCTTTGACATCTTGTTTATCTTTATGAATTGCTCACATGCATATTTGAGCACAACATGTGTGCTTGGTACCTGTAGAAGCCAGAGGAAGGCATTGGGTCCCTGAAACTGAAGGTACAGTTTCAAGCTACCTTGTGGGTGCTGTGTGTGCATGCTCACCCCCTCACCTCCTCCTTACATATGTGTGTGTGTGTGTGTGTGTGTGTGTGTGTGTGTGTGTGTGTGTAGGTGTGTGCATGTGTACATGTTTTCGTGTATGTGTGTGTTTGAAGCCTTTGCTGACCTGGAATTCTCAATGTAGACCAAACTGGCCTTGAATCTGTGGTAGTCTTCCTGGCCCGGCCTCCTGAGTGCTGGGATTGCAGACATGCACCAGTGTTCCTCAATCCTTTGCTACCCTGACATCCTTGTATCATAGAGCCTCTTGCCACATCTTCAGGTACCACCTATAGAGAAACCAACAAAGCCTGTATATTGTTGCCGACATCAACATTAATAGCTGTACCTTTGTAGTGATGGGTCTTGAAGTCCTTCCCCAGTTTGTGGTTCCAACTGTCTCCAGCATGAGAGGAAGAGATATGAAAGGCCTTGAACCACAGCTCCTGCCTCCTGAGAGTCGACTGGCTAAAAAAAGCACACAGTTTTGCAGAGAGAAGTTTTACAGTCAATGACCATATACCAGTATATAATTAATGTATTGAGGAAGAGAAAAGATAATCTAATCAAGACATTGAGTCCTTCCTCTGGGCATGAATGCCATAGTGCCTTGCTTAATGAAATATAATTTTCTAATAATGCTGAAAATCCATTTCCTTATTTCTTTATCTGTTCTCATATGTAGTTCTGGGGAAACTCATGTAATAGCATAATATTCGTGACAGTTGGCAAGAGTGGTTGACACATAATTCATAATCTAATGTATGAGTGGGTTTTTTTTTTTTTTTAAAGAAATGAGTATGGTGTTTCTTTAAAAAAAAAAAAAAAAAACAGCTAAAACCCAATGGATGGCTACTGTTTAATTCAAATATGCCACTCCTGAGTATGCACCTGAAGGAAAAGAATGCATGCAATGGAGACATGTGTGCCCATGCAATGGAGATGTGTGTGCCCATGCAATGGAGTCATGTGTGCCCATGATTTTGGGGAAATTACTCACAATTGCCAAGCAATGGAACAAGCCTAGATGCCAACTCTTCATTATCAGCTGAACAAATGAAGAAAATGTAATATGTGCAGTATAAATATATATATATATATATATATATATATATATGCATGCATATACATATACACATACATATATACGTTGTTATGATTTTTCTCATACATTAAGCAGAATGAAATTATCTCTTTTATGAAGAAATGGATAAAACTGGAGAACATTGTCCTAATCAGATGCAACTCGTCTCACACACATGCGTGTTCACACACACACAAAGAGTTTGTTTTTCTAAAATCTATATATACAGAACACTAAAGGAAGCACAAACTGAATGTATAAAGTTTTTTCTTTAAAGACTAGACAGGCACTAAAAGCAGACATTTGGGTGGTCCCATCTTCAGAAAATGACTCTAAACAATTCAGTTATATTTTCAATAAAACTATTAAAGATCATTTTAAGATAAATGTCAGTGTAAGGTGTCAATATTTATGAGTTGTGTTGCATTTTCCTTTTTGAATTAGTTTATGATCTTAAATATTTTAAAATATTTTTGAAAGTGCTTATAAAATAATTTATTAAAAACATTCTACAATTATTTTCATTTTTGTTGAAAAAATATTATATTTGATTACTAGAATAAAAACCATATTCTCCTTTTGATCTTGTAAGTTCTTAAAACAGAATTATGTCAAAAATGTGATTATCAACATAGCTGTTCTCTTGATATGAAGAAAAAGAGAACATTTTCATTCGAAGATAAAATACCTTGAATTACACAGCTAAATTTGATTACATGCTTGAACATGCCTAATCCATGAACATAGAACCCAGAAACATGCATTGATAATTAAATTTCTTAATGTTTGAGGTTTCCAGCCGGATGACATTACACATAACTTTCAAGTTTGTCATGATGAAGATGTATTTTATGGTTTGAGGAAGGGATATGTCTTCATAAACTCCTTGCTACTTTGATTTACAATGTTGGATCATTTACATGTGTGGATGTGGACAACACTGTTAATTTCACTCTAGGTAATACTCATATTAACACAAGAAGCCTGCTTCCTCTGACAGCCCTGTCCTAGAAGTTCAGCATTGCATCCATCCCTCCACACATCTCCCTCTCCCCAGGCTTTTCTTTCTTAACATCCTTCTAATTATTTTTGCACACCATTCATTTCTCTTTTATGACTTTATTAATTTTCAAGAATGTAAGTTTAATTAAGAGCACAGATTTATATTTTAGTTCTCTATAACCACATCCTCTCCCCCAACAGAAGAATACAGCACACACTTGGTTATCAGTAAATTCAATTTGCATTCATTCCTCAAACTAAAATGTTTACTGAATACTTCTATGTTCTAGATACTATGAGATTCTATTAAGTGGTCTTTAAACATGAGAGGGGGGAGGGATAGACACAGAGAAAGACAGAGAGATAGAGACAGACAGAAAGAAACAGAGAGGGAGAGAGAGAGAGAAAGAGAGAGAGAGAGAGAGAGAGAGAGAGAGAGAGAGAGAGAGAGAGAGAGAGAAGAGAAAAGGTCTTGCATATTTGACTTGGGTCTTTTCTGTTGCTGTGATAAAATACCATGACCAAAGGGAGCTTAAAGGAGTTGATTTCTGCCTGTGGTTTGGTTTCAGAGGCAGAGACCATATGGTGGAGGAGATATGGCAGCCAGAGGCTGAGAGATTACATCTTTAACCCCAAACAGCAAGCAGAGAGAGAAATAACTGTAATAGAGGGAGACTATGAACCCTCATAGCCAGTCCCCAGGGATGTACTTCCTTCAAGAGATGGTGGACCACTTCTCCTAACAGCCCCTGCCTGAGGGTGAGTGTTCAAATCCCTGAGGGGAGCTCATATTCAAACCACAAAAATTCAGCAACTGAAGAAAGACATGTTAGCAAAGTGATCTCATCTCAGATCTATGCAGATTTTTAAAGGGAGTGGAAGAGGGCTATCCACCAGCCACTCCCTCCATCCGCCACAGTGTGCTGTTCAACCACTGTTAACAAACCTGCAAACACAAGAGTTTTCTCTGCCATCCATCCAAACAGACAAGAGGTGACTCACAAAGGCTTTAATCACCTCGGGCCGCAGGGTTGGCTCTGGCCCACATGCTTCAGGATTCCCCACAAAAGGAAGACTGCAGATGGCTAACACTCAATGGTAAGCCTCCCTTGTCAGGCTGAGGCTGCAAGGGGGATTCCCACACATACTGCAGCCATCAAAGGTGGCATCCATTCTAGCAAGATCTTTCAAGACAGTTCATGCATCTTGAGTAATGTGATTTAAAAAAACAAAACAAAACAAAAAACAACTGATTTTGGTTTTGAAGCTGAGTAGTGTTGTTGTTATCTCTTTAAAAGAACTATCTGGAACAAAGAGAGAGGCTCAGTGGTTAAGTACCACGAGTTTGGTTCCCAGCACCCACACAGTAGCTCACAACTATAGTACCAGTTCCTGAGGATCTGATGCCCTCTTCTGGCATTCTTGGATACCAGGTATGTACATGGTACACAAAACCACATTCAGGCCAACACTCACACACATAAAAATAATAAGTGAATGCATTTTAAGATTAATTAATTTAATTAATTAAGTGTATGTGTGGATGGGGTGGTGCCCTGTGTTCTTCAATCAATTCTCCCAAGTATTTCCTCTCCACGGTGCTGTTTAGTTCTTTCTGTGATTCCTAGTATGTCTTACTTACTCACTGAGGAAAAAACTGAATCAGTCAAGGCAAATCAATAGTAAAAGAACTCACGCTGTAAGGGAAAAGCCTACATGCATGTCCAAGAAAATTTGACTCAAAATCCAAACTCCTAAGAAGGTACCAAGCCAGTTTCTCAAAAGACTCTTTCAATATTGTGTAGAACAAGTAGCGTGAACCTTAAACTTTGAAAGTGTGTTTCAAAATCCATAACAGAGGTGCCGTTTTCTCGAAGTACCAGCATGGAGGTGGGGAAAGCAATGGTTAGCAAGGGTAACTGAACCAAGTGTTTCAACCTGTAAGAAAGGAGGAGCCCTCACAGGTGGAAAAGGCCAGGCGAGTTCCTAGAACAGGTTTGTAAAAGGAAAATGTAACTGTCTGCAAACAGTAAGAAGTGGAAAAGCAGATTCGAGGGGAAAATACTGAGATACAGGAAAATGTACACAACTAAATTCTCTTAGAATTTGTTGACAGAAAAGTGTGAGATTGTAAAGGGCGGGGTGAGCTTGTGAAGAGACAGGAGGGGCTGGGGAGGAGGAGGGGGAGACAGGACAGGGAGGAGGGAAGGAAGGAGGAGGGAAAAAGGAGAAGGAAGGAGGAGGATGGGAGAGAGAAGAGAGAAGAGGGAAGTAAGAGAAGAGAGAGGTTAGGGAGGAGGGAAGGAAGAAAGAGGAGGGGAGACAGAACAGAGAGGGAGGGAAAGAAGGAGGAGGGGAGAGAGGACAGGGAAGAGGGAAGGAGGAAGAGAGGACAGAGAGGAGACAAAGGAGGAGGTCAGTGGAAGAAGGAGGTGAGGAAGACTAAAAGGCACAGACACCATTCTTTATTTAAAAGAAAAAGAAAGAAAGAAAGAAAGAAAGAAAGAAAGAAAGAAAGAAAGGAAGAAAGAAAGAAGAAAAAGAGGAGAAACAGACAGACTTAACAGTGAGAAGTGACTCACACCTCAGAATGCAGAAGGACTTTCCCATTTCAAGATTAGAAGGCACCCTGCATTGTCCTGGTGGGAACATGTCACTTGACCCCTCACAAAAGGTTCCATCCCAGTTTTGCAATTTTAAGAGCAAGGCAGATAGAGTACAGTTCCTCATGTATGAGAGTTCATTTCACCAAATCAGACCTGTCAAAGCAGAGGGACGCCCAGGTAAAGGAGAATCCAACCTGTTACCTAAGAACTAAATCCTACATGCAGACTCAGGCTTCATTCCAATTCTGAAAACTCTTCCTGGGAAGTTCTTTCTTTAGTGGGAGCGCTGGGTTACTTCTACTCAGCTCTTTGGTTACTGAGGTAAGAAACCTCGATATAGCGTTGGGTGGAGCATGGCTTCTGAGTGTGCGCACTGGGGCATGGCACAGAATGATGACCACCCTGGCCCTCTGTCTCCACACCTCCCATTGTGAGTTACAGCATTTACATCAAAAAGTAACAATGGATTGAAGAAAGAAACACACAAAATACCAACTCAGATTCTTTTTCTTCTTTCATATTCTTTCTCCTTCAGTTTCAAACTAATTGGGTTGCTAGCATCAACTCTAAGGCCTCCTCAAACTTTATGGTCTTTGGAGGTGAGGCCTTTTGTTGTCAATACTTTTTTTTTTTTTTTTTTTTTTATTCGGTCTGATTTCCTGTAAAAGTTTCAAGAATCACCAGAGAATAGAGACAAAGACGAAAGGAAGCAGAGGAAGTACGAGTGTGATTTCCTGTGCATCTGCGTCACCAATTGCAGCTGCTGTGGTTTACATGAAGGAAGGCTGCCGGCAGCCTCTAGAATGGCAACTGCAGACGCCACTCTGCAGACACTCAAAACTGGCATAGTTCAAGAATGTGGACTGGGAAGGATGGGGAGCCAGTGGGGACATCTGAGGGACATAGAAACAAAGAAAAGTCACCAAGAGGAAAGAAGAGAAAGAGAGGTTATGAACAAGGGAAGGAAAGCCGAAAGAAGGGAGGGAGGGGGAGAAGGAGGAGAAGTCATTTCAACTCAGCTGTATTTTGGCACTTTATCAGGTATACAAGTACATTATGTCATTTCCCCAATAACACAGAGCGTAAACACTTAACTCCATTTTACATGTAATCAGCCAATAAGCTGATCAAGTCAGGACACGCTCAGACAAGGATGGCTGTCTGTTTCACAGGGGGAGGGGGGGAAGGGGGGATGAGCCAAATATGCAGCTCAAATCAGGATCATCAAAAATAGGGAGATTGCTCAAAGGGTAAGGCACTTGCTGCCAAATCTGACCATCTGAGTTGGGTTACAGGGCCCACATGGTGTAGGGAGAATTTTTACACAGAATGAGAAAGCATATTACACATGGGAGTGGAGAAGAGAAAGAAAGTGAGAGAGGAGACAACAGAGCACTCATTGCAAAGGTCACAGATGTGGGGCTGGTACTTTGTATTCCAGCCTTCATGTCACAGGCAATTAGGCTGCAAATAGATTCTGAAAAAAATAATAATTGCATAAATCAAAGTTCTATTTACTTTCTTATATCAGTATTGATTCTGTGTGTCCTTATCAAATTTATATTCTGCCGCTTTCACTGCCTACCCCCTGTGGACACTCGCTCTCTGAGCTAGGAGCCCGTCTATGCCTGCATGTCAAGAAGATGTTCTCTGAAATAAGGCAGCTCCCAAGGAAGCCCAGAGCACCAGGAGTCTGTCCTCCGTTGCCCATCTCTGTTTCTAGATACAGCTGCTCCTGAGACCTCCTGGTTTTATCCTAGGTTTCCTAAATCTAACTTTGTATAACCCTGATTAACTCTGCAGACTGATAAATGCCCTTGTGCTTGGCAGCACTGTGAATTATAGATATTGACTAACACTGAGATTTGCAGGCACTGGCAGAGGTGGGAATGCTGATGGAAAGGTGGGGGGGGGGGGGAACAGTGAGCTTTCTGTAGTGGATTCTGGGATTTTCCTGGAAAGAAGATTTTTTTTTTTTAAATGTGAAAGGTCAAGATTTGAGGGAACCTGAACCCCATCAAACCTGACAATTGGAGTTCCACCTCTGGGAGAAAATGGCCTTGTGTTAGTTGTCTTCTGATCTTCATAGGTGCTCTGCAGCACACATATGCATGTACACACACACACACACACACACACAGAGAGAGAGAGAGAGAGAGAGAGAGAGAGAGAGAGAGAGAGAGAGCGAGCTCTGGGTCATGCACATAGGGAAATCTGTAATTTTTGGTACCATATTTTCTTAGATTAAAAAAAAAATGTGTATGGGTGTTTTGACTAGTTATATGTGTGTACACTGTACATGTCTAGTGTCCAAAGAAGAGGGCGTAGGATCCCCTGGAACTAGAGTTACCAGAGTTCTAGGGGAAAAGCTGCAGCTTATGGCCTAAGCATTTATTAATAATAAATATTTCAGTCTCAGAGTCATTATTTCTGGGAACTAAGAAGATTGGTAGAAAAAAGTTACACCCAGTATCAAATGGCTTAGGCAGGGGAGGGGGTACCGCTCAGTGGGCAAAATCCTCATCTTGCTAGGATAAAGATCTGAGTTCGATTCCCTCCCAGAGCTTGGGAGGTGCAGACAGGGATCCTTGGACCTGGCCAACCACTCATTCTAAACTACTTGGTGAATGCCAAGCCAGTGACAGACACTGTCTTTAAAAAAATGGTGGTGAGATGAGTGGGGATGACATTGGCCACTTGCCACCAAACATGACAATTGGAGCTCCACCTCTGGAACCCATATGGTGGAAGGAGAGAACAGGCTTCTGCGAGTTGTCTTCTGATCTTCGTAGAAGCTCTGTGTAGGCATAAAAGTTTTGCAACCTACTTTTAATAAGGGTTCAACCTTTCCTCTAGCCCACTACCCAGCAGAGGTAGTGGAAGAGAAACGTTATTAGGATATGGGGGAAGTGGAATTGTTCAGCAAAAGTTCTTTGGGGGTGAGCTTGATCTTCTTTTCAGCAGTTCAGTCCGGTAGCAAACACTAAATATGACTTAGCAGCTGCAGACCAGACCTCTAGGCAGGCAAACAACAGACACCAATTGGCAGCTACATTCCAGTCCTTTCAGAGAGCAGATATCAAGCATGAACCAGCAACTGTAGTTCAATCCTGAAAATATTGCCAAACCCTCCAACTGGCCTGAGGCAAGGCCACAGAAGCTGCAAACTTCCACAGGAACCTTGAGAGGAGTTGTTGGGTTTCTCTCAGTGGCGGTGCTATCACAAGTTGAGTTTAACAACGCTATGTAATGTCATTAGAGAAGGATGGACGAGGCGTAGCAAGCCAAATCAAGGCTCAGTGCTTGTCTCCCACTGTCGGTGGGGTCATATTTATATTCTATCAAGCGTCCTTTCACCCGTGCCTCCTTCAGGAAAACAACCTTTCACGTGCTTGCTTTAGAAAGATATCCTTTCACTTGGATGCCCCAGCAACACATCATTTGACATAACTAACTTTCCAAAGAAACTAGATGTTTCCATTTCAGCTCTGCAGCACACATGTGCATGTGTACACACACACACACACACACACACACACAGCTCTGCAGCATACACACATGTAGACACAAACAGTTCTGCACACACGAATATTTCTCTCTCTCTCTCTCTCTCTCTCTCTCTCTCTCTCTCTCTCTCTCCACTATCAGGAGAATATGTCAAATGAAATCTCTCTCTCTCTCTCTCTCTCTCTCTCTCTCTCTCTCTCTCCCCACTATCAAGAGAATATGTCAAATGAAATCTCTCTCAATCTCTCTCTCTCTCCCCACTATCAGGAGAATATGTCAAATGAAATCTCTCTCTCTCTCTCTCTCTCTCTCTCTCTCTCTCTCTCTCTCTTCCCCCCCCCCCCACTATCAGGAGAATATGTCAAATGAAAGCTGACCAACACATCAGCAATCTCAATGGTGTCCCAATCTTTTAGTTACTGAACATTTTATCTGTCCTCATCAGACACCTGCATCCCATGGGTCTGCCATCATACCTGAAAACTCCACCTGGGGACAGAAGCCATCCACAAAGGCAAATGGCAGTGTGCATGGTGTGTCGGGGTATGGGGGTGGGGCGGTCCCTGTGCAACGCCTCTTTTTCACTAATTCACTTCCCACCATGGCCACTTCCTGACTTCCCTCCTGAGACAACTATTATCCTTTATGGTTACTGAGGGGTCCTGATGGAATGTTGCCTCTCTAGCCTGCCTCCCCTGCTGGTGAGTTCATGGCAGGATACATTTTATATTTGTGATATTATTTCTGAGGAAAAACCGCTCAGTCGACATTTTTGTTTTCCCCATGGTTCTCCAAGAGAGACTTGCACACTGGGAAACTGTAGAATAGAATAAGAGAAATCGAGATGCCGAAATAATCACGCGCCCTGACCTATTTTAACAGCTAAAGAAAGAACAAGCCTGGCTTCCCCTCCTGAGGAATTCCAGGGGGTTTCTCAAAGCAGCAGTAATACAGAGTATAAAAGTGCTTCTCTCTATTCTTTAGAGGGAATCTCAGCATCACTACCTTTCAGGAAAAGGACTGGTTGCAATTGCTCTTCAATTCTCAATCTTCTCTTTGGATAACTCATTATTTTCCCCTTATTTTTTGATAATGTGTGTCTGGCATACCTCAGGACTAGGTACTAGGCAGGGTCAGTATAATTTCTAAAATACCTGAATCATTTGAAAAATACACAAGGCCAGATTTAACATTTCAAATGAGGCAAATAATCCCCTGGTTATATGGAGCAAACTGGGGATCATTAAACTCAGTTTGGGTAACACAAAGAGAATGTAATTCAGTTTATTACTAAAAATATATTTTAAAAAAACTTAACAATTACAGTGAATTCCAAACCACCTGTGATTTGGGTGCAGAAATGTCATTGTCCTTGAGATTCCAAGGTCACTTGAATCCTTCTCTGACTTCCTTCTTGTTGGCCATGCTTCCTCTTGCCAGGGGGTCTTTGTATATTCTGTTCTACTAGGTGCCTTTTTAGGGTTCCCTCTGCCTTTTTTCCTTCCCTGTGTTTGCATTTAAGTCTTCCTTGAAAGATGAGTGTAGCAGGAACAGAAGGGCCACCTCTATGTAAACGTCAGGGACTTGCAAAAGCATCTTCTGCAAGAGGACCTAATTGAGGACTGCCTGAGAGACTAAGAATTGCTGGTGCAGACAATGCCAGCCAATCCAAAACTGCTATTTAGAAAAGATGCTTTCTTGGGACCAACAGGACTCGGGTGGAGGGTCTTAAAGGAGCTTGCAGTAGTGTTCAGATGAGCTTGCTGCAGCGTTTCTCACTTGCTCCCGGAGTCTCTGTTGTTGATTCTGCACCACCTCACCCTCAACCCCCAAGGGCAGGGAGGGTCAGGCAGCAAGTAGTCCAGGGCACAAAGAACAGTTGAGCCAGCCAGTCATATCCATAGCACTGCAAGTGCTTAAGCAGCCAACAACTGGCAGACATTTTTGTGGCACCAGGAACACAGAATATACAAAGTAAAAGTTCGTAGTCACCTAGCGAGCCATCCACAGATAGGAATTGCAGTCCAGTATGTTGCTGTGATGCAAGAGTTGACCAGTGAAGTAGCTTAACACTCAGCTCTGAAGTCTCCCCCCACCCCCCCAGCTTCTCTCCTGCTGCATGACTTCAGTGTAATCATCCGTCCTGGACTTGGTTTCTTCATCTGAAGTAATGAGATGATGATGATGCCTCTGTACCTAGGGCTCTTTGCTGATCACATAGGAAAGTAGAAACAAGGTGCTTAGGTAAGGCTCTGTACCCTGCTCTGCCATCTTTACCAGTCCAGGAACTCGCAGCAGTGCAGTGACTAGAATTTCCAGAAGATCTGGTGCTAGAACTGCATTCTGAAGGAAACACCAGGATAAGCAACATACCTCTCACACCACAGGCATGAGATTATCCAGTCTTGACAACTGTGAAAATACTAAGTCTCAGCTCAACACTCCTCTTCCCGTTTTCTGTAGCCAATCCAGTTGAAACAGTTTCCTGGATGGAGCCTCGGTAAGATTCAGGAAGTTCTAAGTTGAAACATTGCCTTTGGGGAGGCCAGGAAGGAAGTAAACAACTGGCAAGTTTCAAGGAGTTCCTGAAACTGACAAGTCGCACAGAGCGTCTTCC
The DNA here is from genome assembly GCF_011762505.2 of Arvicanthis niloticus. Taxonomy (NCBI): domain Eukaryota; kingdom Metazoa; phylum Chordata; class Mammalia; order Rodentia; family Muridae; genus Arvicanthis; species Arvicanthis niloticus. The sequence continues at coordinate 36,726,600 of NC_047678.1, read as the reverse complement.
CCAGGTTAAGGAGGCAATGAACACCTGCTGTGGGAGGTAACTCCAGCTAGGTAAACTGGTTAGAGGGAACTGTCTTTAATCTGTCAGCTGCACATGGACCACCAGGGATACAGCACTTCGGAAGCACCGCTGCCTTTAAGTCACGCATGTGCCTGCATGTAACCCCAATTGATGTATAGTTTGCCAAGTTGAACTGTGTTGTAATTGTTATTTACTCCCTTTCTGATAGTTCTGGCTGAAATGTTATGATACCCACCTTCCCTTGCAGACTACAGAAGTCATTTCCATCTCTATAATGGGTCACTTCCTTTTAGGCTGAAATACCTGCTTGCCCCTGCACAAACTGGGAAGCCCCATCAGAACCTCCTCACCTGATGCTGCCAGCACCCAAATCCCTGCCTAAATAGTCAGCTCTGTACTTGGGCACAAACCTAGCTTATGGCTCACCCATCATCACCCTCTACCTACAGGCAATAAAACTTCCCTGCCCTAGCCTACATGCACAACTTCCTCCGCCGAATTCTCTGGGACCACCGTCTAATAAACTTGTCTTTATCTATTTTAATTCGATCTAATCTGGTCTATATCTGCATCACCGAGGGACAGAAAAAGCCTATCGCCCATCTTCTTCTGTAGGCATTTTGGTCATCTGCACACATAAGGGTGACAAAGTGTCCTTCGATGCAAATAAACCCGGTCCCATCTAATGTCAGACCAAGCCTCTTTCTTTCTGCCTTCTATCTCTCTATAGCTGCTTTAGTAATCTAACATTTGCTGGCTTCTTATCTGGGCTAAATAGATGCCTCTGGCATATCTCCCCAGGAAAAGCATCCTACAATGTCATGTTAAAGAAATCATTACTTTGTACCGGAATCAGATGTCATGAAACCTCAGAATCCCACTCCCACCCACCACGGACCCATCCTAGTTTTGACAAAAGTGTCTCAATGAGTGTGTGAGTTATTTCAGTGAGAACTAACCTTGTCGCACCCTGGATCTCACCTGGTCTTCTCAATGATGGCTCCGCTATGAGCAAAATTCTTTCAAGGAGGGCATCCCCAAGCAGAGATACTTGTTGTAACAGAAGCACAGCTGCCTGGATTACTTTACCAAGAACCCTGTGTAAACCCAAGTTTAGCACAGCCAATTTAAGCTTATCCCCGACTAGCTGACTAGCTTACAAATGAATGAGACGCAGACTGTGGTCATTTTATTTGGCTTTGACAATTACAAAAGAGTGACCCCTAATCTACTCTTCTAACTGTTGGCCTAGCTACTTCCCCAGTGGCCTAGGTACTTCTCCAGTGGTGTACTCCAGATATTGCTCTTTCAACTGGCCGTGTGCTCATCATCCATTTCTCCTTATGGAGGCTTCTGCCCTCCCTCTCTGCCTTCCCCTCCTCCTATTCCTCCTATTCCTTTTCCCTCCTCCTCCTCCTCCTCCTCCTCCTCCTCCTCCTCCTCTTCCTCCTCCTTCTTCTCTTCTTCTTCTTCTTCTTCTTCTTCTTCTTCTTCTTCTTCTTCTTCTTCTTCTTCTTCTCCTACTCCTCCTCCTCCTCCTCCTCCTCCTCCTCCTCCTCCTCCTCCTCCTCTTCCTCCTTCTTCTTCTTGTCTCCTCTCTCTCCCCCAACCAAGTCACTCCAAACCTATATACTACTAATCCCTCCAGTAATTGGCTGTAGCCCATTTTATTTAACCAATTGTTTTAAATCAAGGAACGAGGTTTGCACAACAAAAGCTTGTAAACACATGAAACCTAGACCTTGGGTGTAGAATTTAGCATTACAATACATAGCAACAAGCTAATCCCCAACACCCAAGACTTCTGGATACATCCAGCCTAGGAAATGCTGTCACTCATGTTAAAAACAAAACAAAACCCCCACACTTCATGTTGATGTTTTTTTCTCTTGACCAGGTTCTTTGCTATATGATACCTGAAATATTAAAATGAAGATATATTGAAAGTTGAAGCTACTTTATAGTCTGTGGATTCAGACTATCTATCTAGTCTGGAGCCAGAGCTATGAATGCAGACATCATTCTTCTGGATAACAGGGGTGGAAAACCCCAGGCAGATGAGGGGCAGAAGTGAAGAAAAGGCCCCCTAACTACCACAAGCAAAAAAAAATCCCACATAAAAAGCAGACAGACCCCAGTGGAAATACCATAAAAAAATGAACTTGGTATTTTAACTTTTTATTTTGAAAGAATTATAGACACTCAGGACATGAAATAGCAGTTCTGAAGATTCCCCTGCACCCCCATCTGTATTCTTTGAATGAGAATAACATATGTAACTGAAATACACCATCAAAATCAGGAAACTGATTTTATAAAATCCTATTGCTTATAGTATAGGTTTAATCAAATTTTATCAGCTTTTACATATCTCTAGGTGTTTAACATTTTATCACATGTATAGAAACATGTAAAGGGTACCCCCAATAAAGATAAACCCTCAAAAGGGATTTTTAATGCCTGGAATAACAACAAATACAAAGGACTGGAAAGGCAAATATTTAAATTATAGACCAAGTCTAATCATTAAGAGCTTAGACTCCCTCTGCCTCTGAGTTTCCCACACTGCATCATGGCTCCACTACTGGTTGTCTGTGTAACTGAGGACCCTATGTAACTTTCTAAGCTCTGGTGCTCTCCTCTTTTCTCTACACAACAGAGTCAATGAGAGTTTGTTCCAGAGACATAGTGAGAAGCATAGAAGCAAAATGGCTCCTAGTAAGCACAGAATGGCGAATAGCAACCAGCAGTGGTAGACACCACATGATAGCTCCTACTGTTCAGTAGATATCCAGTGACACATAGAGTGTTGGGGTAAAGAAATGGTCAGATAATTTTGACTGATTAAAATAGTATATGCACATTATCTTAATTAGGGTTTATATTGCTATGAAGAGACATGATGACCAAAGCAACTCTTATACAGGCAAATATTTAATTGGGGCTGGCTTACACTTTCAAAGGTTTACTCCATTCTCATCATAGCAGGAAGCATGATAGTGTCCAGGCAGTCATGGTGCTGGAGGAGCTGAGCATCTTGATTTAAAGGCAACCAGAGCAGACTGGCATCCTCAGGCAGCTAGGAGAATGCTCTCTTCCACAATGGGTGGGGCCTAAGCATAGGAGGAGACCTCCAAAGCCCACCTCCTCAGTGACACACTTCCTCCAACACAGTCACACCTTCTAACAGTACCACTCTCTATGGGTCAAGCATATTCAAACCACCACATATATTTACTAATTAGGAAGAAATACAACAGAATAAGACAATCACTTAGAGAGAAAGGTACTAGACACAAAATCTGGACCTTAGTAAAGATATACAGTCATTCCTTATCTTCAGCCAGGAGGGAGAAAGCACAATCCATACAGCAGGTGAGATGGAATGGTAGTATTTAGGGAGCCCACTAATGCCACCCAGCAGATCAGTTTCCTCCAGCAAGGTCAGGATGGGAAAGAAAAAAGGTTAATTTCAAGGCAAGAGTGAAACACAGAAAAGGCTACCATGGAGTTCAAAGGAACAATATAATTTTTTTCGAAAAAAAAAAAAACAAAAACAAAAAAACAAAGATAGTGTCCATAAAGAAGGTAGGTTCTTATTTTAAAGGCCGCTGAGAAATTAGAAGGGATAAGAACAAAAAGTTGCTCTCTACTTGTCATGGCTATTCTTGGTTGTTAAGGCAACTACATCTGGAATAACCCCAAAGTTGGAATTAACCCCAAGTTGCTGGGTACATCTGTAAGGGGCTTAGTGAAACCATTTGAGGTAGGAAGACCCATTTTTAATCCAAATTTTTTGAGATAGAAAGATCCACCTCTAATATAGGCCATACCTTCTGCTGATAACCCATATAAAATAAAAGATATTAGAAGAAGGAAGGAAATTTGCTCCCTTTTTCTGCTTGCCCTCTTTCTCCCTGTCACTGGAAATAGAGACTACTTCTTCTTCAAGATTCTAGTGTACACTGAAGACCAGCTGACACATCCAGCTTCATGAACTGACCAGCTACTAAATACTTAGACCCTCTATTGTTAGACAGCCATTGTTATACTAGCCAAACCACAGCCTTTAGGCCATCCTAATAAACCCCATATATACAACGCACACACACACACACACACACACACACACACACACACACACACACAGAGAGAGAGAGAGAGAGAGAGAGGTGAGATTGAAGGAGACTATATTTTGCCCTAAGTTGAGCAGTGCCTTAGCCATGTGAGAGAGTTATAGAAAGCCAACGGTTAGAAGAAATAGAACAGTAACTGTGGGCTAAAGCATTCTGCATTCCGACCTGAAGACCAATGTTCACGTGATCAGTCAAGCCTGCCAAGCACATGAATTACAGTCAGAGAGGGGCACACAAAGTGGAGGGGCAGTCTTCATGATCAACTTAACTAGACTTCGGAGCCTTACACCTTCGAGGATGTCTCCAGAGAGCTTGGCCTGAGGAGAGGAGGCCCTCCTCGAATTTCAGAGGCACCATCTCGAGGCCTTGGGCTGAATGAGAACAGCACACGGAGAAAGACAAATATCTGTGCTCTAACATTTTGCTGAGTGGGCAGAGTATCCTCCTGTCAATGAATTTTTATCACGTAATTAAAGAGCCCCTGATTAATGAAATCCAGAGGCAAACCCATCCAAAGCAGTGATACTCGAAAGAGGTTATTGCAACATTTTTTTCTCTGGCCGAAATAAAGCAAATGGCTGCAGCCGTACAGCTTGCGTCTTGGTTATTCACACTGTGGCCCATTTGCTGACAATTTTTCAATACTTACAGATTTATTCTGCCCTATTAAAAGCCTCAAAGCAACCAGGAAGTGTTATAAATATTTGAAGAGAGCTGGATGTTTCAAATGCTGAATAAATCATTAGAACCAGAGCAAGCGCTCCAGTGGCAGCAATGGGCAACGTGACTGCCCTTGGCTCTGGGCTCCTTCTGATGTACTTGCCCTTCACTAATCCGGTCCTGGTTCACCCTTTGCATGCTGAGGAAAGCTCTGCTTTTCCCTTTCAAAGGGTCATCTCTCATCCTGAGAAGTAACAGGGAGGAGACACATTTGTGAGGACAGTAAATCAATTTTCCTCTTAATAATTAGAGTTGTACAGCCAGGTTTCCATAGCCTTACGATCGGCCATCCTCGCACTGCAGGCGGACTGGTGTAGTCAACTTCAGGCGAATGATTCTATGATTATTCTAAGAGCTGCACTCCTCAGGATCCTGTATAACCGAGGCCCACACACAAGTAAGTCACGGGGAACTTGGCTCTTTCCAGAGCCAGGCCTCTGCTCACTTCTTACATCTGGAGGTTTCAGATTCGTGAATTTCTGTCTAGCTGGGACGCAAGTGATGCCCTTGACTCTAGCCATCAATCTTCATCCAGAATCTGGTTCAACGCTGGTTCTGTTTAACTTACTTCAAAATTTCTATCAAGATTCAATGTTTTTATTACCCATGTTCCCCCCCACTGTTCAGCCTGATCTCCTACTTGATTCCTTAGTTTTTTATAATTTCATTTTATTTATGTGCATGGGTCTTTTGCCTGCCGGTATGTCTGTGTACCACTCACTCACCTGGTACCCACAGCAGCCAAAGAGGACATTAGATTACCCTGGAACTAGTTGGCGTGAGCCATCATGTGAGTGCTGAAAATTGAACCCAGGTCCTCTGCCAGAGTAGCCAGTGCTCCTAACTGCTAATCCACCTCCCCAAATTTTCTCGTGGTTTTTGTAGCAAGCAGTTTACAGATACCCGATACTTTATAATCATCATTAGATCTTAACTGATTGGAGAAAAGCCTATCATAGCAATGCTTCTGCTGAGGTTGGGAGATTGAAATTTTCAGGATTTACTCTGGGACAGAAGATGAGCCATAAGGAGGGAGACAGACACTGGAGTGGCATGCTAGCGACTCCTTGCATCGAGACTTGTTAGCTTCCAGAAGCAATTGCTATCTAGTCATGTGAAATGGGTGATCACTAGGAATCCCACAGCTGGGTTATAAACATATAAATAGTTCAGTACTTAACATTGTCTCTGAGAAGTAAACTCGAGTTCTAAGGCTGAGTCTTGCCTGAACGGTTCCAAGGGAGTGTAAACCATACTTTCTAATGTTCTAACTTTCACTCCAAAAGAACCTTGTGCAACAACACCTCATGTTTCTTCTGCTAGTCTAAGGCAGGGAATGCTTCCTGCTGTGCATGCTACTGTGATGTCTCAGATGCTTGGCCCTCTGTCATTTTTCTCAAGATTCTGGCATGAAATAACCTCTCAGATCTATGCCTTTGTTGAACCCCCTAGAAGGGAGTCATGTACTTCTCCTTATCCCAAAGACATCACACTCAGCTCAATTCTTATCCATAACACACACACACACACACACACACACACACACACACACTTTTTTTTTTCAGACAAATGACATAGAATAAAGAGAATAGAAAGTAACCCCTACCTCTTTTCTGGAACAAGTGGGAAGTCCTGTGCTCCACTGAACTAGATGTCATCATTTAGCCAAGCAAGAGGAAAAGTACCAGATCTCATCTGATGGATCTGGAGAAGGATGGACCAATAAAGCAACTGCCTTTAGATGGTCCAAACTCTTAAGTCTGAGCATCAGGAGGAAGAACAAGAATTTTTCTCAAAGCAAACTCAACCACACTGGACCACCAGGAAGTATCAAGTGGGGTCCAGAGGCAGCACTACCATAAAGAGGAAGGAGGGCTCTTGAATGGTGTTAGAGAACAAACCTGTGCACAGGGTATAAGGCACAGCCATTTTTGACACAGATATTTCCACCCATCAGGGATCCTGTTGTCTTCAGAGATACCATTGTAGGTCTGTGGTCTTACACATCCTGTAGTCTTTCTAAAAAGAGGTTTATAGCTCATCTTTGCTCAGAAGTGAATGCAGGAAGGTTACAGGAATCTGTTCTCTCAGGCAGAATTAAGCTGCAGACCAGAGCATGGTACAGTACTCCTCCCCGGGGCAGTACAAAAGCTTCCCTACAATCTGCAACTGCAGAGTTCTTATTGGAATCAAAAGACCCAAGACTCATTCATTAAAACAATAAAGACTTTGTCATATTGGACCCTGAAGGATGTATTAAAGCAAGCAGAGTGGTCTGCTTATAGGGAGGAGAGAGAGTGGCTCAGGGGCTCTTTTTAAAAGTGGCCTCATTCCTAACACACAACAATGCCACTGTGTCTTGGTCTGATTTATGATCCTATGAAATACATGTCCCAAGCCAGCAAGATGACTCAGTTGGTAAAGGGTACTTTCCGTGCTAGGCCTGACCACCAAGGTTCGATTCTCACTGAGTCTACAGTGTGTTAGCCGAAAGAGAGCACATTATCCTTTTAGAAAACCCCTCCAGGGTGTCAACCCAAGATCAAGGTGGCTGAGGGTCTCCTCTGTCCCCCACTCACAAGGACAATGCATGAGTTACCTTTCTTTTCTCATCACGTTGATAAAAATACCCTAAGGAAAAAGAGTTTCTTTTGACATGAAGTCAGAAGATACAGGCTGTCTCGGGTAGAGAAGTTGTGGTGGTCATTGACTGGAGGCAGCTGGTCATGATGCATCCACAGTCAGGAAGCAGGAAGAAATGGATGCTGGCCCTCAACTCCTTTTCTTCTCTATGTCCATTTAGAACCCCAGCCCATGGATAGTGCTCCCTTCAATCACGATAGGTCTGTGTTCAGTTAAACATCTCTAGTAATGGATCCTAGATGATTCTAAATGAAGCCAAGTTGGTAGCATGCATTCACCTTCAAAAGAAGGTAGCGATAGCCCCGTCTCTACTTCTGATGAGAGAAGGGCAGTTTCCTAATGGGAATTTGAAGGAGAAACTTCAATGCGAGTTAGGACAATGGCTTTTGCTTCCTTATTCTCCTTGTGCCTTCCTTCTTATTATTCTTCCCTTTGAAGAAGGCAAACATCTGCCTTATGTTTCTGCTTATAATTTCAAATTCAAACAAAGAGCCCTGGGCCCATCTGTCGAGGCTGCTTCAGACATCTGGGGCACCGTGAAGCAGCAGGGCCAGCTTGGCCAGGGTCCAGTTTCTTCCCCACTCTCTACCGACTCCACACTTTCCCAGGGCTCATCAGGCATCCAGCGAACGAAGAAGAGTTCAGCGGCTCTGCCCTTTGTGAAATGTTTGCTTTGGTTTCCATAAATGGGAGAGAAAGGGAAGAAAGGCTTTTGGAACGCATCCTGTGTTTATAAACTGCTTGGGTTAAAAATCTCAAATAAGGTAACTTGGTGATAGCTTCATGGGTCACTTGGGGCTGTTTCGGCCCCGGTAAAACCATTCGGAGAACATTCGGAACTTCTGAGCAAGGTTCCTTTCCCTGAATTTTGCAATTTCCATATACCTCTGAGCTGGAGGAAGGCACTCCATTTGGAAATAACTGCTCATTTCATTCACTTCCTTTTTTTTCAAAAATAAGAAGCAACTAGACATTGAGACCCACACAAAATATCTGATTTTCAACCTACAATGGAAATGATGGCTCCCAGGAATTCCTGCCTGAGTGTATTCAGCTGTGGCTTCTCCAGCCAACTGTGTGTTGGTCTCCCTGGGAGGCCTGACGGGCAGGATAAATAGACAAGGGCAGTCCTGCACGCCAGGTTGCATGTTTGCCTGTTTCTGGCCCTTCTCCTCTTGGGCTTCAGAAGCACATGAATGGCTCCTTCTTCTCGTAAAGACAGAGCCAAGACAAAAGAGACAGTTGTTAAGGTAGTTGGATAAACAAGAAGAATGGATGGTCTGAAAAAACGTTCTTTTCGTGAAAGAGTCTCAAATTTGTTATGTGCAGAGGGTGACCTTGAACTTTCAATCCTCCGGCCTTCACTTCTTGAGCACCAGGCTTACAGGTCTACACCACCATAATTAATTGTACACAGTGCTGGGGTTCATATTCCAGTCCTTGTGCATACTAGCTGAGCTGGTTAGATTTTGGACAACTTGACACAAGCTAAAGTCATCTGGGAAGAGGAGACCTCAACCGAGAAAGTACCCCCATCAGACTGGCCTCTGGGCAAATTTGTGAGACATTTTACTTGATTGATGGTCAGTACCACCTCTGGGCAGGTGGCCTGGATGGTTTAAGAGGGTAAGTTCTCCAAATCATGGGAAGCAAACTCAGTTTGCAAAGACATGAAGAGATGCCACTTCCTGCCTCCAGGTTCCCGCTTAAGTTATTCCCCGAACTTTCTCTGTAATAGACTATAAGTTGTAAGATGAAATAAACCCTTTTCACACCCAAGTTGCTTTTCCTCCTCGTTGTCTTTATCAAAACAACAATAAGCAGACTAGAATACTAGGGAAGCATGCTACTAACTGGGCAACATCTCCTGCCCTGGAGATGTCATGCAGGTAAATAGTTTTTAATACGATGAAGAAAATTAAACTACTCTAAACCAAGGGTCAGCAAGCCAGAGCCCGAGGATCCAGTCCGGTGTGACCTCCTGTATTCTGAATATCATATTTTACTGGAGTATGTGCATGTATAATGTCTATAATTCCTTACTCACTGTGGCAGGCACTAAATGATCTGGGCGGGGGGGGGGGAGGGGGGAACTGTGTGAGCCACAAAGCCAAAAATATTTGCTATTTACAGAGAAAAATGACAGGCAATCCCAGAATCCCAGCAAGTTGTATCTTAGCTCTTGGTGGGAGTGGGTCTTTTACTGCACACCACAGGAGAGCGAGCAGATTTGACCACTAGAGGAACAAAGCAGCATTCATGTTCAGATCAAAATGTGCATAAGTGAGATGCAAAATTAGTGAATTCAAATGATGAGCAGAGGCGACCCAGGGAATGGCAGAGTCAGAATTTTAGTGGCAGGGTGACAAGTATCAACTGAATACAATGGCCCTCTGAGGTCCCTTCTTCTGTTTCTATGAGTGGTTACTGGGGACCACACTGCAGAAAGTATTCACCTTATGGGAAAGACTGAAAACCCTGGTGATAGATTATAAACACTGCACATAACCATTAATTTTTTTATACTTTATGGAAGGCAGATTATAAATCAAAGGGTCTTGTAGAGTTTACATGTATACTTTGCTCAGGGAGAGGACATGTTGTATTTTGTAACTTTAGGTCTTCAGTAAATGGAGCATCTTCGAATGGAGGAAGAACCAAAGGGCACCTGCTGTTATCTAAGGCTCTTTACATTAAAAAAAAAAAAAAATAGAGGAGCATCGGCTATGTCTTTTGTTTGGTGACTGATTTAGATAGAGTCTCATTATTTTTATAGAATAGCACCATCCTCTTTAAGGTAGCATCCTAAGTCATATGGTGTATGTATCAGTAAGGGTGGGCTAGACCATGCTTCTGTGGCAAACAAGCCCAGCATTTCAGTGTGAGTAAGGGTGTGGTCCTTAATGTTGTCACATGTTCACTGTGACGTTAGTAGGAATCCCTGCTTGCTGTTGCCATTCAAGGACCTACCTTTTACAAACTTACCTTTTGGGCCACCAAGTACTATCAGCTACTGCCTCTAACCCGATGCATCTGAGTAGCATCACAAGTCATTTTCCTTCATGGTTTATGGGAACGTACTTTGGCCAAGCTCACCCTACGGCTTCACATAGTTGCAGAAGCACTCACGTTAATACGATGGCATGTCTCATACATATGTCTCATTCAAACTTTAAACACATAGGAGGCCTTGTTAATGTTGAAATACTAACGTTGAGTGTCTGTTCTGAGCCACCCCTCTTCTGATCACTAGGAAGACAATAAAGTCCAAAGGGGAAACGCCAACTTCACCAAGCTTCCCTAGCAGGCAAAGGAAGAAACGGTAGACCCATAACTTGGTAGATATGGAAGACAGCACTAAGTGTTGTGGAAATAAACAAGATCTGGGAAGGAAAGCAGAATGCTGAGTGCTGGGAACTGAAAGGTCTCTGGCCCTGAGCATCTTCTCGTTTGATCTCGAATATGACAGATGGCTTGAGGGCTCTGGAGATCGCTTCTGCCTAAAGGCAAGCTGTACAAACAGATTTACATATTCCTCATATTCTCCAGCCCAGCAAAGATGCAGATACAGTGATTAGTGGGACCTGGGAAGGACATGAGGCTTTCCAGGACTGTGCAGATTCCTGAGGCCCCTTACAGCTGAGGACAAAGCCTTTAGGAAAGATAGTTTCACTACTTGTGCTCTGAGATGTCACCTTACATACAGTCCAGAAATCAATGTCCAGAAACGAATGTTTCAGGGCATGATAGGAGACAGTGGGGGCAAAACCTGGCCTTAAAACCAAACAGAACAAATCAAGCCACATATACCCCTTCTGTGTCTTTGGGCAGGGTTTGCAGACATGGCTGCATTGGGTTTAGGTCCTATAGGATTGCAGTGTTTCTCTTCATTTATAATGGATGACACGTCTGTAACAAATTTCCCTAGTCCAAAATTTGGTCCTTGTTTCCGTCTTCCTAAAATAACTCTACTTCCTCCAAAGCCCCGTGGTCTTTCAGTAGCTCTCATCAGCAACTCATACGCTGTTTTAAAATCAAATAATGCCTCTTGGATTCAGTAAGACCTTGCCCTATGATTTTTTCCCAACAATCTTCATGTTAAGCCTGTCAGTGAAGAGTATGGATCAAAACAATAACTTTTTTATAAGTAGCTTTTTTTTGTTTGTTTGTTTATGAACATGACTCACCCCACCTTGTCAGAAGACTTGCCAATGAGACAGCAACTCACAGTTCTGGTTCAGGTTTCAGTTTGAGCGGTGACCTTGGGTGGATGATCTGTTTCCCATCGTGATAAATAAGGTCCCCCCCGGGAAGACAAGCCTATTCATTTTCAACTAAAGAGTGAGAAATTGAGGTGTCTTCGTATCTAAACAGTAGAAATAAGGCAAAAGTGCAATTCCCCGACCTTGGCCAGCCAGAGATGCAGGGGAAAGCTGGTGTCCTGGAGATTGCCAGAGCTCAGGCCTCATACCAAAAGCTCAGGGCACAGTAAGGGTTCTTGAGCTGAACTTTCAGTGTGCAGACAGCTTCTCACCCTTATGGCCTACCTTCCTATGGCTCAATTACTCACTAGCCTACTCTACAATAGAAAAATGATAGGTCTCTGCTGGAATGCCAGAGGTGGCTTACATTCTGTGTCAGGTTGCATGAACAGCCACAGTCTTCCATCTTTGACCCACAGCATTGGGGGTCAACCCCTCCCATGAAGGTCTTGGATGCTCTACTCATGGACATTAACTTTTGTTATGTGCCATGCATGGGCTGGTTATATATCGTCTGAGTTATAAAGGGCCCCAATGAAGCCCTTGTCTCCGGAACCCTTAACTGTTTATTCTTGTGCTAACATTCTTATATTGAAAACAAGTCTACACCAGGCACTTGGAGGATGAGATGTGTCTCAGTTACCCTCATCCCTTACTAGCCAGCCAACAGCTGGTAAGTCTCCAGGAAAATAATGGTTGACTTGGATTTAAGTCCATGAATCTGTGGGTGAACTGAACACTCACTCATACTGACCTACATCAGGCTTGCTTGACGGTAGCTGGACTCACTCGTGTTTGTCAAAAGTTGGCAGACTGACTAGGAGGTATCTGGTCCATAATTTTTAAATTACAACCAAGTGAAATTTACTAAAAACATGCTGGTTTTTTTTTCTCTTAGGTTGAAGCATTCTTTTTGATTAGACTCAAAATGCCTTCAGTGTTGCTCTTTCTTTTTTTGGAGGGAGGTGTTTGTTGTCTTCTGATCCTCTGTAGAAACAATTGTCAGTGGAAGAAGTACCCACCGGGTATTTCAGGAGACCTTTACAAATCTGTTTATGTCAATAACTCAATGCAAATAACTTGTGGCGTGCCCTGACACCTCTCAGCACCCTTTCCACAGGAGTGAAAATATTTCTCCAGGATTGTCACCTGTCATTCACATGGAAATTAATTCATTCCAGTGCTGATATGATGTTGGGTAAGGCAATACACATGTAGTCTTAGAGACAGTTCTGTGATGAGGACTATCTGAGGAGCAGCTATGATGGATGATATGAAGCTTATTGTTGCTTGAAACAATCACACTGGTTCTCCATGAAGCTGCCCTTTGTCAATATATCCTTCCGGGAACAGAATAAACTAGCTCCGTTCATTTACTGATTGGTTATTTTGTTTTTAATGGTAGGTGTATGTGTGTTCACCTGTACATTTATAAAGACATCACATGCGTGCAGGGCCTGGGGAGGCTATCAGAGGGCATTAGATCCCCTGGAACTGGAACTATAGATGGTCGTGGATGCACTGTCAGTGTTGTGAACCGAATCTGGGTCCTCTGCCAGAGTAGCCAGTATCCTTCAGTGCTGAGCCATGTCTCCAGCTCCCAATACATTTCTTTCTATTTCTTTGGGTTACACACAAGAAATACAGACCCAAGAATCATCAGTTGACCTTCTCCTGTAGTAAACACCAACCAACAATCTTCCCTATAGACAGCCTTCTGCTCTTCGTGTGTTTATTTGCAAGCTCCCATATGAAGGGGTTCTTTATTTTCACAGTTTTGATTTTAATAACGCAACAGTTGTAATCCATTTATTTTGAACAGTTTATAAAGGCATAGGCAGGAGCCTCAACATTCCACAGAGCCTGCCTCTTGCCTAAGGAAAATGAAGATGGCCACCCCTCTTCCTGCCCATAGCAAGCAAAGCTGGTATGGTCCACATAGCTACAAACGTTTTCCAGTCACATCACAGAGGGGATGAGAATGCTGGTGACGCCTGATCATTCAGAGCTCCCGTGTCTGTCTGGACACTGCTCTGGCTTTCTGTCTATAAGCTGGAAAACTGAAGCTCTGCTTTTGACTCATTTTCATGAGATGGGAATAATTCCTCAATAAGACATCTTCTCCACAGAGAGTCCCCGCCAAGACATAATTAAACAGACACGCATTAGCTTCAGGGACTAGCAAGATGACCAAGTGAGGAAAGACACCTACCTGCTGGGAACCTGACAATCTGAGTTCAGTTCCCAGGATCCACATGGTGGAAGGAAAAAACTGAATCCTGAACATTGTTCTCTAATGCCCACCGGTACAAACATGCACACACAAACACACACACACACACACACACACACACACTCAAAATAAAAATTTAATAAATTTAAAAATTTAAATATTCTGAAGTATTGTCTTACTTAATTTTATGAAAAACAATACCACAGACAATCTTACACTGATTAAAGACATAGTGTAACTTAAATTCTATTTTCTGCTTTATATCACTATTATTTAAAATTTACAAATATAGTTCAATTCAGGAAAGTTGTAAGATTTTTCTAAATTTATACTATAGCTAATATCTGTTAGAGTGTTCATGTTTTATTTCTATTCACTCATCCAGTTAAATAAAAGTTCCTACCATTAATACATACAACATTAGTAAGTTTCAAAAGTACTGTTAATGATACCATTTTGTGTTTTGGATATTAAATTCTCATGTGTATTCAGACAGCTGTTAGAGTTTTGTCACATGTAAACACACATAACGATGTTTTCTTTTTAACTTGATGATAAATTTAAAGGAATGAGAAAATGACTCGGTTGTAAAATGCTTACCATATAAGCACAAAGACTGGAGTTCAGTCTACAGAATAAAAAAACAGTCATAGTGGCATGAGCTTGTAAGCCAGAACATGGAGTGGAGATAGATAGATGGATCTCAGAGCTTGCTGGCCAATCAGCCTAGTTGAATGAGTGAGTTCCAGGTTCAATGAAAAATCCTGTCTCAAATAAGGTGAGCAGAAACTGGGAAGATACTTGTGCTCCAGTCTCTCAAAGCGCTCGCGTGCGTGCGCGCACACACACACACTCACACACACACACACCTTCTAGATTATACACTTTTACCCTTTTGCCCACAGGTGAGAACTCATTCATAAACAGCCAATAAGAATTAAAATCTTTGCCTCTTCCTAAACTGAAGTTGATGCCATAGTGTGAAGGAATCACACTAAGATATGATTTCGTGACTCTGCCCAAACACATCCAAGGATGCCAGAAATGGTGGTAGGTGACTAAGGCTGTGTGGATCTGGAACAGAACACCCTGACCACATCTGAAGGTCATCCTAAACTCCTAAATTCTGGGGGCACCCCTAAAATAGATTCTGTCAGGAGCCAAATCTAAAGACACAAAAAGGAGCTGTTTTCCCAGACTTTGGGATTTCCAGCTTACTTCTGGATGCTGTTCAAATAAAGGCATGGACATCTTTCCCAAACTGCTCCCCCAAACTGGAGAGGCAGAAGCTATCATGTGCTTATATGGTGATTTAGCCTAGGGAGTCTGAATCATTTTGTCTGTGGGTAAACTAAACAAAGGTCAAAGAAAAGAGTCTGAAGTACTTCAGGGAAGAGATAGTTAAAGGCACGGTGACAGACGAAAGTCACACCCAAACCTCAGTCCTTCAGGATCTGGAGCATCAGAGAGTCAACTGCTGTGCACAGCTCAGATGCTGGTGGAGCCCCCAGGGATCACACAAATGCCGGTCTGTGCCAAAACTGGGCAGAAGAAGGTTGACTGAGCAAAATCCTGAGCTCTGATCCATGTGCCTGGACTCGTGATTTTCCAGTGTTCTCCCTTCATAGCGTCTACTCATCCTTTCCCTTAGGAGGGAAATCTCCCAATAGCATCTCCTCATTGGTAGCCTCTGGGGCTCCTCCATCTCTCATTTTCTTGGCATGACTTACATGTGGAGTTTGGAAAGAGCTGTGGAGGAAGGAAATAAGAGATTGCCAAACTCCATTAGGAAGTAGTGCGTAAATATTGCTCTCCCACCCGGGGAAGGTATTTATCATGTCAGAATCGAACAAATAATAAATGGAAGTTGTAACTTGTTCAGATTAGATAGCAGGGGAAAGCCCAAACTCACCTCCCTGCTTTCATTATAACTAAAGAGGAGACGATGCACAAAACTCGGGTAAGGTGAACTAGCGGAAAAGCGAAGACTGTAGAAATAGTTTGTTGATGGTAAATACAGTCGAAATATTGAAAACTGGTAAGGTTAAAGGTGGGCAAACATTTAAAAAGATATCCTAAATCCCACCCCATGTATACACATAGCCTTCAGACAATTACTTTTCTTATTGCTGATAAAATGTCTGAGAAAACAACTTCAGAGTACACTGGGAGGCGACATGAGCTCTCCTGGGGCCACAACAAGGGAGGAAGGGCTGTATTGTGTGCTATGTTCTTGGAATTGACAGGTGTGACCCCTGTCTTTATCGTCCCTTTGCCAATCTCAGTGCAGCAATACAACAGCCGCTAGCAGAGCTAGCACCAATTGCAGATGCCAACAGTCAGCAGTCATCATCAAGAGCTTTGCGTATGTTATGATCTCTGCCATCCGTGCCAGCAATTTCACGTCCTCATTTAAATGTCAGATTCCCTAAGGCAAAACAAAACACTAAAGGGCTGGAAAGGATGGTTTAGCAGTGAAGACTACTTGCTGCTCTTACAGAGGATCTGGGTTCAATTCCCAGTACCCACGTAGTAGCTCACAACCATCTGTAAGTCCAGTTCCCAAGGGATTCCTTACATGCCAGGCATACGTGTGGTGCATAAACATATAAATGCGTGTACACATAAATTTTAATTAGTTAAAAAATTAAGTCTGTCTGTGTGTCTGTGTGTGTATCTGTGCAACACATTCATGTCCCTGTAGAAGACAAAGCAGGCATCAGATTCCCTGGAGCTAGAGCTACAGACAGTTGTGAGCTGCCTGACGGCCTGCATGTTGAGATTCTCTACAAACACAGTATACACTTTCAACCACGGAATCATCTCTCTGGACTGTAAATTCCACATTCTCAGCACCACCAAAAATAATAAGGAAGTGTTCACGTAAGAAGTTCATAGGGTGAACTCTAAGCCAGGATACCAAACACTGCCCACAATCCCATCCAGGTCTTCAGAGTTTAGCTTTAGAAAAATCAAATACAACTCTACACAGAAGTTTCACTTGCATTAAGATGAAAATATTAGGGTCATTTTTATGAATAAGTAGTTAAACTATAATTCAAACAGTAGAAATTCCATCTTGTTGATTTTTTGTCTCAGTATAAAGCATTTTCTAGGAACTTTATAAATATTACTTTCATTTAACCCTCATATCAACCTATAAGTGAGTAACTGTCCTTAACTGTGTTGTGCAAAAACCTTCTTTTCAGTTTAATTATGTTTGTATGTTTATGTATGCACTTGAGTGCAGTGCCCATAAAGACCAGAAGAGGGCACCAGATCCCTGTTACTGTTGAAATGCGCTACCCTTTAAGTACTGGGAACCAAACTCAGGTCCTTTGCTTTTACTACTGAGTGATCTTTCTAACTCTTTAACCCTGAATACGAAACTGGAAACCATAGCAAGTATGAAAAACCTGCCCAGCATTTCACAGCAAGTAAAAAGAAGATCTATGATTTAAAACTGTTTTTACTTAAGTGCAAAATAGGCTTATTTAATTTTATCACACCCTGTCCTCCTCGCTGTTTCTCCCTTAGGATGTCTTGCTGAAAGCAGACAGATGAAACTCACAGCCCGTTCAGTTATCCTGTTCATGATTTTTGTCTGGGTTGTTGTTAACTGTGTGGTTTTTTTTTTTTTTTTTTAACTTTTTAAGATTTGTTTTGTTATCTTATCTGTGTGAGTATTTCTGCCTACATATATGTATGTGCACTACCTATATGTCTAGTGCCCCCCTGAGGCTGTTGTTAACAGAGTTATGAGGCACCATATAGGTGCTGGGAATTGAATCTAGGTCCCCTACAAGAGCAACAAATATTCTCTAACACTGTGGCAAACCTCCTGCCCCTGAGGTTTGGTTTGGTTTGGTTTGGTTTGGTTTGGTTTTCAGATAGGGTTTCTCCATGTGACTTAGGCTTGCCTTAAACTCACAACCCTCATGCCTTAGTCTCCTAAGGTTTAAGATACAGGATACAGGTGGGTGGTATCATAGCTGATGTTTTATAGCCTTTTTTTTTGTAGTCCCTGTGATAGTTAATACTTACTATCAAAGTAGCTGGGTTTGGAATCTGGAAGACACATCTCTAGGCATGTAAGGGTGTTTCCAATGAGGACTAAGGAAAGAAAGAAGAGCAGCCCTGACCATGGGTGACACTGCTTCACAGACTGAGGAGTAAAAAGGAGACAGGAGCTGAGTGGCAGCATCGGCTTCTGCATCCTGACTGTGTACAAAGGTGACCAGAGGCTTCACATCCCTGCCACAATGCTTTCCTTGCCCTAAAGGGCTCTACCCTTAAATCTTGAATCAAAACAAACCTTCTTGCTTCTTTACATTGCCGCTCTCAGGCATTTTGTCATAGCACTGGAAAATGTGACTAAGTACCTCCCTACAAGAACACAAGACACAGCAATGGTCTCAACTTACAGGTGAAAAAATAAGCCTGGAAAAGGTTCAGTTTGGACTAAACATAGCTCATCTGAAAGAACATTCCAGAAGTCTGGTTTGAGTCCAAGCCCTTTGTGTCTTCCCACTCTGACTGGACCCGTGGTACACCACATAGAGATTATCACAAGAAGCACTCACTACTTTTCTACTTTGCTGGAAAATGCACATTTCCCTTTTCTGAGTATAAGCTTGAAGGCAAATGGACAGAGTTCATGTGATATGTCTCCAGGAATCAGTACAAAATCTCCAAAGAAATTATCTGAAGAGTTGGGGCATGTGGCTAGTCAGCAAAGCTGTGTTCTTGAGTCTGGTGAGGCAATCAGGCATCCAGGAGCTTGACTGATCGTTCTGGACTGTTCATGAGTTCAAGGCCAGTCTGCACATATTGAGTCACACACAGGGCAGACAGGACTACAGAGAGAGATCCTGTCCAAAAGAGGGAGAGAGAGAGAGAGAGAGAGAGAGAGAGAGAGAGAGAGAGAGAGAGAGAGAGAGAATTTTGTTTGATTATTTTTTATTCTTACCTCAGCATCTAAGGAATCCTACACAGCTGGGGAACTTGAAGAACAGGTGTTTCAAAAGACAGCTTTGCTCCCATCACAGCAAGAACCAACCAGCCATGTCATCAGACTCTTGTCCAAATGTCAGGGCAGATGGATGTGCTGAAGGTGTCTCAGTTCTGCTCTTTGCATCCCAGAACAGATTGGAAACCCATCGGTGAAGGTCACTGAGTGCCATCTTTCTGCTGGCGAAGTTCCTCTAAGTCAGTAATTTGTCTCTCCTCAAGATCATGAAAGTCTGCAATTGAGTAAGTGATAGGGTTGAAAAATACATGCCCGAGACAGACCCAGAAGAATTAGATCCTGAAGCCTGAAAACCTGCTTTGCTGCTTACAGAGTCAAGGAATAAAATACCCCAACAGAACAACCTCAAGTCAGAAAATAACTCATTGGGTACACAATCCAGGTTAGAGGTCATTACTAAGGGGAAGTCAAGACAGGAATTTGAAGTAGACAGTCAGATCTGAGACAAGAACAAAGAGGAGTGGATGAATGAATGGTGTTACTTCTCAGCTCACTTTCTTCACTCTTATACAGCCCAGGACCAAACCTAGGGAATGGTGCTGCCCACAGTGGTCTGGCTCTTTTATGTTAATTAATATAATCACCCACAGGCCAACCTGATCTAGATAATCCCTCGTTGATAGTGTCTTTCCAGATGATTCTAGATTGTGTCAAGGTGACAATTAGAACTAACCACTGTATAAACTTAAAGTTATTTTTTACATGTAATAACCAATAGACAGAACAAAGGCTGCCATGTGTCATCAGCAAATCTACCAGCTTTCTGCTCTGTGATCCAGGTTCTATTCCACAGTTCAGCCTTTCTCTGTCATTTGTTTCTCTTTTCTATTTTTTCAGTTCCCCTTTTAAGTCTCTGCATGTCTGCTACGGGTGTGCTTACTTTTGAGGTATCCCGCAAAGTTTATTACTACATTTCCGCTAATAAGTCAAAAACCACTGAGAGCACAGACGTTGTCAACAGGAAGAGGTACAGTAGAAAAAGCAGAGAAGCCTCTTGAAGAGGAGCCAGATGCAGGCAGAGATAACCCGCAGGTCATGGAGCAAGGGTTCAAGCCAAGCTGAACCTAGTTTCCCAGGACTTCAGGGTCCAGGTGACATCTGCATTGTACAAACAAGTTGTCTTTGACCCTTGTACAAATGGTTTATTTAAAAGCTCCCAGGAGATCCAAGTTAGGGCAGGGCACAGCTGGATAAAGAATGAACATTGCAGCTAGAGGCTGTGTTCAGACAAGCATCAGCCTCCACCCAGCCTGCAGGAACTCTGTGACCTACATTCTAAGTTACAGAGTAGCTTCCCCGTCCTGTAGCAGCTTCTGTGGAGGGTCTTTCTGTAGGCCAGATTCCCATGCACACTGTAGAAAGAACACTGATGACCTGCATGCAATCCTTGATAGTACCAGGACAACTCAGGGTCATCTTAGCTCTGTGTCCTCCCTATTCCCATGTGGCCAGTGATTCGCCTTCTCCCTAGTGACCACCACTGCCTTGTGTATGTTCTTATCTCTCTCTCTCTCTCTCTCTCTCTCTCTCTCTCTCTCTCTCTCTCTCTGCAATTGAGGAGGAGTTTATCTCTAAATTGAGAGCATTGTACAGTTCTTCACAACCTTAGCCTATTACAGCGTAACCTGGAGACAAAATCATTTTCCTCATTTCAAAGCCAGAAAAGCATTAAACTTCACCTATTTCAGTAAACAAAATCTCTTCCTTTGCTCTGCTCTTAAACACTGTGCTGAAAAGAGTGTTCTAGAATGCCTGGGGACTCCACCTCAGCTCACCTGCTGTATACCTCACCACTCTGGGGAGCACTGTTCACCCATACTGTGACAGAGGTGATGCCTCGGCAGATTCACCAGAAGTGAATCCCGTTGAGTGGTCTGGTCTGTCCAGTCCTCCCAGTACTGAAGGAGCTGGTGCTCTCTTACCGTGTAACTGTTTAGTCAGAGCCCATGAGTTTTGATTTCTGTCTCCATTACAACATTTTAAGGAATCTTTAATTACTTTAACTGAACCACCCAGCACGAGCTACTAGGCAAAGGGAGGGAATAAGAAAGCACAGGGGAAGCAGGGCAGTGGAGGAAGAAAGAAGACACAGGGGCCATGGTAGAGGCTGCAAGGACAAGAGATGTAACTAAATGCTGGACTATCAGATAGGGACCTTTTGTCGATACAATTTTTTTTGTTTCTAATTAAATATTTTATTTCTTCATATACATATATAACATTTCAATCATATTTGACCCACTTCATGTCCTCCCCTTTCAAGGCCTTCAAAAATTTCCCCACATACTACTCCACACACACACACACACACACACACACACACACACACCGCCATTCATAAACCCTTTTTGTGGTTTTTATACCCTACTGGCTCCAAACAATGGTACTTATGGGTAGGACACCCCAGAGCACTACCTATCAGCCCTGACCACGGTCAACTTAGTGAGCAGGTAGCAACAGGAAGGTGAGGACAAAGGGGACCTGCTAGTAACCCTCAGCATGCTGTTAAGAAGACAAAGGAGAAAACTGTCCATCACAAAATACCTTTGAGAACAGAAGGTTAGGGACTGGTTATTGGCCATTGGAGAACAGGTCATTTGGTGAATTAGCTCTGAGGTGTTGATTGGCTTCTGGATGTGTAAACAGAACCAAGAATGCTGAGCTGAGGGGCAAGTTCAGGAAACTGAAGGCAATGCTATTGATTCTGCATTCTGTGTCCGTAAGAAAACGTACAGGCAGGCAGGTCTGAAGTCAAAGATATATACATTGCCAAGTCCTTAAGTTCCCCAGCTGGAGTATAAATCAATGTAGGGTCAACAAGTCTTCAACACTCCTTTGCCAACAAGGACCCATTCATTCCTCATCAACCCATCGCTGAAACACCATACTCCTTGTATCCATCGAGTGTGTCTTGAGACCCTGATTAGGCATGTTTTACTCATTCTACATTGATATATCAAAGGAAATGCCAAGGCCACCCTGAATCTCCTAGCCACATCAGCAAATGACTGTGAATAAAGGCCTTCTTTCCCCGAGATGGATCAGAAAAGAAATCTCTAGCAGCCTGTGTGAGAGGTCCCACAAGACACCTAGTCTCAGATGTAGCCACCATACTGGGCTTTGGAGGTCTTGGTGTAGAAGGCTGTGTAGGGTGTGGATCAATGAAAAGGTCTTGAATGACTAATGAGCCTTACCTCAGACCGGGAGCCCCTTTCCTCATCCTATCTGTGACTCCAGAGGCAGGTTGATTCATCTTGCGCAAATGGGAACATTAAGTTGTCATAATTTGACTCATTTAAAATTTGCATAATAGATTTGATTGCCTCCGCTCTTCCTCAGTGTTTATACAACAAAGCTTCTGAGTGTAGTGCACTGTCTTTAATTTGGCTTATTCTTGTTGCACGAGCCTTGTAGACTCTATCACTATCCTCAAATACTGCTTTAAAGCAATTCAGGAGTTGAAGCTAACTGTGATCACTATGCCACCTTACCTGTAGTCTGTGTGCAAACACGTTAGAGTGCTCTATTCTCAGCTATGTATTGAGGTAGGAATCTCAGACATAAAGAAAGCAACCAACCCAAACCCACCGAGGACTATGCTTGGGCTATGTAAGCTGAGCTGTACCCTCAGGTCAGTGGATTGGATTCCAGAACCCATAGGGCTGGACCCTTGTGCACTGTGGTCTTCTGTGTTGAGAACACCCATCAATCACTCCTGGAGGCTGACAAGATCCAGAATCTGAGCCAGATTGTAGGTGGAAACCTAGCTTTGGAGACCTTCAGGCATTCTCTGCTATACAAGAACAATCGAGTAGAGTCATAATCCCATCAAGTTGGTACAACTTCCCAGTTTCACTGTCAATTTGAAAAGCAAATGACTATATATTAACTAGAGCTAAAAGAGTCACAGATCAATGTTTTTTTCAAATATACATGTATTTAGATCGTTATAGAAGTGCTGACATTCTTATTGCTTTTGTGTAAATGTGTGTTGTGTATATACGTATGTGAGTATGTCCACGTACTGGGGTGCTTCTATGTGTATGTGTGTGTGCATGTGCGTCTGAATGTGCGTGTGTGTGTGTGTGTGTGTGTGTGTGTGTGCTTGTGTGTGTCTGTTATGAGGCACAAAGAGGCCAGAATACAACCTCACTTGTCATTCCTCAGACCAGATTCTATCTTTTAAAAAAATTATGCATGCAGGTTTCTCACTGGCTTGAAGTAGCCTAGGCTGGCCAAACAGATTACTGGCTGCCTAGCTAGGGAATTTTCCATCAGCCTTGTACTGGGATTACACAGTAGTATTGTGGCTCTTTTTCTGGGAGTTGCTGGGGATCTAGCCTGGGCCCTTTGCATGTTAGGCAAGCTTTCTAAAACCGAGAATATGATGGTTTTTAGTGCACCGCATGCTTTACACGGGTCCTGGGATCAAACTCAGGTCGTCACTCTGGCAAGGTGGGCATGTTACCAATGGACCAGTTTCTCAGCACTGGGCTTTGCTTTTTAGCTATAGAATACTTACTATTACCTAATTAACAACTTCTCAAAATAAAGTCAGCCACACAACAGCATGTGAGAAATGCACTTGGAATGTTCTTTGGGTCATAATCTATTTAGGGGTATGACAAAGAGTATATTCTGCTTTGGAATAAGAGAGGGGGAAGAGAGAGAGACAGGGTGACAGAGACAGAGAGACACAGAGATACAAAGAGAGACAGAGACAGAGGAAAAGAAAGGGGAGGCCAAAGGGGAGCATATAAAGAAGAAAGAAAGAGGGGGAGACAGGAAGGACCACCAAAAGTTGAGTTGTCCAGAAGCTGAGCTGTAATGAAAACCAGAAATTCTAGAGTTGACAGATGTAAACATCAAGATGAAAGTCAAGAGCAAAAATAAAGCCAATTAAGACCAGCATAAGGCAGAAGTCCACCGGAGATGGACACATGGAAACAACCTAACTTTGGCAGTGAGAAAGGCTCTTTCTCCCTGAGAAATCTTCCCTGCGACTCACAATAGAAAACTTGCGTCTCTCTAACAATTTGCAAGCCATTGAATGAGTCTTTGCGTGTCTTAAGTGGGGGAGAGTTTCAAAGGCAGAGTGAGCACATCAAGGCCATGGTCAGTCAGAGGAAAGAACAGAGGCTCCACAATGGAACCATTAATAGTTCTTATAACAGACATGTCTCAAGAAGGTGGGCTTTTCCAGGACATCCTGTTCTTTAGTAAAATACAGTGTTCATAACATAGATAGCCCCCTCCTTGGGAAAGTCACTACTACTGTTACATGGGAGAGGAGCTGTTTTCTGTTTGCATCTGTGAGCAGAGAGCACCGGGCTTTGCTGGGAATCTGTGGGAACACAACTCACCTTGGGAGTCCTTCCAACTCATTGCAAGGGCCACGTTGCCATCACAGGAGAACATGAGGGTTTACCTTAACACCACTTGAGTCTTAACAAAGGAAGAACAACGGTTAATTAAGAAAAGGACTTTCTTCCAGAACACAGGAAACTGAGTCAGAGAAAAAGCTTGGCCTTAGCCACTAGAGTCCAATTTTGCCCTGAACGAGGTCACTGGGAAGTACAGGCTGTAGGAAAGGCATTTTATTTTTCATTTGTAAGAAACAAAGAGATGAGAGGCCGAAGAGATGGGTTGGTGATTAGGAGTTTTAGGGGACCCAAGTTCAGTTCCCAGCATCCACATCAGGCAGATCACAGTCGCCTATGACTCCAGCTGTAGGTCTGACCCTATCCGCTAGCCTCCCACCACACTCTTTGGATAGGAAATGAAGGAACAAATCAGTGGAAGGTAGTCCTGGGGCCTACACCAGCTAATATTCCTGACAGAAACCTTCTCACTAGCTGGGGTGACAGCTTAGTGGGCACAGTACTCACCTTGTAAGCCTGTAGACCTGGATAAGTTTTATTCCCAAAACTCACACAAGAAAATAAAAGAAAGAAAGAAAAAAATGAACATGACAGCACGTTTTTGTAATCCCAGCTCTGTAGATGGAAAAAAATTAGGGGAATCACTGGCCAGCCAGAGAGTATACTTCATGAGTTCCAGGCCACTGAGAGACTGGGTCTCATAAATAAATAAATAAATAAATAAATAAATAAGGAATAAGAGTAAAGATTCTCTGGACTCAACGGACACACACACACATGTATGCACATGCATATACATGTGTGCACACACTCAAGCACACACATCCTTATCTACTGTAAGATAACTTGATTTCTTTACATAGACAAGAGAAAGTTGAGTTGTTAGTATAACCAGAAACCTTGCTACGGGAAATCTCTTACCAGATAGATGGAAACAGCCTTTTCTTGTGGTCAATTCTAATTCATAGCTAGATTCCCAAACTATATTGTATCTGCATTGAGCCCATATCCTTGAACCAAGTGTCATTCATGATGATCAAGCCTTTGGGAGCAGCTGTCAGTAGCTGCCACTGGTTAGCAGTCGGTGAGAATTGGTGGACTCTCTGATTATGTCATGGCCGGCTTACATGTCTAGGTCCCACATTCTATCGTGGACACAAAAATGTATTCCATACAGGCTTAATAACAGTTTTTAACTCCATGAGTACATCAGAGAAGCGTGAGCTCTTGGTTTGTTATGGCGTTCTAAGAGAACATGTCTCCTCAGAACAATTAAAACATTTTATTGGAAGGATCTAGCCAACTGTCAACTATGTTCCAGGAAACTACAACAACAACAACAACAACAACAACAAATCCTTGGCATCTGTGACTGAAGAATATAAATCTATGGTGTCATTATAAAGTCTATGATCTAGACTTATTAGGTACATGTTCCCTATCCATATAACTGTAACAGCATGAAAGCCAAGTGCCACGTTGAAAGTAAAGGGTAAATAAAAGTAAATTAGGATCAGATAGACACTACCATCTCTAGTAAAGCAGTTCAAAGTAAACTAGAGTTACATGGGAGACATCACAAATGGCCATCAACAAGGGAGTGGCTAAACAATGGGTGATGTACCACAAAGTGGGATAGCCCAACAAGAAAAAGAAATGAATGAGTAACATCTTCTTACTCTATGGGTAAAAAAAAAAATCCCATGATTTCATGAGTCCATGAATGCTGGACTCAGATATGGTTTATGGAGCAAAGTATTTACCAGGCAAGCACAAGGACCTGAATGTAACTGAATGTAATCCCCATAAGCCAAATAAAGTCAGATGCAATCTGTAATCCTAGAACATGTACACACACACACACACACACGCACACGCACACGCACACACACACCAAACTGAGCACGGGAATGTTTCTAGATGTGTATGTGACAATACTCTGGCTAAAGAAAATTACAGACCACACACCATATGTGTACTCCAGAGAAGACCCTTAGACTCAGGGTAGCCTGGAGGATAACCATGCAAAAAAAAAGGGGGGGGAGAGTCTGTGATAGCTAGAAAGTAGTGAAATTAGTCCTAGGCCTTTCCATAAGCAAAGCCAGAGATGGTCAACTGCTCTAAGGGACTCAAGTCACTGAATTCTATCAGGTCACTATGGAGACAGAACTACCATCCTTGCCACTGTGTTCCTGAGAGATTGTGTCTTTCACAGCCTATTTAAAGCCACGGTGCTTGGTTATCAGGTCCAGTGTCGGCCCAGCTCTGGGGTTTTCTGCAGAACCCAGGAAAAGGTAGCTTAGATACACAGGTGGGGAAGGCTGACAGATGAATTTAAGGAAAATTAGCAGAGGGTGAATTTTTCTCCCTTGTAGATGTGATTACAGTGCGCTGTCTTCCATGAGGAACCAGAACCACTATAGGCTTCGAACTAAAACTAGAAAACAAATTCTCTTAAATCCCCTGCATTGTAATCAACAATGTCTGTCCACTTGGGATTGCAAGGAGTCTTTTTTTTTTTCTTATCATTGGAAGGAAGTCGACTCTGTGTAGGTAAGGTTCCATTCCTAAGGCTGTCAGTTCCTCTCTGTCATGTGTTATTTAATCTTCTCTCATTGTAGTTTCTGGCTACTATAGCCTGGGATAGGTCTCGCAAACCCCTAAGACCTTTCATTACTAGCATATGGACACTCACAAAAATGAACACAGGGAAAGTTCACGTTCCTCTTTTGAAGTGAGTCATTTCTTCTTTTTAAAGTGTTCAGCACAGGATGGGGCTCAAGATGTAGCTCAGTTGGTGGAAAGCTTATCTAGTGTTTGAGAAACCCTGGGTCTACTCTCTACTACTGTATAAACCTGGCGTGATGGTACACTTAGAAAGTGGAGGCAGAGAGATCAGAAGGTCAAAGGTCATCCTTGGCTACATAGCAAATTTAAGGTCAGCCTGGCCTACTAAAAACAAAACAATCACAGGAAGAGGCAACACGAATGAGTGATTTCATCAGCTCCTTTATTCTGTAAAGCTGTCAAGCCTTATTCAACTGACTGACTTAGGGGGAAATACACTGCCTAAGTCAATCCTGGCTCACCAGCACAGTAGAATCTGATGGCTACCTTTACACAAATACCTCACTTAGTTCTGAACCTGACTAAGGATGAAGTTAAAATTGGGGTGCTTTGATAGGTGTGTGCAACTATGATTGTTTTTGAGATGTCTTCTCAGAGTTTTTAATTCTGTTAGTCTAGGAGGAGGAGGCTGGCTTGTCTCTGCTTTCCTCCCTATCTTTCCCACACTTCTAAGCTCATAAATATAAATCAAGAGCTTGCAAACATACCCACAGCCTGTTGAACAATGTAATGCCCTCAAGATAACTGGATGGTGCTAGAAACTTGGCTGTCCCTTGACCGTTTGCCATGTTAAGCTCACAATTTATGCCTGCAGGTGGCTCCTTGCAAATGCAATTAGGTGCTATGCCCTTTGGGAAGGCTTGAGCGTGCCCAATTACCTGGTCTAAGGCTGCATTAATACTGGTAATTTGCTGCCTGTGGGAAGAGAAGAAGGCAAGTTAAGCCAAAGGAAGTGAAATATGTCACCAGGTGCACAGGCCTCGGTGGCCAATGCCGTTTAGTAAGAGAAGGACTGAAGGCTGGATCCACTAAGTTCAGGTGGAGTTGGATTTTTCTGAGATCATTAACAAAGATTTGTTTCAACAAAGAGAGAACCTATTTCCTGTGTGGAAGCTCTGGAGCTATTATAAAATATGGCGCTTTGTTTCTTCCAAAGTATGGCGTCATAGTTTCGTGGAAGAGACATGCGTTTGGAATGAGACCAACCCACATTTCTATCATACTTTGAGATTTAATCCACTGATGAATAGTGTTGTCAGGGTTTGAATGTGAATGACCGAAGGCAAATTTCACAATCTTTCTTATTATGCACGGGGTCCAGGAACCATGGTGGCTAGAATGCTATGTCATAGGAAAACAATATTTAAGATGTTGGTGACCTACTGTCTAAAATGTTCACCCTTGTAGACAATAAAGCTTCAGAAAGGTGGGTCATACTATTTCAAAAGAACATCTCAAGATTCTCCTACTGGCTATAGGCCTCAGACTCATGCACAGTAGAAAAAGTGTTCATTACAGCTGTGGCCTACTGAGGCTATATACCTGTTGGGAGCCGACTTTAGTAGAAAGCAGCTAGATCAACTTTGCAGCCATCTGGAACCATATACCCTGATGAAAGACTTGGTTGTCAAAAGCCTATAACAGCTGAAGCACACTCTGATAAATATATTGTTTATCCCACATAGCTTGTTTTGCTGTTTAGTGACCTCAGCTGTATGGTGCACGTGATAAAGTGTTTTTACCTATGTTCTCCTGCTTGTGTTTATAAATACCCCAGATTTCTTTTCCAAAGAGAGAGAGAGAGAGAGAGAGAGAGAGAGAGAGAGAGAGAGAGAGAGTAGAGAGAGAGAGAGAGAGAGAGAGAGAGAGAGAGAGAGAGAGAGGGGAGAGAGACGGGATGAGAATTAAGACCTGACCACACACCCTGTCTTGTCTCCATTCTTCGAGTCGCTTACCCCTCCAGCCCCACTCTCTCTCTTGACCAGAACACTTAGCCCCAAAGTGTTGAGGCAGAGTGCAGGTCCTCAACATATGCCTCTTTTTTTCAGTTGGAAAATAAAGCTGTCTTAGGAAGGCCATAGCTGAGAGACAAGGAAGAGAATGAATCCTTCACCTACTTAATCCTGGCACAGGAAAGAGTCTCACACAGGAAACTACTTCCTCATGTAGAAACTGCAAACGGGCACTGTAGGATAGCTGTGTCCAAGCAACATTGACTAGATTCCCCAAAGATACAGCCACAAACACTTAGGATTGAACACTGACCAACTGGGGGCACTGTCGTTTGCATTGTGGAAAATGCATGTTGGGAAATTGTGTCCATGTGGTTCAATCTAACGGAAAGAGAGATGCTTCAAAATGGAGGGCACCAGAGCGGCGGCCTTGCACGATTCTAATGCTTCTCTGATCTCTGCTCTGTGCCCTGCAGCACACCCAACAAAAATAGTTCCCTTCCCTTTTGATCTAAAGGGTAAAAACTCTTCCGTTAACTTACTGCTTCTCCACCACTGGCTCCTGAAGCAAAACTAGCTTATTTGTCTCAAGTGATTGCTTATATAAGGTAGAAGAAAAGAGCAGTAGGCTTTAAGGGAAAAAGTGAGAGGAAGAATTACATTTTCTAGGCACAGCAGTGAGTTGAAAGAAATGGTTCTGGGTATGGTGAAGCCTGGGTGTGTGCCAGGTGACACGTGGGCACTCAAAGCGTATTCAGAATTCATTTCTGATTGGTCTTCACCAGCATAGTCCGTCAAGCACCCAGAGAAGAATGAAGAAGTCCCTGTTGTTCACAGAGAATGACAGAATAAGATGATAGAACAGAACTCTCTGTCATAACATATGCTGAGCTCAGACTTTGCCATCACCTACTAACTACAACTTGCCCAGGTGTCCTGATCCAGTGAACCTACAAATAGACATAACAGTGTTATTTTCCTGCACATGGCTCCTGAATATTAAGTGGGAAAATCTGAGCAATCACAGGACAGACCCAGTGCTCACTATTGATTACCTTTGCATATGGGATCCTGGTCATCTCTGCTGTCCTTCATTCTGCTCCACGACTTAGTAAAACAGAGTCTGTGTTGAGTAGTCCAGCACGTTTCTAAACAAGGACAAGATGGTGAAGACATAGCTGTTCACAGGAAAGCAAAGCCCTTGTGTGGCCGACATGAGTAGACTGCCTTTGATGTCTATACTCCTATCACTTTTCACGGATCCAAAGCCTGACCTACTCACTCACCTGGAGAGTTTCCTCCAATTCTACAAACTGGAGAGTTAATCATCTGTCTCTCTAAGTTGCTCAGATACATCATGGCTGTCCCTGCTTGGAACATTTCTCCTTCTCCTTCTCCTTCTCCTTCTCCTTCTCCTTCTCCTTCTCCTTCTCCTTCTCCTTCTCCTTCTCCTTCCTTCTCCTCCTCCTCCTCCTCCTCCTCCTCCTCCTCCTCCTCCTCCTCCTCCTCCTCCCCCTCCCCCTCCCCCCTCCTCCTCCCCCTCCCCCTTCTTTCTCCTTCTCCTTCTCCTCCTCCTCATCTTCCTCCTCCTCTTCCTCCTTCTTCCCCTTTCTCTTCCCCTTCCCCTTCCTCTTCCTCTTCTTCTTTACAATAATAGTTTTGTAAATGTTTACTTTACAGTGAGTCCAGCTAATTTTTTCAGACAGTATCTTTACTTTTGGTCAAAATTGATTTTGATTTTGCACACACACACACACACACACACACACACGCATGCATGCTCGCATGTGCATGCATGCATGTATAGGCCAGAAAAGAACATTGGATTCCTTGGAGCTGGAGTTACAGAAGACAGATGATAGCCCAACATGACCAGGAACCAAATGGATCTGACCATCTCTCTAGTCCCAACAAAATATCATTATGAAAAGTAAGACACTATACACAAAACCAACTCAGGTACAGACATATAACCTTATAGTCAAAAATCTAACTGCACAATGGAGGTTTTGAAAGAAAACATAACAATATTATAACCAGTGAAAGGTCTTAATAACCTTACCCTCCCGGTGAATCTCTAGAAAAGAACACAGAAGAAAGGGAGAGGTGTGTGCAACCATATATCACTGTATTACTGGAAGGAAGTCCCCTTCCTGTCATGAATAAAAGGAAGGTATAAGGCTCTGTGTTGGTGACAACAATTTTCTTGGAAGTGCAAGTATGTGTTTTCAAAACTTTTTTTGACAGCTTCAGGAAATTGTCATAGGCTACATCTTGCCTCTGAGATCTTTTACATACACACTCTACAAAGCAAAGATTATTCTGGGGTTCAAGCTATATTAAAGTGCACAATAAAGTTTATTACCCAACCCTACAGAATATGTGTATACAGAAAGGCATTCTAAAGTCACTGGCATAAAAAGATCAAGAAAGCAATCTAGAGTTAGAGAGATGGCATGGCTCGGGGTTAGGAGTTTCTTTTGTTCTTGGCAAGTGATGTGTTTATAAAAAGATAAAGAGAAAGAATATATTCTATGGAGGGGTGATGAGGTATGGGGGAAGGGGATGTCTCGGTGAGCCCATGCGGAAGCATCCCTTCCTCCTAAGGGACCAGCTACACAATACACAACGGTATAGTATAGAATAGAGTTTATTCAGGGCATGGGGTGGGGGGAGTTAAGAGGGTAGTAGAGGCAGAGAAAGGCAGAGAGAAGGAGAGAGTAGAGAAGTAGAGGCCGACCATGAACTTGTGGAGAGAGGGGGAAGGGAATAAGGAAAGGAGGGGAGAAGGGAAGAGCCCAAGAGGGCAACAGAGAAACAAGAGAGCAAGAGAGAGAGGAGGGGGCAAGCAGCCCCTTTTATAGTGGGTTAGGCCTACCTTGCTGTTGCCAGGTAACTGTGGGGCGGAGCATACCTGTCTGTTGCCAGGTAACTGTGGGGTAGAGTTTAGACAAAATGCTAACATCAAGGACCAGATTTCAGTTCCTATCACAGGCAACAGGAGATTCACATTGCCTCTAACTTCAGCTCCAGGAGAACTGGACACTTTCTTGTCTCCACTGGCACCTGCACATGTGCAAAAGCCATACATATACACACACATACACATAATTAGGAGTCTTTTTTTTTTTTAAAGAATCTGACAGAGACATATCAGAAAATGGAGAGATGGTGAAACATTGCAATATCCTTTTGACTGTTCATTATTTGTATCACACACACACACACACACACACACACACACACACACACCACGTTTTTGTGAATATAGTAACTCAAAAATGCATGGCCTGAATCACACCCAAAGCAAGGGGCCCTTTCTGTTGTTTTTGAAGGGAATTTCAATTGGTTTTTGTTGTTCTTGCTTTTGAAATCAGTGTTTGGGGCCATAAGGTGACTTTTCTTTTGAGCCTTCAGAAGGACAATGATAAATTCCTTTAAAAGACAAAAGTGTGTTTTTTCCCAAGTCTGTTGCCCAGAACAGACAAGCCAACATCTTCCCTAGGGAGAAAGGAAGAACAAAGGGTGCTGTCAACACAGGAAGGCTGTTGGGAGGCAGACTCAGGCCCCCTGCCACCCTGGTTAGAGAAAGGCAGGAAGCTAGGTCTGCTGGCCCTGGGACTTCCAGAAGAAGTCCTCTGTAGACCCTGAAGGAGAGAAAAATATCCCCAGGCAGAGAAGAGGTGACTTCTTAGGCTGTTCTCTCATCTTCCATGTAAGATCAGTGTCTAAATCTGTGCAATGCCAAGGATCAAGCCTGACACCTCCTCTCCCCGGAGCAGTACTGGAAGGAGGGTGAAGGGCTTACAAAAAGTCTTACCAAAGCCATCACATATTACTTCGCATAGTCTCTACAGCAAAGAGAGTTTACATAGTTCCTTTGCTGTGCTGTCTTAGCTAGGGAGATGTCTGAGGACCAGGATTCCTATCTCTGCCTAATCTCATGGCAGGAAGAATCTACAAGGGTTTGGAAGGCCCACATTAGATAGTTGCCGTTTGTTTGTTTGTTTGTTTGTTTGTTTATACGCAGGGTCTTTCATGGCTCAGACAGGGCTCCAACTCACTAGATAGAAATAGATAGAAAATCTTGAACTCCTGACCCCCCTGCCTCTACCTGCCAAGTGCTATGATGACTGGCATATGACACTACACCCACTTTGTGCCATGCTCAGCTTGGAACCCAGAGGTTTGCAAGCATTTTACCAACTGAGATAGGACAGTTCAGAGCACATGACTCAGCTGCTGTGGAACACACAGGAACCGCTGATATCTGCGTCCCTTGTGACAAAAGGAAGAAGCCAAGCATGCAGTTCCTTGTCCCTCGCCATGTCTCTTCCTTCAGGTCCCCTAGCTCCTCATCTGGGTTAGATGTCCGTTAGAAAATAATCAAGTGTGCCAGCTTTCCCTGTAAGTCAGTTGTGTGTTTCAAGTTGGAAGCATCAGGCAGAGGATTCTGGGAGTTCTAGCTTGTCCTTACACCTCCAAGGCACAGTCCTGGAGTTCTCCCACATTCATGTCGGCTCTTCCTCCTTGATTAAGATTTCTATTCACTTCAGCTTCCATGCCAGTTGGAACAAGAGCAGAATACAGAATTTACTATTTCCCAGAACCATGAAAAGCCTATCTCTCTGATAGGTACTGAGAAGGCTAGGCTGATTTCATGGCAGGCTTCATATTGGCAGTGGCCTAACTCTCTGTTTCCAAGAACTGGGTGATTCCAGGCAAGTTCAGGTCTCAGAAGCTGCCCTGCCACTTGGCCTGAGGGAAGGACAAATGGGTCAGCAGCAGTTTCCAGACTTCCTCAGCTACTTCCTTAGCAACAGTTTCCAGGCCTCCCCAGCAAGTATCCAACCCCCACACCCTAGTAATAGAACGTTCATAGAGATGGACCCAACAGATTAACAGAGAGGTCACCTACCCCAGAATTCCCTAATGTGTTTTAAATCAGGCCTGTGAGATCACTTGGTTGTCTCTCTATCTTGGTAATGGGGAGACCCCAGCATGCTGGACTTCTGCAGAATAAAACGCTCTTTGCATTTACGGACTATTCAAGTCCAGGGTATCACTCTTCAGTGACTCATGGACCCTTTCAGTACCATATTCCATGTTCCTGCAGTCAAACTTACCCAATTGCCATCTAGGTGAAAATCTACTAGTGTTCAAGGAACTAGGCTTGACCTGGTGACCAACCAGATGGTTGACTGAGGGAAGATGGAGACATTGAGATTTGATAAGAGCAAGTCATGAAAACATAGTTATAGAGCCAGAAAATGAGGACAGTGCTAAGTAACCCTTCTGAAGATGTGAAAGCAGCAATTGGAACTGTCTAATCCTGAATTGTTTCAAGGAATATATGTTCAGTTTCTGTGTTTAGATGTGTATTTATGTGCACTTGCAAAGGTGTGTGTGCGTGTTTATTTTTATACGCAGAGTTAGGCAAACAACATTTCATCCATGTATTTTATTATTAATTTACATTTATTTAGTCAAGGTGTGTGCATGTGTGTGTGTATGTGTGTGTGTCTGCACACATGTGACAATAGTGAAGCAAGCACATGTATGGGACTAATTAGTAACATTATTGAAGAAGTTTGGGGTGGTGGCCAGCCTACTGTTGCTCACCCACTATCTCACCTGCCACCTGATTTTTACCTACTGTTTGCTTGGCTTGTTGATTTGTTCCTTTGGGGGGGGGGTTGGTCAATAAACAAAGGATAATTTTACATTTTTAAATGGTTTTGAAAGAAATCTGTCTCTAGGCATCATGGCATATACCTGGAATTCCAACACTCTGTGAGGCTGAGGAATACTCTAATTTTGAGGTCACCGTAAGTTCAAGGCTATCATGCAATGCATTGTAGAATTCTGTCTCAAGCAAACAGACTCAAAAACTGAAAACAAGCTTTGGCTGGAAAAGTCATAAGTCTCAGGGTGAAAGGTAGGTCTTTTGTTTAAAAAAAAAAAAAAGACCTATGGCTACACTGTCTCTAAGTACTTATATTTCTATCTATAGACTACAGCTGCACACATCTTGGCTAGAGAAGCTTCTTTTGTATGGTGAGCAATACAAAGACTTGTAACTGGTCAAATGCTTTGAATAATGACAAGAGGAGATTGTGGAAAGGATGCTGGGAAGATTGTGAGACCTGGAGGAGGGGTGCATGAAACACTGTGCTCTGGACATGGACAAATGCAGCTGTGAACACACTCATGCCCTGCATACATACAAGGACATGGGCAAGTGTGGGATAGCCAAGGGAGAGGGTCATGGAGATGCACATATGATCATAGTATGTTGTACTCATACATGAAATGGTCAAAAGTAAAAAAACGGGGGGGGGTGTGAATGAAAAGGAAAACAAACATATAAAGATAATAGAATGCTTGAAAACATTTTATTTTATAATAGTTCATATGAATTATATATAGCTCAAGAAAGCAATGTTCACACATGCAGCTGTGCTGGGGCACAGTCACTATCCTCCTTTGTATATTATCTGTGGAGACCCCAGTTAGCATGGCTGAGGTGTCACAGAAAAGACCAGTTTTTCCATAGCACATAATGTCTACTATAGCCCTTTCCAGAAAATGTTCACCTCCCTGTGGTCTGTGGAAGCTGTATCTGAACCAAGAAGCAGAATGAAGTATTCTCTAAAAATGCAGTAGACCTGTCTTGAAAATGAGCTAAGAGCTACAGCTTGCCCACATGCCTATCATGCTCTCAGGCCTCTGTGCATGATGACGTTAACACGCTCACCCTGCCCAAGAGCCTCCCATGAGCCATGTTCTATGGTCTATATATGGAAACACACAAGAAGACAGAATAGCTGCTATGGCTTTAATCTCAACACAGTACAATAAACATTTTTTTCTGGTTAGAAATAATCTCAGATTAATATCCCTGGGGACATAAATGGGAATTAATATTATTAGTTTATTAAATATCTAATTCAAAGCACATACTTTAAAGTTTTAAAAGCTACATGGGGAAAGAAAACATAAACAGAGGTCGTACCCCAACCTCCCCTGCCCCAAACCACCACACACAGACACCTCTCTTCTGTATGAATCAGCCAGAACTCAGTTTGCAAGTGGTTATTACTGAGGGTGAACTGAAGGTTCCCTGGTACCCACTCTGTACCCTATGAAAGGTTAGACATCCTACTGCTAATAACTTGGACAAGCCGATCTCACTCTTGCTGTTCTCTGAGATTCCCTGGGGTCTGAGCCTGCTCAGCCTTACCAGTTTTTCTGTCTGGTGGTACCGTCCACTTGCCCCACAAGCTGGGACTACAGCAGATCACACAGGACTAGTAAGTCAGAGAAGTGAGTCCCAGGTTAGCTAGAGTTATATGGTAAAACCACACCCCCACCCCCTACCCCAAGAGAGAGACAGAGAGAGAGACAGCGAGAGAGAGAGAGAGAGAGAGAGAGAGAGAGAGAGAGAGAGAGAGACCCTTTGAGAAGTACCAGAAAGGTATGTGACTTCTGTGTTAAGAACTCTGTAGAGGAAGATAGTGATTTTTTTTATGCGTTTCCTTTTGTTTGGGGAATAGCTATGTCTGTTCATTCACTCTTGGGTCATATGTTGGGAGGGTCTTTTTTACAAGGGACTAGTGACTTGCCAAGGAATTTACGGGAATAGAGCACCAGGCCTGGCCCAGGGATCACACAACATCAAGCAACACTTCAACCCTGTGCCACTCGCCTACCCCCCACTCTGCATTCTCTCCCAGAATAGCCCTCTCAGGGGACCATGGTTCCCAGTGGAACACCACTAAGCATTCTGGGCACCATTTCCCAAGGCAAGTCTGACTGTTCACGACAGCTAGAAAGCAGACACATCCCCCAGACTCACAAATGCACAAATGCATGTTCTATGTTCTGCCACCAACAGTTTCAGAAGCTGTCTTCTGTGAAGCTGTTACCAGGTAGGGCTGTAGCATTCGGCAGCAGGCCTACTTTGTGGAGGTCACATACCTTTCTGGTACTTCTCAAAGGGTATCTCTCTCTCTCTCTCTCTCTCTCTCTCTCTCTCTCTCTCTCTCTCTTGGTGGGGGGTGGGGGGTGGTTTTACCATATAACTCTAGCTAACCTGGGACTCACTTCTCTGACTTACTAGTCCTGTGTGATCTGCTGTAATCCCAGCTTGTGGGGCAAGTGGATGGTACCACCAGACAGAAGAACTGGTAAGGCTGAGCAGGCTCAGATGCCAGGGAATCTCAGAGAACAGCAGGAGTGAAATCAGCTCCCTGCCAAGCTCTACTTATTCTGGAACAGGTAACTATGACACCCCAGGGAGAGAACCCTGACAATCAGTCACATAGGGACAACACTTGAAGTCCTTCCCCATGCAAACAGAACATCCCAAACACCTCAGACTGAGCCAATGGAAAACATCTACCCCTGGATCGCACCCTACTCCTAACGTGTTTATAAGGTCCTTATCCACATGGAATAAAGTGCATGTTATTTCACTAAGAATTGGCTGAGAGACGCTGTTTTATTGAGCTGTAACAACTCTGGGGAAGAGTTTTCTCTTCCAAAGCATTCATTGCTGGACCTTGGATCCACCCAGCATGGGCTCATGCCCCTGCAGCTTGCTGAAGACGATTCCTGGAGACCCCTATCATAGACTGCATTCTGCCTACCTTGAGCAGCTGTAACACTCCTAGCTTCCAGGCAGATAGGCAGCTTGGCACCAGCTCACCACATGCCTGCTCCATCTTCAGTGTAGAATTCCATGGTCTTAGTTTGTAGTAGAAATTTATGATCCTAATAAGCCCATATAAAAGACACTTAATCCGGGTATTTTATTTACAAGACAAATGCCTAGATTGGGCACATTTAGGGCTCTACTGACTGATTTCCCTGGTCTAAAATCCATTGCTACTTGCTGCTTCTCCTGGCCATGTAGTTCTGGTCTATATCGTCTTCCTTTCCTCCTCTACCTGCAACCCACTCCAGTCCCACCTTTCTCCCTCCACTGCCCAGTCACAGGCTCTAGCATTTTATTGGTCAGTTAGATTGAGGAGAGGGTTCCCATAGCATCACTTGAGTATGTGAGAATCTGCTTCTAGGAGATAACCACATCTTGAGGAACCAGTTTTTAGCATTAGAATATAAGCAGCATCACACCCCCCCCCACTATATTAGCTACTTTTATTTTGCTATGATAAAACATCATGACCAAAAGTGACTTGGGGATGAAAGGGTTTATTTCATATTAGAACTTCTACTCCATTAACTAGGGAAGTCAGAGCAGGAGCTCAAGGTAAGAATCTGAGACAGGAACTCAAGACAGGCCATAGAGGAAAGCTACTTACTAGTTTGCTCCCCACGGCTTGCTCAGCCTGCCTTTTTATACAATCCAGGACCACCAGGGATTGGGGATACCACTGCCAACATAGGCTAGGCCCTCCCACCTCAATTTTCAATCAAAAGAATGTACCACAACTTTTCCACAGGCCTGTCTGGTAGAGACATTTACTCAGTCGAGATTCCTTATTCCCCAACAACTCTGACTTGTGTCAAACTGACATTAAAAACAGCAAAAACAGCAGGCAAAGCTTCAATTTTGAGTTCACAGAAAAAGTCAATTGGCACACACAAATATGGGGACATAGCGATTGTGTCTATGATATTTCTGCACTCATCTCCAAAGTCCTTCCCTAGTCATTGATATCTTAATTTCAGATCATTTTTTTTTCCTCGTTCGGTTTCCATGTCTAAGAGACGACATATACTTCTTGCCTTTCTGACCCTAGTGTCCTTTGGGTCCCATCATTCAGACGCAGATAGCAGAATTCCATTCTTGTTCGTGGTGAGTAATGAATGTTCCATTGTGTACATCTCAACTTCATCTTTCCATTCATCTGTGCATGAGCCCTTCAGCTGACTCCCACATCTTGGTTATTGTGAACAATCCAACAATATCACCTGCATTTCAGGTTTATCTTCTGAATGTTATTAGCTTCCTGTGAATGCGTACCCATGATTGGGATGGTTGAATCATACAGAAAACATCCCCTGCTGTTTGACACAGAGCCTGTATGGATTCTACTTTCAGCAGGACTTCAGTCAGACTAACTGTGGGTAGGCAGTAAGAATGGTCCTAACGCTTGCCCTTTCCAGCACCTTGTGCTAGCAGAAGTAGGAATAAGATCATCACAGGAAACACTAGTGAGACTGCGTAAGTAAAATCATAAAAATATAGAATCCCATTGTATACTACGAGATAAGAATAGTGCGCTGTTAAAAATAGTCATTGAAAATATCCCTGATTTCTCAGGGCTCCTTGGAGGTCTACATTGGCCTCAGCTTCCTCCTTGGCCCACTTCCTTAACATTTGATGGAATCAGGCTTTTCTTAGCTGACTACAGAGGAAATCCTTGGATTGTATTGATAGGCAACATCATATCTGAGTCTTTGTGTTGTTTTTAAAGTTAACATCATAATCATAGCATCAAGATGTCTGCGCTTACAGGAAGGGTGCTCACACTTACTCTGTACAATGGCAGCAGCAGCAACCTGGTTCCCTTGATCTTCTCTATGCTGATATTCTCATATCAGACCTTGATGTCACTCACGTGATGGACGGTCACCATACTTGATGTCGCTCAGGTGATGGAAGGTCTCCACACTGTACCAGGTCAGAACCAGCAGTCATTTAGAAGGGGACATACCCACTGGCTGGTTGGAAGCCTAAGGTTTGGCAGTACTTTCCTGGGTTTGCAGATTTTTCTGGAGCCAGAGAAAAAGTAGAGGAATGGGAAGGAGATAAGCAAGAAGGTCTGGGACATATGCCTGGAAGGTGTAGATTTGCAACCCAGAGGGCCCTAGTGCAGGGAATCTGAAGCTGTGGTCTGGGAGTAACGAGGAGAACCTCAGGTTTTGGAGGGCATTCAGATGATCTGGTCTATGGGGGTGAACAGAACTCTCTCAAGTGGGCACTCCCCTGGCAGGCATGGCCTGTAACAAGGGGAACGACTGAGTCTCAAGTGGAGGCTGAATTCCTGAGATCCATCTCCCTCTCCACTCAGCACATACCACAGAGCTCACTGACAAGGGCTATGCAGAGGGAGGTGCGTGAAGGCCAAAGGTAATCCTTCTGTTGGCTCTGTTGGTCTCAGAGCATGGGCCTGTGAAAGCATGCAGGGGTTGATGAGATCCCAGGCTGACAACCAGGACTCCCATTGCATGGGTTGGCGCCCAGAGCGATCCTTTAATCCCATTAACAATCCCTGAGACAAGAAACACTGAGTCTTTCTTTACTGAATTAGAAGACCCGCTTCCTCTTGAATGTAATGCTTGGTTTATGGGTGCCGGTTGTTCATATCTTAGCTGGGTGTTCAGCCCTAGAAAAGGGACTCCTTGGCACAGACGTACCTACTGTACACTTCCCAAAGCTTCCATTACTTAAGTGTATAATTCCATTACTATAAGTGTAGGTGATTAATATCATGGCTGTAGATAAATCCAAGGCATGTCCAGAAGAATTCTTTGGTTTTGTGGCTTTTTTTTTTCTTTCTTTCTTTTGTTTTAGTGGGTATCAAACACAAGGTGATGTACCTGTAAGACCAGTGTTCTAACCACCGAGCTCCATTCAGTTCCTATACGGTAGTGTGTATAAGTATACTACACCTGTCAACATTAAATGTCTTCCTCAGTCCATCAATCACCCTCTACTACAGCTTTTTAAGGCAGAGGCTTTCGCTGAACCACTGTTTCAGTTGTGCTGTCTGGGCAGCAAACCCCTAGGGTCTGCTTGCTTCTGGTGCTTCAATTTGCTGTGTGCTACCATGCATGACTCTTTATGTGGGTGCTAAGGATATGAACAGAGGTCTTCATGCTTGCACAACAAACACTATGCCCACGGAGCCATCTCCTCAGCCACTACATGGCATCGTAAATAGTTGTTACACCCATGGAGAAGACTGTCGAGCCAATCCAAATATAAGCTGGATCCAAAGCCTGGAATCTGAAGAAAGTCCAAGGCTGAGTCTGGGTCTCTAGAGATCCCAACACTCTGGAGACTAACCCACATAGAAAACAGGTTTGCTTTGAATGAATTAAAGACTAAGCTAAGCTTCCCAGCATTTCTTATTATACAGTAGCAACAACTGCATTTGATTATATACCTTGCTGGCTCCCAGACATACTAAAGAGAGGTGATACTGATGTGTAGGAAATAACACAGATACTTCCATGGAGCAAGGCCACTAGGTTCACTGTACATAGGGAAATCGATCTAGGATGGTCAGGGACACATGAGGTCAAATGAACATTTCAGAGCCATAACTTGGTGATCAATATCATCCGATCTTCTCATTATAACTCTGTGTTGTCTGTTGATGCTCTGCTCTCTCACCCTTCTCCAGAAGCTAATGCTTAATCATACTTCCTTCAGACACGGGGCTGTCCCATGGCTAGGTCTGCCCCTGTGCTGCTTTGTTCCCAAGGCAACTCAAATGACAAACACACTCAGAAGACTAAGACGCGTTTATAACTATAACTGACTCTACGGAATAGGAAGTCAGAATCTTGGCTGTATCCAAGCAAGAAACTCTCTTCTTTTCTTGTGGAGACATGCATTCCTATACTCATTATTTGTGGTTTCTCTTAGTCATTAGTAAGGATTTATTTAAGAAAAAAATTGTTTGTATTTATTCTATTTATGTGTCTGAATGCTTTGCCTGAATGTATGTGGCACCTTGTGTGACTGGTGCCCAAAGGAGGACAAAAGAGGTTATTGCATTCCCTGGAACTAGAGTTACAGATGGCTATGAGTTGCCATATGGGGCTGAGAGTGGAGCCTGGGTCCTCTGCAAGAGTGGCCAGTGCTCTTAGCCACGGGGTCATCTCTCCAACCCATTTTACAATGTATATGTATATACTCTACTAAGGGCTTGTACATGTGAAAACAGTGTTTTTCAGAGTCCAGAATTAGATCCCCTAGAGCAGGAACTATAGGAAATTGTGAGCCTCTTCATGTGGGTGCTGAGAACTGAGCTTAGATTCTCCAAAATAGCAGTGTGACCTCTTAGCAGTTGAGCCATCTTTTTTAGACCCTAGCCATGAGGTTTTATAAAATTCCCACTGTCAGTCACTTTCCTACCTGTGTGCTAGCCTAGATACTGGAAACATGGTACAAAACAGATGCTAAACCCTGTTCTTCATGAATCATCTTAAACAGACCTCATACTGTGTTATGCTGAGAAATAATTCTAGTTTCCCACTAGAGACATCTTTTGAAAACACATAAAATCACCATTACTCCCAGGACTAGCTGACACTCAGGAACTACTTAGAGATGCCCTATTTGTGAGCTCTTTGGTAAGGGGAGTATTTGTTGTCTCAAGATCTCATTCAATACTTAGGCTTGACTCTTATTGTCTGTAGGATACTTAGGAACGTTATCTTTCATTATGAAATGTAGTTTGAGGCTGGTTCAGCAGTGAAGAGCACTTGCTGCTCACTCAGAGAACGTAGGTGTTGTTCTCAATAGCCATAGATTGGCTCACAACCATTTATAATTCCAGCTCCAAGAGATCCAACACTATCGTCTGACATGCACAGGTGCCCACAGACATGTGGAGTTTACAGAGACCCCCTAAACATAATTTTCTTAGAGGGGATTTTTGTATTACTTTTGGATATTAAATTTTTAAAGATTTATTTATTTTATTTTATGTATATGACTGTTTTGCTTACATGTATTTATGTGTAAAGTATGCTTCTTGGTACCAGCAAAGGCCAGAAGAAGTACCAGATCCTTTGGCTCTGGAGTTAGAGAAAGTTGTGGGTCAATGTGTGGGTGCTTCCTTTTTTTACATAGAGTAATAATGAGTTGAGAAGTTGGGGCTGGAGAGATGTCTCAGTGGTTAAGAACTCTTACCATTCTTGCAAGAGGTAGACTACAGCCTTAGTAGCGAGGTACAACATATAAGCATACATACATACATACATACATACATACATACATACATACACACAAACACGCACACATAGTATCCAACTGGAATTCAATTTAAAAAAAAAAAAAAGAAAGAAAGAAAAGAAAGGTCCCTTTTGCAATAGCAGAGATGTCCACATTCCTTCAAGCTAGGCACAATAGAGATTTGCCCTGTCTGAAACAATACAAGGTTAAAAACCTGAAACAAATGTTCTCAAGATAAGAAGTGTGAGAACAAGAAGAGCTTCCCAAGACAGGAATGGAAAACAATGGAGCTGACCTTTGCACCTTGCTCATCTTCCCTCCCTGAGGAAGGCTCTGCCTGTTCTGGGGAGGGGGAAATCCAAACATCTATTCTGCCCGAAAGTCACAGCAGCCCTTACTTTATTTTGAAGGATGTCAACATGGTGTGTTCTTTTTTTGTTTGCTTGCTTTAGTTTTTCACTTTGAGAGAGGGTCTCAGGTAGCCCAGGCTGGCCTTGAAGTTGAGAGAGGATAAACTTGAACCCCTGGCCCTTTTGCCTCTAATCCCCAAATGCTAGAACTACAAACTTTTGTCACAATGCCCATGTGCATGCACGTGCGCCCGCTTGCCCACACACACACACACACACACACACACACACACACACCCCTCTGTGTCCTTATCTTTAAAAGGGTTTTCCTACATAAAATATTTGGTTGACACGAAGGTTCATGTTTTTCTACATTGTTGACTCCATTACTATTTCAAACAAAACTGTTTGCTAGACCAACTAAGAACAGGATACATCTAAGAGACAAACTACAAACAAAATAAATCCAAAAGACCAACCAAGAACAGGATCCATCCAAGCTTTTATCTTACCTTCACTTATTTTTTTTGCTGTACACGTCTGACTATTATCATTTTTTCCTCTCTAAAGAAATTGTCTTACTGTATTTGTTGAGGTTTAGTCTTTTGCTATCTATTATAATGTCAAGTGCAGACCCCCAAGACCTGGTTGTCCCAGAGACAAGAAAGTCCTTGTACACCTTGGCCCCAAGTTGCTTCTTAGTGGTAAATAAAGATGCCAACAGCCAATATCTTGGCAGAAGAGACAGAGGTAGGGTTTAGGTTTCCTGGGATTAGAGAGAGGAGAACCACGAGGAGGAAGAAGCATGTAGAGAAGGAAAGAGAAGCCACCATGGGTTAGGAGTCAAGAGAACATGGCCCTGAGGGCTGCCCAAATGGAGTTAAGAGCAGCCCAGATGAAGCATAGTAAGTAGTAAGAAATAATGCAGTTATCTATAGGAAAGTAGACGCTAATAGCATAGATGGTAGGTGTCTGCCCAACTATTGTATTGT
The DNA here is from genome assembly GCF_011762505.2 of Arvicanthis niloticus. Lineage (NCBI taxonomy): Eukaryota > Metazoa > Chordata > Mammalia > Rodentia > Muridae > Arvicanthis > Arvicanthis niloticus. Next base: position 36,682,314 of record NC_047678.1, on the reverse strand, counting down.
TTAAGGTTTATTGTAAATATAAAGGGTGTGTGTGTGTGTGTGTGTGTGTGTGTGTGTGTGTGTGTGTGTGTTATCTGGGAACTAAATGGACTAAATGGACTAAGGCAGAATGAGAAACCCCGGGATGAGATTAAATATTCTCAACAACATCGTATACAGACAGAAAATGGGCCAGTCACACATGTTATTCTAGGCTATTCTAGTCTGGGGGATATAGAAATCTCTTTTGCAGCATATAGAACTGTTAGTTAACACTTTCTTTCTAAAAATCCTACTTTTTTTGCATGGTTTCTTCAGAAAAGCTAGGTATTATTTCTCTCTGTTCTTCTCCATCATTTTCTCTCTCTCCCCCCCCTCTCTCTTTTCTTATTCTCTCTCTCCTTCTTTCTCTCTCTCTCTTCTTCTCTCTCTCCTCTCTCTCTCCTTCTCTCTCTCTCTCACACACACAGAGAAAGAGAGAGAGAGAGAGAGAGAGAGAGAGAGAGAGAGAGAGAGAGAGAGAGAGAGAGAGACCTTTGATTTGCCATGGTTTCAAACCTATGCTAACTTGGGAGTGGTGAGGTGAGGTGGCTGGTACTGGGAATGTTAGCCAGTTAACCTTAGGGCTGGAATGGCAGGAGAAATGGATTGTGGGGTAGAATTTTGGTCGTAGCTAGAGTTGCCTGCTGGAACCTGGGACTCTTAGGGTCATCTGTTCCTGGGAGGAACAGAGCTAAATGACCCATCTCTAGCTACTTCCCCTATGTCCCACACTTCAGTGACTTCCTTAACTACTGTTGTCTGCTCACGATTAGCAGCAGATGACAGGGAAGCCAGCCAGAGAACTAGAAGAGAAAGATGGGCCAGGGTGGCACTTGGTATAGCGGAAAATATCTGAGGAAGAATGGGAAGTGACCACCCACTCCTCAGGACCCAATTTGCAATCAGACTATGGAGTGGAAGGTTTGACTATCTAAGCCTTTGTCTTACTTTGACTTTCTCTGAACAGGGCAGATTGCAGTCAGATCACTTTATTTGAAACCTCTGCTCTGAACATTTTGTAAAATGGTGAAAATATGCCAAGCACATGCCACACAACCTAGACCAGGTTGACACCGTATATAGTCCATGCCTCTGACCGTTGCAGAGGAAGATTGTACATGAAGTGACTCGACAGTAAGAGGAGATGAAGCATCTTTGTCTGATGGTTCTTCTTTGAAAAAGTAACTACTGCAGAGGAGGCAGCAGAAACGCAGCCAAGGCATCTATCTCTAAGTTATCACTAAGCAAATAATCAGCCAGAAAAGGCAAACATTCATTTTTCCGGCCATTCTCGGGTGTGAGCCTAATTCTTCCCCTTCGGCATATTTTTGCAGTGCCTTGCCCTCTTTCTGAGTCCCCCTCCCCTTCTCCTATCCTTTGAGAACCCCACCCTTCCTCACGAGTTACTCTTGCTTTATAAAGTCATAGTTGATATGTTCTGCCCTCTGCCTGGAATAATTACATCAGCCTGTTGTTATTGATCTTGTTACTAAGGTCTGTGAATCTGCTCACGTCCCACCTTGGGAGTGGTGGGAAGAAGAGGCATGTCCTTAAGGTTTTCCCATAAACCCGATGTTTGCTTCAACCCTTACATCTTCAAAATAGTTTCTCTGAGGAAAGATTACAAAGAATGCAGAAGGCTAGGTCTTGTTTTCTCAGCATACTATGAGTCCACGCCCAAATATCTGGCAATTCCGGATTGTGAGCAATCCTGTTTTCGGAACTCATTTTTTTTTTTTAAAGCAACACATATCATTTCCCCACAACTTGCTTCATAAATAAACAGTGTTGTGCCTTCTTCTCAGGGATTCCTTTTCAATTGCTACTGGGAACAGTGAAGCAGCACTCTAGAGGAGGTCTCCCGTCAACACCCCACACACTCCTGTGTAGTGTAATAAGACACCTTTATTAATTTATCAAGGGCCACAGCTTTGAGAATTTGGCTAGGACGTATCTGAGGCCGGCAGATGGACTCAGCTAGAATTTCTTTTCAGGACATGCAGCATGCTCTATCCTGCCTGGCCACTCAGCAGAGAGCATCATGCCTTTCTCAGCTAGTGTTTCCAGGGACTAGACAGATGCTGAGTGAGGTAATCATCAACTCCAGAAGTCAGGTACCCTGCTTGCAGCCATTTGCTGTTGCTACAGCCGTTCTATCTTGACCAGGACCAAGTTTATTCCCCACATTCTGCCCAGGGAACACTTGGCCAAGTCTCAGTGTACTTTTGGTTTGTGCAACTGCAGCCCGTGCGTGCAATTGGCCTCCGAAGGCTTGTGCCCAGGAATGGTTCTTAAGTTTTTACATTGCATGGGAAACTCTCCACAACAAAGAATTCTGTGGCTCAAAAAATGCCAATAGAACCTCCCCCAATGGCTGAGACAGACTTGAGGGCAGTAACATCATAATCCTGTAAATTTATTCATTTATTTCCTCATAAATTCATTGTGTATGTCTGTGTGTCTGTGCGTATAGCTGTATATGCTCACATGAGCACGTATGGAAGTCAGACGAGGATAGAGTCTCTTACCCCATCACTATCAGCCTCATTCCCCTCACAGGGTCTCACCCAGAACCTGGAGTTTTCCATCTGGGATAGACTATGTGACTGATGAGTATCTAGGATGTGCTGTGTCTTCCTCTCAGAATGCCGCGTTACAAGTATACTTGACCATACCTGGCTTTTACATGGATTCTGGGGACTTGAACTCAGGTCTTCCTGCTTATGCAAGTGCCCTTACCCACTGAGCCATCCTCCCAGCTCCTGTGGGTTGAGCACTCCCACAGCAATCTCTAATCCATAAAACACCCCATAGACATGCCAACAGGCCCATCTGATAGAGGCAATCGTTCAGCTGAGGTTCCCTCTTCTCAGGAGATACATGTGTGTGAAGCTGATAAAACACTAATCAGAATCACACCAATGCAATAGAAAAGATGACAGAACATTTGTAAGGTTGCTTTGAAAAGATAAACAGGCTGGGCGGTGGTGGCGCATGCCTTTAATCCCAGCACTTGGGAGGCAGAGGCAGGCGGATTTCTGAGTTCGAGGCTAGCCTGGTCTACAGAGTGAGTTCCAGGACAGCCAGGACTACACAGAGAAACCCTGTCTTGAAAAACAAACAAACAAACAAACAAAAAGATAAACAGAACCACTAGACTGGTCAAGATTAGAAGAAAACACTAATGATATTCAAACATATTGGTGTCACAAGAAAACTAAAAAGAAAATACTACAGATCCCACAGATGGTAGAAGGAATCTACAGGAAACAAGCTTGTGTCAACAAATTAAATGAACTCATTTTAAATTGCAGTTTAACACAAAGATAACACAAGACGCAATGGAAAAATGTGAACAGCCCTAATGCTGAATTTGAATTTGTCAACCAAATAACTTTCCACAACCAAGTGTGGTTCTATATAATCTGGTACTCAGAAGACTGAGCCGCGAAGATTCTGTCTGCTCACCACACTCTGCAATGCAGTGTCAGGCCATGTCCTCTGTGTTGTAAACCTTGGCGTTGGTCCTATTGGTGCAGTTCACATGATTGGCTGGTCTTCTCCACCCCTCCGTGTTTCTCCTTCTGGTTTTCCTCTTTCCATTATTGCCCAGTCCTAAAAGGATGTTATTTTTAGAATGGACTGGGACTATATTTAAAATTGATTTTCAAAAATTCTTACCTGAAGTCTAGAACACATTTTTAAAGCCTTGAAATTTGAAGGAATAAAAGTAGCCACCATTGGAAGGACAGGGGGATGGCCCTGTCCAACCATGGGCCAACCATGCAGATTAAACCCTCCAGTAAGGGCATTATTTCTCTCTTTCTCCTGAAGAAAAGCTCTCTTAGCAAGATGCAGAGCCAGGAGAATGTGGAGACTAGTTGGAGTTATTAGAGGCATTGAGCATCATTGAGTAATAGGATTAGTGTTACAGGATAACAAATAAATACCTCTTTTTCTGGATTGGATATATATATAAATCTGCATTTCTATTTCTTTTTCCTGGTGTTCTTTCCTACCATCTTAAAATGTGGCCTCTGGCCTTACATTCTCCCACTTCTCTAGTGGATCAGGGAGGGAGGTGATCTGGTGTCTGCAACAAGATGGTACTTTCTGCTTCCCCTTCACTCTTATTAACTCTAATCTGTCTTGATTTTTCTTGATTTGGGAGATGCTTGACTTAGATGATTAACTACAAATCGTAACATGGTTGTCGTTCTTGTTTCAACACTACGGCAGGCATCTTGACGTTTAATTGGCTAGAGCCTCCAAACCCACAAAAGATGAGCAAGTTTCCCAATCAGACATTTCTGGGAAGAACTTACATTCCTGGCAGAGACTGAGTACTAAAGGATGGATGGACTTCTGAATGAGTCAGAGACGAGCCCCTAACAGAGCCGAGAGTGAACAGGTCTGTTCCACCTGGGAAGCCCAACTGCACAGGTGAAAAGATGTAAATATATGAGATTCAAATAAGAGAGGAAGTGACCTTAGACCTGCCAAGCCCAGAGGTCTTTGCAGAGTCATCACCAGGGTTGGTAGCTTTGTGTTACTGTCACAAATACTTGAGCTAATTGACTGATCAAAGTATAAAGCACAGATTTTTGCTGTTGTTGTTGTGGTGGTGGTGGTAGTGTTTTGTTTTTGTTTCATTATGGTTTCAGAGATTCCAAGCTGATCCATTGACCCTATTGCTTTCATACATTGATGGAAGGAAAGATGTGTTGGGTAGAGTAAAATTAATTACTCAATGGCCTAGAAGCAACACACAGAAAAAGAGAGCCACTGGCTTCAATGACTGCTTTGGAAGGTATGCCTCCAGTGAGTTAATGAATGACCACCAAACCCCACCTCTCTGAGGCTCTAGCTAGCTCCCTTAGTCCCAAGCTAAAGACTGTGCCATCAACACAGGGGTCTCTGAGGGACATTTGAGGTTCCAGTGATAGCATTGTCAAAACTGAGGTAGGAGTCACATGAAAACAGCTGGTGTACAGCAAAGAGGGGAGAACTTCCAAGCCACGTGCTGCGTGGCTACTTCTTCCAGATGGAACTTTTTTTTTTCCTGAAAAGACGAAGAAAACTCATTTCAGCCAAGGACAAATTTTATTTACAATAAACCCAATCCCTGCTGATACTCTACAGGGACCACCAGTGAAAACGGCAACAAGAAAACAACAACAAACCTATTTCAAAGAATAAATAAAATAAACATTAAAAAGAACAATGCGGAAAAACAGCTCTACCACCACTGTAGGTCATAATTTTAGCCTAGATCCTTCTGACTCTGCTCTTCTTCAACGTTTTATATCTAGATCTAGATAGACAGACAGACAGACAGACAGACAGACAGACATATACATAAGCTCCTTGGCAGTGGCCAGTCTTAATCTAGTCATATTTGCTTTCTTTTTCTTGATTATAGATATATTCCATGGGCTTATTTCCTTCCTTGAGATTTCCATCTCCAACAATAATAAGTATCTCAATGTCAACCTCACAGTGTCCTTTATTGGACATAACTCTAATCTGGGTGTAGCCATGTTGATTACTTTTTGCCTGCTGACTTTTAATGATGGAGCAGGACTTGATTAAAACAACCCTTTCCCATTACACTCTGATAAAGACCTTGGTCAGAAAGCCCACTTTCTTTTATTTTTCAAGCCAAGTGTGCCTTAACCCTCCCATGTGAATTTTAAAACTGCCTGGCTCTCTTTCCTTAGAGGTTTTTTCCCCCTTCATTAAAAAAAAAAAATGTATAGACTATTTTTGAAGATTGAATCTTTGTACTGCTAAGCCCTTGCAAATACATTCTAAAATCTGCAACTCTCATTTCTTCCGCTGCTCTTCAGGACTCTGTATCAGAGCTGTAGAGGGTCTCTCCTGTCCTGCAGAGGGTGAGTTTAATCCCAGATGGGGTCTAGTTTTGTAAGCAAGTGGGCCTGTTTTTGTGAATAGAGTCGTAGTTTTTGTTTATAATTTCCCACTTATTACTGCTGCAAGAGAAGTTTAATTTCTATTCGTTGCATCTCCTGCGATCTCACTTAATTCTTTCTCTAAAATGCTATTGTGAACTTTAATCATTTTGTGATTTTTCTTGGGTTTGGAGAATTTTGTGGTGGATGATTAAGTTGGTGAGAGTGATAACACTTTTGTCTTTCCCCCTCTGTAGGCTTTGACGTGTACTCTGTACTTTAATCGGAGAGAGCCTCCAAACCCATGTTACGCTTCATGGGATGAAAGGACTCCCTATCTTTTCTGGGTTCTAAGAGAAAACAGATCTGAAGCATCTCATTATATTTGATGTTTACCTGAGTTTCTGAGGAGACCATGGTGGGGGTGGGGTGGGGTGGGGTGCTGGGGTGCTTTCTTTCTGATCATGATTTTCTGAGAGTCTCCCAAATTAATAGGTGTTGAATGTTAAGGTGTTTTACATAGCAGATGAGATACGTACGCAGTCTTTCCCTTCAATCCTTACTGTGGTGATCAGTATGAAAGCAAGCCAAGAGGGTACAAAGGACACCCTAACCAGGTAAGAGCTTGTCATGAGGACACTGACCCCACAGGTAGCACTCCCAGGAAACAACACTCCTCATCTTGGTCCCTACCTGGGGAGGATTAACATATAGCATCTAATATTAAACATGGAGCTCCTTTTAAATTCTCTGAATATGCTCTTATTGATTGTAGCATATTAAGTGGACTCAGCCCCCCCCTTTAAAAAAAACAGAGCAAAACATTTATTTAATGAAGGGAAGTGCACAGGCTACAGCATACATGTGACAGAGAGAGAATAACTTGTGTGGTAACAGTTCTCCCCTCCTATTACAAGGCTTCTCTGAACTGAACTCATGTTCTTCTGCTTAGTGGCATGATCTTCATCCTCTGAGCCATCTTGCTGGCCCTGGTTCCTGTTTTATTCAGATATTTTGCAGCATTTGTCATAAGAGGACTATACTAATCACTTTCTTTCCTTTGTGGTGCTTGTCAGTTCAGGAGTAACTAAGGAGAGAATCTGTGTTTCCTTCCTGGCTTTTTGAAATTGTGTGCATTACAGGCAGGAACCAGTCCCTTGGTGGAGGCATCCTGTCTCCCTGGACCTCAATTGCCCCCACCGTTAAATATATATTGAATATATCACTTGTGCATTTGGTTTTTGTTTGTTCTGCTTTGTTTTATTAAGTCTTAGAAAATATGTTGTTATCTCTTGAAAATATTGACTGACCCCAGTCAAAGAGCGTTTAATCTATGTATCATTAGTTTTGTCCTGACTGAATAAATATAGCAGTGTCCCCTAGTTTCCATGACTTTTTGGAGTATATATTTGACTTTCTATTAAGTTTTCTTACTGGTGGCTAAATATTTTATAATAAACTTTACTTTTGACAACTGATGTGTTTATAAAAAGGTAAAGAGAGAGAGGAAATATGTTTGGTGGATGTGTGGTGGTCTGTAGGGGAAGGGAGTGCCTCCACGGGCCCATGCTGAGGCATCCCTTCTCCCTGAGAGACCAGCCACAAAAAGGTATAGTATAGAGTAGGGTTTATTCAGGGCATGGGGAGGGGAGTTAAGAGGGTAGTAGAGGCAGAGAAAGGCAGGGGGGAGTAGAGACTGGTCATGAGCACATGGAGAGAGGGGGAATGGGCAAGAGGACAGAGCATCCAGGCAGGGATGGTGCTGAAGAAGTGGAGTTCTACATCTTGACCCAGAGGCAGCCAGGAAGAGACTGGTTTTCACACTAGGTGGAGCCTGAATATAGGAGGGGGAAAAGCCCACCTACACAGTGATACACTTCCTCCAACAAGGCTACACCTCCTCCAATAAGGTCACACCTCACAATAGTGCCACTCTCTATGGCCAATCATTCAAACATATGAATCTATGGGGGTCAAACCTATTCAAACCACCACATAAAGATTTTGTCCTGGTTTCTGGCTTTTTTTTCTCTTTACTTTCTTGTTCATTGGAGATAGGTATAATATTTAAAACTTAGCCTGAACCTAACCCAAAATAGATATTTTGTTGATAAAAGATTGCCTACCAAGTTCGGCTTTGGTTGGCTATCTGTCATGGGTTTTATTTTCTTCCCACCTCAAATTGTCTAGGATCACATTGTCATTGATCATAACCTAGAGCCTACTTAAATTCCATCCATAGTTTTATCTATTGCTTTTCTTCATTGAGAAGTCAGTCCAATCCCCTCCCCTTCTGTCTATCTTAGGATGGGACAGAATAGCATCTTAGAAAATCATCCAGTATGCTCAGAGTCTAGTGTCCTCCCATTACCTCGTGAGTCTTCTCTGCAGGCAAATATTTGCAGAATGATGCCTCTTACTCAAGGGAAAGAGGGGATTGCCTCTTTCACTCTTTGAGAAATCTGAGTTTTCATAGAAAAAGAAAAGTAGGTACATAAATAAATATAATAGCATTTGGAGAAAATTTCATTTTGTAGTAATAAGGAGAATGCAGTGAATCTATAACTTCAACGAGGGGAGAGCGAGAACTGAGGGATCACTGGGGGAGGGGCAGTGTGGGATACCAGAATTCCTGCTGCACTAGACCCCACCCCCGTCTGAACAACTTGGCTGTGGTAACTCTGAATTCGGGGTTGGGGATGGGGTGCTATAGCATAAATGTGACATATCTCCCATAAGCCCATGTGTTTAAACAGCTGATGGCGCTGTTTCAGAACATCATAAGGCCTTTAAGAGGTACAACCTCACTGACAGGTCTGTAGGAGGTGGGCCTTGTGGTTTTAGAGACCAACACTACTTCCTGTTCATCCTGTTTTCTGACTGTAGATGTCATGTGACCAGATAGATACTTAACCCCTGCCACAGTGACCAATGGTATCTCTCAAACTGTAAAGCAGTATAAAACCTTTCTCCTTAAAAAGTTGGTTTTGTCAGGTATTTTATCATAGGAACAGAAGAATGACCCATGCCAGGGTAGCCTCTGTTCTCTTTTCTAGGGGATGATTCAGGGAGCTAGAAAATGTGGAATGGAAAGGACGGGTGTGTTGGTCACATGGGTGTCAGATGTCCTCGGAGTTTTAGGATGATGTAGTATCAGAAGTGAGCTTGCATCAAGGAGGGCAGAAAGATTATGAAGAGCCATAGTTGACTCTGCTTCCTTAGTACAATGTGGTCCAGATTTGAAAACAATGAGTAGGAATCAGCAGTTAAGTTGGGGGTTCATCACTGGTGACATTTGAAGAAGGACTTGCATGCATCAGCTCTTAAAGAAAAGCAAGAATGAGGCTAGGTCAGGGAGTAACCGACCATAAGAACAGCTGATGGTCCAGCTTGTAGGCTTTCCTTAGAGACTTCATGTTTCCATGGAAACCCATCACAACTTAGACCATCAACAGAAAGAGTGAGGAAGCAACCAGAGGTTTCTAGAGGCCAGGTGGAGATAGCTCATAATGGAATCCTGTTTCGTATGGAAAACTGAGGTTGCGTGTTTTCCACACTTGAATTTGTGAAGTGACATTCCCGTCTCCTACAGTCTTGCTGTCCCTTCTCATCCCTAACAACGCCTGTCAGGGACTCAGCAATGTACTCCACTGTGGTGAACTTATGTCCATTCTCTCTGAACACTTAGACGCCCCTTTGCTCCTCCTCATTATAGCTGAGGATGGGGCTTTCCTGACACTTGCTTGGTAAGAACACAGAGCTGCATGTCACCGCACCTCATTTCTAATTGGTGTCTGAATGTTACCATGTAATTTCCCAGTTCTGACTTCACAGAGGGGGAAAAAACATACAGAAATTAAAAGGAAAGCAAAGAGCTTGGAGAAGCTGTTTACTGGGGGGTGGTTAATGCTGCTTCTCTTGGCCGTGAGTCTCTGTGCACAGTTCTAGAAGCTGGGCTATAATCAGAAGGATTTGAAGTTTGGTGATACCTGTAATTTGCCAGGTCTGGACTATTGATTAGCCACAACTCCAAATTTTTGTCGGCCTTTTTCATTTTAATCTTCACTCAGACTATCTCAGGTGTTACTTGTGTAACAATGATCATAACCCCCACTTTTGAAGACATGCACAGTGTTTGAAAAAAGATGTTTTTATTTTAATTAATTTAATTTAATTTAATTTAATTTAATTTTGTGTTCTCTTAGGGACAAGAGGTTTCTGTTTAAGGCCCCACTACGGTTAGTCACACAAAGACAAGAGCTGATTCTGTGAAGTTTTCTTTCAGGCTGAGATTCTGAACAAAATTTCTTGGGAAATCAGGTTGTATTTCTTTTCTTCCATTTGCCAAATGGAATTCATCACCATTTGGTAACATGCTTGTAGTTAAATGTTGTATCATTTATCCTCACTTTGCGCTCAGGTTTTAACCATTTCAGATGGTTTCCCTCTTACTTCTGTTGTCCAGTTCCATCCAGAAATGGCAAAGAAAACTTTATTATGTTAATTTCCTAATACCATATAGAAATTTTTATGATAATTTTTCTTTCCTAAATCTTTTCAAACTCTAACCTTTTGTTCTTTTTCCCCCTTGTCCCTAGTTCCAGGAAGAATGAAGTTTAAAAGGACACACACACAAAGAGAGGGAGAGACAGACAGAGAGGAGAAGGAGCAGGAAGAGGAGAGAAGATGGAGAAGGAAGAAGAGGAGGAAGAGGAGAAGGAAGAGGAGAAGGAGGAGGAAGAGGAGGAGGAGGAGGAAGAGATTTAGAAGCAATACTTGCACCCCTAGAGTCTCCTGGTATCTCTGTTCCAGTTGATCTAAGTACACTTTGTATTTAGCAGACAAGCTATAAACTTCATTGCCAACCTGACTGGGTCTGCAATCAGCTAGACAACACTTGGATTGTCTATGAGGGTGGACAACCCATCCTGATGAGTGTTGTACCATTTATGGTCTGAAGTCCTAAGAAGAGTAAAATTGAAAAGAACAAAAGGCCAGTGAGTGACAGCATTAACCTCCCCCTCTCTGTTTCTTGGTCCACGGAGATGTAAACCACCTGAAATCCCTGAAGTCACACATGCTCGTTACCAAGGCGCACACATACACACATACTCAGACAGACACTGTGGTGGACTGTGTTTCTTCAAACTGTGAGCCCGAATGATTCCCTCCTCCCTTATATTGCTCCTTGTGAGACATTTGATCACAACAATGAGAAAAATCACCAACACAGGAGTCTTTTCGGAGAGATAAAACAGATTTTAATCCATGCAGTGTATTTAGTTTCTGCTAATCTTATTAATTCACACAATTTAATTAGGTGTATAACTCCCCCCCTCTTTGTTTCCCCCTCCCTTCCTCCCTCCCCTGCATCCCCCCTCTCCTTCCCTTCCTCCTTTCCTTTTCTTGTAACAGGGTGTCTGTATATAGCCTTGAGGTAAGCGTGTCTACCTTATATAAAAACAATAGTGTTTTCTTTGTCTTACCAAAGAAGAGGTTAGAAATTAACACAAGAAATGCAAAATGTTTGGCCCAGACAGCAAAGTGGGTCTGTGTACGTATCTTCATGCATGTAGGTAGGCAAGAGGACAGTCTCCTTGGTCCCTGTCATCATCGGAAATGTTATTTGCTACTTTGGGGACAGGGGCTCTCATTGGCCTGGTGTTCACTAACCAATAATTCCCACGGATCTGTCTGTCTTTGCCTCCCCAGCACTGGGATGACCAGTGTGTACCACCACACTTGGTGTTTTTATGAGTTTGGGGGGGGCATGGTTGACTTGGGTCCTCATGCTTTTGAGGCAAGCACCTTTCAAGGGAACTGTCTCCACAGCTCAGCACCAGATCTTTCCATGTCTTGACAAAGAGCAAAACAAGGCCAAAATCCTAAGTATAAGGACAGCAGGTGGGACAGAAGTGCACATTTAAGAACATTTTTTCCCCCTTGAGGTTTTCTAGGCTTAGAACATATTGAAAAATCTTTTTGTAAATGAAATCAACATTCATTTAACTCACTGAGAGATTTCATTAGCAAAACAGCCTAGACATTTTATTGGGTTTTAACATAGGGAGCATTGTAAACATTTAAACATCAAGCAGGAAGCAACTAACTGCAGAAATTCTCTGCAGAGGGAAGGCACTTTGGGGGGAAGGTGACTCTCTGGAGAGAAAATATATTCAACAGAAGACTGAAGTCAAACAGATGTTTTATTTGTTTTGGATCCCAGAGCAATAACCCTAGTGAGCTTTCTTTCACCACGACTCCATTATCTCTCTCCCTCTGGCACAAGTTCCCCGGCCTCCACCTGGTTGTTCTTTGTTGCCTTAGCTCTTCCAGGATGGCTTTTGGGATCTTCCATCCCTGTGGGCCAAGGATGGTGATAAAGATACCAGCATGCACTCAGAAGAGAACCATTGCTGCACACAAGGCAGAAGCAGCTCCCTCGCTAAGTAACACTTAAAACAGTCACGTGAAATTCGAATTTTTACTAGAGATTCACCTTAATGGCCTTTAAAATCCTTCCAGAGTAAAGATATCACTTCTACAAAGTATATCTCAACTCTTTTTTTTTCCAAAGCATTAATTGTGCAACCGTATTCCAGGCCCAAGGAGACACATCCTAATAAGACATGGTATAAATATAGGGGGAAGGGGCTGGACATGGCAGTGTGTTTTAGTTCCAGCTTAAAGGGAGGCAGGAGAGACACTTGAGGGTGAAGTCACCCTGAGCTATATAGGGAGTTCGGGGGCAGCATGGGCTATGTATAGCAATACCCTGTCTCAAAGAAAACAGGAGGAGGGAAAGGAAGAGGGGAATAAGGAAGTAGAAAGGAGGAGAAAGTAAGTAAGGAGAAAAGAGGTGGGGAAGAGAGGCAGAGAATGGAAGGAGTATCTACCTCCATCTCCACTGCGATTTCCTCATACTAGAATTGTAGACAAACATCATTATGTCCCCATGTTTATTCTGTGCTGGGGATTGCACCTAATACCCATGCACGCTCAGCAAGCACTCAACCAACTAAGCTTTATCCCCAGTGAAATACATTCTTTACTAAGTGTGTTTATGAGTTTGTATCTGAGTGTGTAAGTGTGAATATAAGTGTGTGAGAGTGCAAGTGTGTGTGTATGACTGTGAGAGTGTGTATGAGTATGAGTGAGTGTGTGACTGTGTATGAGAGTGTGAATATGTGTGTGTGTGTCAACAGGTGTGAAAAAGTGAGAGTGCAAGTGTGTATGGCTGTATGAGAGTGTGTGAGTGTGTGTGAATGTGATTATGTATGACTTGTATAAGTGTGAGAGTGCATAAGTATGTGAGAGTGCGAGTGTGTGTGTATGCCTGTGTGTGTGAATGTGAGAGTGTGTAAGTATGTGTAAGAGTTTGGATGTATGTGTGTGTGTGAGTGTGCATAAGTGTCTAACAATATGTGTGAATGTGTGAGTGTGAATGTGTAGAACTGTGTGTGAGTGTGTGTGAATGTGTGTGAGTGTGTGTATGAGTATGAGTGGAGTGAGAGTATGTGTGAGAGTTTGAATGTGTGTGACTGTGACTGTGTAAGTGTATGTGTGTGTCAGAGTATGAGTGTGTGTATGACTGTGTGTGAGTGTAAGAGTGTGTATGAGTATGAGTGAGTGTGTATGTGTGAGAGTTTGAATGTGTGACTATGTGTGACAATGTGTGTGAGAGAGTGCTAGTATATTATGACTGTGCTAGTATGTGCTAGTATGAGTATGACTGTGTGTGACTGTGTGTGAGTAAGTGTGCATGTGGATGTGTGTGTGAGTGTGTGTATGGCTGTGTGTGACTGTGAGTGTGTGTTTGACAGAGAGAGGGAGAGAGACAGAGAGAGAAACAGAGACAGGGAGACCTGAGACCTGCACAGCAGCTGAAGGCCTTGAGCAGAAGTTGCAGTCTTGGATGGACACAGGGATCCAGGAGGCTGATTGAACTGGTGAAGTAAGATACTTCACAAATTACCTTCCCAAGCCTGATGTGCTCCAGATGTTGCTCATGTCAGACCAAAGCAGAAAAGGCAAGACCAGTTAGGACATTAACCCACAGAGACATTCTAGTCCTCCAAACTGAAAGAACGCTGGAGTATCACCAGTACTTTCTAGAAGGTTCCAATTTAACCCCTAGTAAAAAGGAAGCTTGCACAAAGTTTAATGCTAATATGTATGTATGTATGTATGTATGTATGTATGTATGTATGTATGTATAAGATTTTCAATGAATTCCAGTATTGGTCCAACATGACATTTTCTGGATAGCATTTTTGGGGGCCCAGTGTATTGTAACTTATACCCCCTGGATAGGGGTCCAGTAACCAACATAGAAACCCCCAATTCACGTGTTTTAGCATTCTACTGTAGTGAACCACCATGACCAAGGCAACTCCTATAGTGAAAGCATTTCACAAGGGCTTACTTCTAATCAGAGGTCTAGTCCACTATCGTCAGGGTAGAAAGCATGGAAGCACACAGGGAGGCATGGCTTTAGACAGGAAGCTGAGGGTTCTACATTTGGATCGACAGGTATCTGAAAGAGAGAGACACTGGGCCTGGCTTTAGCATTTGCAACCCCACCTGTGACACACTTCCTCCAACAAAGCCACACCCACTCCATCAAGGCCACACCTCCTAATCCTTCCCAAACAGTACCACTCCTAATGACAGAGCAATGAGCCTATGGAGGCCATTCCTATCGAAGCAGGCATGCTATGTATATTTGGCTCTCCCTAAAGACAAGTACGTTATTTTCTATTAGTGACTTTTCTTGCTGCCGTGACTGCGACTACATATTCAGTGAGGAGCAACTTGAGAGAGGAAGGATTGATTTTGTCTTATACTCTGAGAGGATAGATACAGTCCATTGTGTTGAGGAAAGTCTGGCAGCAGGAAGTAGCTGGTCACATTGCATCCACAGTCAGGAAGCAGAGAGCAATGAATGTGGGTGCCCAGTTGATTCAGCCTTGAAATCCATCCCACAGAGTGGAGTCCTTCCAGTGGGTCTTCCCTCCTCAATTAGTCCTAATCTCTAAAATCCTTCACACACAAGCCTGGGGATTTGTTCCCATGGTGATTCTAACTGCCATCCAGTTGACCATCAAGATGAACCATCACATACTGTAACCATCAGCCCGAGGCAATACCAGACATCTGTTGAATGACGAATCTTTGCACGGAGGCACAAAGGAAAAATTTTATACATGCTTTCATCCAGAAATCCGTGAGAAATTACATCTTTAAAAACAACAACATCAAAAAAAAAATCAGTTTCATGCTTTTATTTGGTACAGCTTTCCTGATAAAATAACGGAGACACGGGCAGCTCAAACAAGTCCTGCAGGTTGAAAAATGAGCATCATCGTTGTGCCTGATCTTTATTGTTTCATATTGTAAATGGGGAGTTCTCTGGAAAAGCCATTCATCAGCAAGAAGTCACAGCTCACCACTCAGCGGAATTAAATTCTCCAATGTGAGCTGCTTTTCCAAGGTAAGCCACGTGTTAATCAATCATGTCCTATAACATGATCCATTTAAATCATTAGACTGTATTGTCAGGTCTCCTGTGCTGTGTGCAAAGAACAATGGAGTCTTTAATGAGAGAGTTTCATGCTTGAGTGTTCACACTGGTAAGGGAAACAAAGCCAGCGTTTGGAAGGAATGATAAATATATCTAAGTGTTTCTTAGAGTAAAAGGAAAGAGCATACCCTCTTCTCGTCGTCGAGATTGATCCCAGATTCTCTGAAAATCCATTAATATGTAACAGAATAACCACTTCCTAATCGCTTTCCAAAGCCCCTATACTATGAAACTGATCAAAATGGAAATGGTAGTGTAGCACACCTTTGGCCACAGGCTTGGCCAGTGAAAGGACCATATGCTATTGGCCAACAGGGATGTGAGGGGATGAAGTGCACTGGGGTCTCCACACACATAGGAAAGTCTACCCCCAACGAAACTGCATTTGGAGATGAAGCATGTAATGGTTACTGGTGATTATCAGCTTGACAGGATCTAGACTCACCGACCAGGCAAACCTCTGAGAGGGAGTGTGCAGATCTGGTTAACTGAGGTGAATTGAGGTCGCTGAAAGAGAGAGACACTGGGCCTGGCTTTAGCATTTGCAGCTCCAAAGACCACCCCAGCTTACATGTGGGTGGCACCCTCCTATGGGCAGGAGTCCTGGGTGGAACAAAAAAGAGAAAGCAAGCTTGGCCCCAGCATTCATCTCTCTTCTCTTCTTGCCTACAAATACAACGCAAGCAGCTGCCTCAACCCCTAGCCCCCATGCTATCCTCACCACAATGGACCACACTACCAAACTGCAAACCAAAATAAGCCCTGCCTTCTGTAAGTATGTGCTCACAACGCTGAGAAAAATAATATTGTGTTCGTCGACGCCATATTGAAGGCTAAGTGGAACAGGATCGGAAAGAGAGGCCATGCTCCAAAGTGTCTGTGACTTTATCAGAGGAGATGGGAAGAATGTGTGCACACAAGGAGGGCCACGTGATGGCTATTTGTAAACCAAGAGGAAAGGACTTGAAAAAAATCATCCCTGTCCACACCCCAGCCTTTGACTTAAAGTCTTTAGAGCCTTGAACTTTTATAAAACAAGCTTCCCACCTTGAGTGCTCTGTCCCACAGCCTAATGCAGCCACCCTTAGAACTTAGGACATTGCTCTGTTTGACGGTGTCACCAGGATGGCCTCGTTTAAATCCATTTGTTTTCTTTCTCCAATTAGTCTACTTCTTCAGCGGATGCTAATGACTTCTAACATCTGATAAGATGCAATGGGCGTGACAACACAGATGGATCGATGTTTTTCCTGCATGAGAGGGAGACAACCAAGGCAGTACAACAGGGACTGATCCAGGCTGGGATCTGATAGACAATGGCGGCCATGAGAGGAGCGAAGGAGGGGAGACATCTCCCAGGCAACAGCTGTTTAAGTCAGCCCAAGTCCATTCTACACAGCCTGTTCCGAGAACCTTGAGTCATCTTGGGGTAAGTGGGAACAACCACTTCATACAGATAACTGAGACGTGCTGGAACTGAGCCTCCAACTCTGTGACCGAGGGCTCCTCGGCAAACACCATCAGAGTTCATGGTCAGGTCAGAGTTCACTGGCTAGCCTAATCAACAGATGTCTGTGTTTAGTCTGTGGTGTTTAAAGAATTCAGTCTGATGACAATATTAAAATCTGGGGAATTTTTAGGCCTTCTTTGGAGGAATATGTACTTGTATCTTTGCCCAGTTGTAAACTGAGTTTTTTCCTTCTATTGAGAGGTAGGCATTGCTCTTGTACCTGAAATGGTGGCCTGCAAGTCTTTCCTCTGTGTTGTTGGTTTGCTCCATGTCATGAACAGTCTATTGAATGTGACAGAGCTGTGAGTGCTTGTTGGTACTTTCATTGTCTGAACTTTTGATATTATATCCAGAACAAGATCAATACCAGAGAAGCTTTCCCCACTTTCTTCTGTGGTTTTAGGTCTTCTGTCCGAATCTTTTGTCCATTTTAAGTTGATACCTTTGTGAGTTCAATGTCATTCTCTCACAAGTGCCTGTATGGTCCCTGCCATCCATTTTTGGGAACTGTATTCTTTGATGGATAAGTTCTTAATTTTCACAAAGCACAGGTTCACTGGCCTCTTTCTTCCTTGGCAGGCCTGTTTCAGCCTGTTCTTCATTTTTATTTTTGGATTCTTTATTATTTTATTATTGTCATGCCTGCTTGAATATCAGTTATATTTGCACAGAGATTTTTACTCGGTGACCATAACCAACACAGCTATTAACTATGTATTTAATGACTTATCACACTGTCTAAGATCTATATGGCAATGCTTCAATTTAACTTTAACAGAGGTGCTTTCAATATTTCAGGTAAGTAAGCTTTTTCTTGATATTTTCTAGAAATTCTTTTTTAGATCTAGAGAGGTCTTTTCTAGTAAAGTAGGTTAAATTGTTTTTTAAACTGTGAATATTTTGACTTTATCAAACATCTGCATTTATGGAGATAATTACAATTTCTTCTTGATTTTTAAAAATAGGAAAATTGCACTGATTAATGTTCTTAACAATGAAGTATCCGACTTTTCTGAAGTCTACCCTACTTGCATATGGTGCTTTAAAATCATTGATGGATGTTATTGGAAAAGGTATCATTGAAGGCTTTTCTATCAATGGGCACGAAAGAGTTTGATCTGCAATGTCAGTTTCAAAATATGTCAATCATTCTTAAGGGTCAGTGTTAGGAACTCAGCCAAGTAACACCCAGCCGATGTGACTCTATTGTCTCCTTTCCTGGAGAGGAAGAGATTAGGGACAGACCACCTTAATGCAGTCTGGAACTGGCAAGATTCAAGTTTCTGTTCTGCTGAGGCTTGTTCTGTTTCTGATTTTTGCCCTCCTCCTGGGACACAGCCATCCAGTCTCTGAACTGTGTATTCGAAGAACACCTTCCTTTGAAATGCCCTGATATTAAAATTCTACCTCATCAGCATCACCAGCCTGCTAAAAAGCTCTGCCTAACATGTTAGCCTTCAGCCCCCTTCCTTACCTCTTTAGATCCCCCTCTGTGTGCACAGCTTACAATTCTGCACGAGAAAACAGAATCTGCCCAGAACTCTACAGTGGTCAGTCTCTTTCCTCTGGGAGTTTAGAACTACCTCATGTTATGGCTCACTTAATAATCTTCTGTCTCCAACGTTTGTCACCTCAGGCTAAGATGAGTGAGAAAGGCTTGGGCTGTTATCTCTCTGCTTGGTTCCTTGTCCCCATACAACCTATCACAACTTAGTAAATGGTACAACACAGAAAGTGATTCAGTGACCACAGCACGTATCCAGAATCTGCTTTCTCCCCAGAGCTGCTTACCAGCTGCTTGCACATTGATTCACCTCATCCAGCATTTGTCGGATTTAAGCAGATGGTTGGCTTGTATGGGATACTCCATCAGGACAGAGAGAAAGAGAGAGAGAGAGAGAGAGAGAGAGAGAGAGAGAGAGAGAGAGAGAGAGAACAGAAGTTACATTCCAGGAGTCTTGCTGATGTCAGATTTCTCCGTGAGTCTCAGGCCGTCATTATGAGCAACCCTATCATTTCTCTACCCCTCCCCATAAAACTGGATCTTGCTCTCAATTCTATCTCTTTGTATAGGAATTGGGTTGTGGACATGGCTCAGAAGGTAAGGTTATTGTCACTCAAGCACTGAAAACCCATTCAAAACTGGAGCAGCCACAGAAAAAGCCTGGCACACAAGTGCTGGTGCATGTGTGCCATCTCAGCACTGGAGAAGCAGAGAGAGGAGACTTCCTGGGCAATGCTTCTCAGTCAGCCTAGCTGAAGCAGCAGCAAGCCAGAGGCCCTATTGGGAGATTCATCCTCAAAACATTAAATGGGGCAGAAGGAAGGATGTCTCATAGTTTAAAGTACTTACTGTTCTTACAGAGCACCTGGGTTTAGTTCCTAGCACCCACAAGATGGCTCACAGCCATCTATAACTCTAGTTCTAGAGGATCGGAAACCTCCTTCTGGCCTCCAAGGGCACCAGAAACTCAGGTGGTGTACAGACACACAAGCAGGCTAAACATACAATAGAGAATGATTAAGGAAGGCATAGGCCTCTGATTTACACACACACACACACACACACACACACACACACACACACACACACACGAGGGGGTTATTGGGAGAGGGGATAAAACATCGCTAGATAGGCCTTCAACTTGGATCTCTCTACAAGTGCTTGTCAATGTAGCAAGTTGAGATTCAAACCCAGGGCTCTTTCTAAAGGCCTGCATTTCTCCACCATGATATATCATGATTAGCACCTAAGAGGTATCCCCAAAGTTTCTATTCCATCTTTTAACGCTTTCTTGGGGTAGGAATATTTTTCGCCATCCTGGCTAGAGCATGAATACATTCTTGAAGCCAAGCACAGATACCCTACAAATAGACCCAAACGTTTAGTCAGACCAGCAGGGAGCCATCATCCTGCAGTCCTTCATTTTTCATCCTTAAAAAAAAGTCATTCCAAGATAAATGGATGGCAACTTCAGCCAGCAGACATGAGCTAGGAAGATTCCAGCATGGCTGATGCTTGCAAGGCTGGAAACACTTTCACAGGCATCCCTGGACACCTTAGGAATGAAAGCAAAAGCACTGTTCTACAAGGAAGGCAAGCAGCTCAGTCCCCCACTCCCCCTTCCCTCTAAGCAGCTCCCTGGTGGAACTCTTCCTGCTTTTTCCTTCTGGTGCCAACTTCTCTTTAAGAAAGTTCTTGTTTCTCAGGAGGCCCCAGGCTGGGAAAGGTACTTTGTACCTTCAATTTAAGAACAAAAGCTCTCACTCCTCTCTTGCTTGTTCTCTCTCTCTCTCTCTCTCTCTCTCTCTCTCTCTCTCTCTCTCTCTCTCTCTCTCTCCCCTCACTCCTCTCTTGCTTGCTCTCTCCCTCCTTCTCTCCCTCTCTCTCTCCCTCTCTCTCTCCCTCTCTCTCTCCCTCGCTCTCTCTTGCTCTGTCTCCCTCTCTCTCACTCTCTCCAACTCTCCTCTTTCCTATCTGATCTTCATTCTCATTTTCTCCCCCACTCTTCTCTCTCTCTCTCTCTCTCTCTCTCTCTCTCTCTCTCTCTCTCTCTCTCTTCTTTATCTTTTTCTCTCCTCCTCCCCCACCCCTTCAAATCCATCTAACAAGTACTGCCATAGTCCAGATGGTGGAGTGGCATTCCTAGGTGGTATCCACATATCACACACACCCATAGAGACTCACACTATGAACTTCTTACTGTACAATCACCACCACCTCTGCCAGTGTGGTGCATTTGGGAGTCTTTTCACAGACCTTTATCGAAGGACTTTTGGGATTCGGGTCATGTGACCCGTCTGCTCCAAGGTATTCCTGAGATATCCAGCTTGAAGACTTCTCCAGGGCCAGCTGCAGAAACAGATTTCTGCCCGGCTGCTCGTGTGAAACCGTCGTTCACTGGTGCTTGTTCTACTGGAAATTAGTTTATGCCTCTGTGAGAGCCATGAAGATTTGCTAATGCAAGAAGAGGCATTTTTAGGCCAAAATGGCAGCTGTGGGCATTTTCTGTCCTGCTTGGTCTCAGAGACAGCTCTGTTCTGTGTCTAAGGATGCCATTGCCCCAGAAGAAAGCAAGCCTGTGGTTTCTTACTGACCCTCTGAGCATCCTCACCATGTTATCCTGGTTCACACAGCTTCGTCAATACCATCAGGGATAATTACCATCATGAAACTCATTAAGACAAAGACACCGTGGTTTTATACACCACTCCTGGGCTCTGCTAAAGGAAGTTCCCAAGGTGCTGATGTATAAGAGAAGAGAGGAGATTACTTCATAGGAAGTGTCAGACATAGGAACATGGAGAGAAGATTTCCATATTCTGGCAGGTTCAGTCAGTGTTAGTTACCTGGGAGCAGTTCAGAGACACCACATGGGAGAACCTGTCGAAGAACTAACCAGGCTATCTGGCCACACAATCCTCTACACAGGCCATAACTATCGTTATGGTTTACATGTCAGCTGTCCTCCATGTGTTCATCTGTTTGAACACTTGCTCCCCAGATGCTGGCTGTTTGGTAGAATTGTGGAACTATTAGGAAGTGGAGCCTTGCTATTGGAAGTTCATCCCTGGGGGTAGACCTTGAGGTTTTCAAGTCCAGCCCTCCCTCCTGTTCACTCTCTGCTTCTTGACTGTTGATGCAATATGACCAGTTTGACTCTGGTTCCTGCCCCAAGCCTTCCTGACCAGGATGAAATGCATAACCTTGAACTGTAAATCAAGAAAACTGTCCATGCCTTTCCATGGCTTCCTGTCAGACATTTTTGGAATAATATGATAAAAGTCACCTGTGGAGCCCAAAGGCTGCACTACTGGGACCCCCTGAAGAAAGCACACTGAGATGGTAGTCGATGCAATTACAAGAAGATTTTATTGGACCAACGCTTTGGGGCCATTCACTCATGCAGAAAAAGAAGCGGCCACGAATTCACTTTGGCAGAAGCTTATATACAGTTTGAGCAGGGCAGTATTTTTAGCGATAAACTGGTTGGTTGGCTTTGGTGGGATGTTGGGAACCTTCAAAGGGGGAGCTATCTGCTGCCAGACAGGTCCATTTGTCTGATAACCCATGGTTTTCCTTGGAACCATGTGTCTACACCCTTCTTGGGAAAGGAGGGGGTTCCTGTTTTTTTTTTTTTTCCTTGGGACCATGTGGCCTTACCCTTCTAGGAAGGGAGGGCGTCAGGGGTAATTTTCCAGTGGCATGAACTTTACATGATAAAATCTTTACAACCAATACAGCTGCAGTTCTTCACAAGGTCTCTGAGTGCATTGATGTCACTTATGTGGACCACCTCATGATCCATCTCATAAGAGGAAGGCTGTAAGCCATTAACAAATTCACTTCTGCCTACCCAACCAAATCTCCTCTGGTTGAATGACCAGTCTGTCTATTATGGAGGTCACCCTCTGGAGAACAGTTAGTTTACTAAAACTTTAGCTATGATGTTTAATGCAATCAATCTTTGCCTTCTTTGTAATAGAAAAGAAGGTCCATTTCCAGAATTATCTTCCTATTTCTTTCTTCCCAGGGCTCTCCCCCTGCTATCTTTTCTTCACAGTGGTGGCAGCAACCACTGTCACTGAGGGAACAATTAAGAATAAAATGTCAGAACAACAGAGATGCAGCCATGAAATAAAAGCCCAGTGTTACCACTGAATGCTAGGCAGTATTTCAAAACACTGTCCCACTGTATCTCTAAGGAAATTAGTTTGCTCTGATTTCCTGCCATGACTGTAGGAAAATAGTATGAGCCACGTATTAAAAAAATACTTTTGAGTAATTAGTAAACATGTCAAGATGCACCTTTGTTGTTTCCACATTAAAACTGTAACCCACAAGTAATAATTAATATACCCTTGACCCCACTCCAAATACTGCCCAAGCTTTTCCCTTTCAGAATGAAAGAAAAAAAAATCCAAGAAAGCAATTAATTCTGTAGTCACCTGTGGGATCTTTCTTTAGTTTGCTTGGTAACTAAATCGTACCTGACACAGTAGGTCAAATGCTTGCCTCAAAAGTTCAAGGACCTGTCTTTGGTCCCATTACCCACCTTAAGAAAGAAGCAGAAATAGGAGGATTTTGGGACTTGACGCCCCCCAGTCTGGTCTATCTGATAAGTTCAAGACCAGTCAGTAATCCAGTTTCAAAAACAAAACAAACGAAACCAAGGTGGACGGCAGGTGAGGAATGATACTCAGGATTGTCCTTTGATTTCCATATGTACATGGTGCACTCGCTCACGCACACATACACACACACACACACACACGTATATATACACATACACATATGCACACACACATACACATATGCACACACACACATACACACACACTTTTAAAAATTAAATTCCTTCATTGTGTATCATTGGAGAATCCAGCTCACAGTGGGGTGTGAGGAAAGTAGAAAGATTGGTGGACTCAAAGTCACACAACATCTTTGGTGGGTGATGATTGGGGACCTCGAAATAAAGGAGAAGGCAATTGATGGCCAATGAGGACTCACACCAATAGTCACAAAGATAGACCAGGGCTGAGGGTGATTCCGCAGTTAAGAACATTTACTGCTCTTGCAGAGGACCAGGTTCAGCTCTCAGAACCCACATCAGGCAGATCAAAACTACCTGTAACTCTAGAGAGATAGGAAGCCTTTTAGGACTCTCTCTCTGTCTCTCTCCTCTCCTCTCCTCTCCTCTCCTCTCCTCTCCTCTCCTCTCCTCTCCTCTCCTCTCCTCTCTTTTCCTCTCCTCTCCTCTCTCACACACACTCACTCACAAATTTAAAATAAAAGAAAAACTTTAAAAAAAAAATGTTTCCAGGCCAACACAGATGGCATAGTAAAACACTGTCTCGAACAATAAGTTGGACAGGCCTGCTGGACGACAGCAGGCCATTGAATGTTCTCCTCCATCTGCAAATGGCTTTATTCACTCAACTGAGTCGACTCTCACGTAATTATTTACTAGCTGTATAAATAGAAGGATTCAAAGAGAACTTACAGAGTGAACATACAAAATAATAACCCTGAAGCAGAAAAACAAAACGCCGGCAAGAGAAGCTGCTTCTAGTTTTCTTTGGGTCCCGAAGATAGAAACCAAGCAAATAAATAAGGGTTATGTGATTTCCTCTTGAAGTGGTGCTCAGGCCTCAGGACACAGCATCTATTTCAAACCAACATCTGGAGGCATATTTGGTCGTACACACCTGAAAGCTTAGCATGAAGGAGCCTGGGAAAAGTGGCTTTGGGTCTAAGGCTAGAATAGGCTACACAGTGAAGTCCAATCTCAAAAACCACCACTGACAAAAACACAAAATACAAACACAAAACAAGCAAATAAGCAAAAAAAAAAAAGCCAAAAAGCCAAAAAGCAAAACAGAACTATGGGATGTCTTCTAAATTGTAAAGTAGTGAAGAGTGATATCAAGCATGTTCAGAGGGGAGGAAGATGGAGGACAAGGGTGGAGAGGGCAGAGGTGGGCCACGGGTTCAAGAATGGCTCTACAGGCTTCAAACAGAGGACCGAATGAGAAGATAGGGATTTCGTATTTAGATTAGAGCAATTAGCAGTAATGATGGTGGGTAAAATGAAAGAGGAGGAGGTGGGGAGGAGGGGGAGAAGGAAATGGAGGGAGCTGGGTGGAGGTGGGGAAGGAGGTAGAGGAGGATGTGGGGGAGGACGAGGAGGAGAAGGAGGAGAAAGGGTAAAGGAGGAGTTGGAGGAAGAAGAAATAGAGAAGGAGGTGGAGGAGGAGGTAGAGGAGAAGGAGAAGGAGGTAGAAGAGGAGAAAGTAGGGGAGGAAATGGTGGAGGAGGAAGTGTGGAAGAAGGTGGAGGAGGAAGAGAAGGTGGAGGAGGTGGAGGAAGAGGTGGGGAGGAGGAGAGGTGGAGGAGCAGGTGGGAGAGGAGGAGGTAGGGGAGGAGGTTGAGGAGGAAATGAAGAACAAGAAGGAGAAGGGGAAGGGAAAGGGGAAGAAGGAGAAGAAGAAGAAGAAGAAGAAGAAGAAGAAGAAGAAGAAGAAGAAGAAGAAGAAGAAGAGAAGAAGAAGAAGAAGAAGAAGAAGAAGAAGAAGAAGAAGAAAATGATGATGATGATGATGATGATGATGATGATGATGGTGATGGTGATGATGATGATGATGATGGAGAAAGAATGGTACAGATGGGGTTTCAGGGTTTCAGGGGTCTGTGGGACTAAAGCAAGAAGAGCCAGCAGGAAAGGTAGGATTTTTTTCCTCAAGTCCATATGGGTCAACATTCTTTAACATTTGCATTGTCTCCTTTGTGAAGAAAAATGACAGAGGCAAGGAGGAAAAGGGAGCAGGGGAGAGCCAACTATGAAAATAAAAGCTGTGGTTCTGGTCACATGTGCTGGCGCTTTGTGCTGGAATCCGAGTATCTGCCCCTTAGAAGAACTAAGCAATCATTGAGTATCAGTGGTGACCAACAACTCTTCCTTGTAGCTCTGGATGGGCTCCTGGCTCTCTGTAAGAGACACAGGAACCAGAGAATCCATTCTAGGGTTGTTTTGACTACTTGTTGAAAATGATGTTACTACATTACTGAAAGAAATGGAGTCTCTCCTAAATCAGCAGTCCTAATCTGGGGACAATTTTGTGACACTGTATTAGTCTTGCTTATCCCCATCCCTCTCTCTTCCCACCCTGCCCCTTTCTCTCTCCTCCCTTCCCTTCCCTCTCCCTCTCTCCCCGTTTCCTCTGCTCTGAGGAACACTTAGGTTTTGGTGGCCATCAGCAACTTACCAGGAATGGGGATCTGAGGGAATCTTCATTAGAGGTCTTCCCCTCAGCAACGGTGAAGGAGAAGCCATCCACAGAGCACAAGTGTCTCTCACAGGTGACAGCCCAGAGACAAAGTGGGTGTGCGAAGAAAGAAATATCCGGTCACCAGGAACCAGAGTCCTCTACATCCTTACTGTCTGTGGCTCCACTTCGAAGAATAAACCACAGAGATTGGAAATATCCAGCCCTTCATGGAAGGACTCTGCACTTTTCCAAATCCACTGAAGCTGCAGGCATTTCATACTGGCTGCTAAGGATTAGCCTTGTTGTACTTAGAAAAACCATCCCAGGAACAGATAACCGCCATGGGCTATCTCAGATGAAAGCAGCAATACAGTCCTGAGATGGCCATACATAGTTCAAAGTCATCATCTTCTAATGCTATTAATATGGTCTACTAAGGACACAAGGATATTGTAGGTCTCGGCTTTAACTTTTGTTGCTATGGACAAAATATCTGACAGTGAATGGGATGGAGCCACAGGAAGAAGTTGGTCTCTCTGTTCAGTTAAACCTCTTTGGAAATACCTCAATGACATGTCCAGAAGTCTGTCTCCTCAGTGATTATAAATCCCACCAAGCAGACTATCAGGATTAGCCTTCACAATCCACCCCTGTGGAACTAAAACTTGTGTTTAAATGGTAGGGGAGATGGCTCAGTACACATATTTCAGTGAATACGTCAGCGGCTCACAAATGCCTGTAACTCCAGCTCCAAGGGATTCAGGGTCACCTTCTTGCCCTGATAGGTAAACACACACACACACACACACACACACACACACACACACACACGGGGCAGGAGATTAAAAGAGTTTGTGTATATTAAGAAAAGTAAAGAGAGTATGTTTTCTTTGCCCTAAATTCCACATGAAGTGTACTACAGGACCCCAGCCATGTATCTCAGGCTCCAGGATACATACACAGACCATCTTAGCCTTGCTAGTGAGATGACTGCAGCTGAGCAGCTCCCAGTGCCTATTTTTAGCAAGCTAACCAGGGCTGATGACACTCCTGTTGTTCAGATCTCCTTGTGAAAGCCAAGGACCTGTAATATAAAGCCTAAATGTCATTTCACAGAATTTACTGCATGGTCCCAACCCTGCCCTTCCATCCCTACCATCTGCCCTTCCTCTTGCTCATTGACTCCTGGAGTGGATGCCCTTGGCAGGGTTTCAAAGATACCTCATATTGCCACATCTGCTCTCCTTGCTTGTGTCGATAAGCAAGTCTTCCTAGAAAGTTCCAGACTGCATGTGTTGTCTTATCTGCTTGAAAGAACCCCTGCTCACACAGAAAAGGTTTCAGCTGTTGCCTTGCTCCCAGAAACAGCACAAGCATAAATGCAATGCTCACAGAGGTGATGCAAACAGAGGCAATGGACACAGGAGCGATGCATGCGAAGGTGATGTACATGGTGCTGATGCAGACAGAGGTGATGCACATAGGTGTGATACATACAGAAGTGATGCACACAGAGGTAGTCAAGCTTTAGCCCCTGCTATCAGGTCACTTTGAGACTCCTGACAATACGAATCACATCACACTGCGTTTAGCCATTTATTAGCTGGTTATTTGACCATACATAAATACAAACGACATGTTAAATACGATGTCTTATTTTCATTCAATGTTTTATGAGTACAGGCGTTTTGTCTGCATGCATGTCTGTGTACCACATGTGTGCCTGGTGCCTTCCTATGCTATATAAGGATGTAGGGTCTCTTAGAACTTCAGTTCCAGCTGAAGTTACAGATGGTTGCAAGTTGCCGTGTGGGTTCTGAGAATCAAACACAAGCTCTCTAAAAAAAGGCAGAGAGCGGTCTTCAATGCTGAGCCAATTCTCCAGCTCCTTATTTATATTTTTATCTTTAGCCCATCCCAGTACCTGCTATACAGCGCCTTAAAATAAATGCTGTCTTAGTTAAGGTTCCTAATTAACTAAGGAGGTTTTCTAAAGCAGAATGACCAAAATCAATTTAGGGAGGAAATGAATTTGTTTTATTTTACAATGTGTAGTCCATCATCCAGGGAAGTCAGGGCAGGAACTTAAGGCAGAAGAAACCTGGAGATGGGAGCTAATAATGCAGAGGCCATTGAAGACTATTGCTTAATGGTGTGTTCAGCCTGCTTTTTTTTTATAGCACCCAGGTCCACCAGCCCAGGGGTACCATCACACACACACTAAGCTGGATCAAATAACCATCCATCAAGAAGGTGCAACACATGCTTGTCCACAGGCCAGTCTGGTGGGGGCATTTTCTAAATCGAATTTCCTTGTTTCCCAAATGCCTCTAGCTTGTCAAATTGACATACAACTAACCAGCGCAAATGCTTGTTAAAATAACCGTAACACAACGACTTTCCAAAAAAGAAGAGAGAGAGAGAGAGAGAGAGAGAGAGAGAGAGAGAGAGAGAGAGAGAGAATGGATTATATCTTAAGGAATGTACAGTGAGACATTGTATAAACAGAACTGGGTGGCTATTGCCTGTACTCTGACTACTCAGGAGGCAGAGGCAGGGGAGTAACCCTAAGTTTCAGGCCACCCTGAGCTACAGGATCTCACAAAGAAAAAAAAAAAAAGATAGAATAAGGACTTATTGAGTCCAGATATTGGTTTAAATACATGGTAAAGCGGTGGGGGGGGGGGGCGGAGATCTTCAGATTGGGCAGGGAACGGAAGAATGGAAGCTCCTCAGCTTAAAGAAGACAGGATGCAAAAGGGACCCTGACTTAGTCACTGTTCTATTGCTGTGAAGAGATGCATGCCATAGCAACTTTTATAAAGGAAGGCGTTCAACTGGGGCTGACTTACAGTTTCAGAGGTTTAGTCCATTGTCATCAGGGTGGAGAGCATGGGGCACACAGGCAGACATGGTGCTAGAGAAGTAGCTGAGAGTTCTCTGGATCTGCAGGAAAGAGAGGGGTTGGGGGAGGGAGGGAGGGAGGAAGGGAGGGAGGGAAGGAGGGAGGGAGGGAGGGAGGGAGGGAGGGAGGGAGGGAGGGAGGGAGGGAGGGAGAAAGTTTATGTTGGGTCTCCTTTGGGCTTCTGAAGCCTCAAAGCCCACCCTCAATGACATACTTCCTCCATCAGCTACCCCAACAAAGCCACACCTCTAAATCCTTCTGAATAGTGCCACTTCCGGCTGACTAAGCTTTCCAATATATGAGCTGATGAGAACCATTCTTATTCAACCACAGACCCTTACTGCTGTCCTCAGATCCTGAATAAAATCATAACACATATTCTATGACACTAAGACCTGGAACTTGAGCCAAAGGTTGTATTATAGATCCATTGTTGCTGTAATAAAACATTCTGATCAAAAGCAAGGAGAGAAAAAGGTTAATATGAGCTTCCAGGTCCCAGTTTATGACTGAGGGAAGTCAGGGAAGGAATTGAAAGAGAAACCATGAGGAACAGTGCCTTACTAGTTCACTCACTCCCAGGCTCCTGCTGAGTTTGCTTTCTTACACAGCCCTGGACCACCCGCCTAGGGAATGGTGCTGCCTACAATGGACATTCTCCAGGCTCTGCCTCCCATCTCAATGTGGAAAACTAGGACTATGGATGTGTGCCTCCAGATCTACCTTTTGTGGGTTCTAGGGATTTGAACTCAGGTCCTTGTCCTTGCACACCATGCAATCTCCCCACCCCAACCTCTCCCCCCCCCCCCTTGAATAGGAAGCTGATGGAAAGCCAGAAAATTAGAAAAAAATTCTGATCATCAAATCCAACCGAAGGCAAAGTCAGTCTCTATGAGCAGAGCAGCAATTATAATTCAACATTTGGAGTCTGTTAACTAGCTCCAGGAAGGAAAGAAAGACAATGTCAGCAGGATGCTTTGAGATGGTATGAGCTCTGAGAAGATGACCTAATGCTTCACAACTCCTGATGATGTTTAATGCAGACCAGCAAAAGGGTTAATGTTCTCCAAAATTAAAGCACTGTACACCCCTCCTCAGAATCCTGAATCTGAGAGAGAGAGAGAGAGAGAGAGAGAGAGAGAGAGAGAGAGAGGAATTCCAAACCCCATTATTTCATTATCGCTGGGCTATGTGAATGGAGAGATAATTTAGAAGACATCACTCTTGCCCATGGGTAGCACTGAAAAGCACCAGGCCATTTAGCCAACTCCAGACTCCAGGATGCTTGCCTACTATCATACAATTGTGTGATTCCTACTGGTGATTAAGCAATCTTGGAAAACCTATAGCCAGGGCACAGCTAGAAGCATCCCTTAGACATCTTGAGGACTGAGCACTTCTCTTACAAGAGAAACCCTTCATACTCTGCAACTGTCAGACACATTCTGTGTTAACTCCAGAGAGTTCACATCCATCTCATGGTTTAATTACTAAATGCTGGATTTTCTAAACAGCCATGGCTGAGAGGCCTGAGCAATCTGCTCTCAGGTTCCCAAGTAAAGGATGAGTGACAATCAAGTATCACTCAGGAGTCTGAGGGGCTGAGGAGATCTGCAGGAAACAAAGATGCAATGTTGGGCTTTTGAAGAACGCAGATGTCGGGGAGAGGAAGAACTGATGGGAGCCAGCTGCCATTTTTGTGACCTCCAGCAACACACTCTTCAGAAAGCATGCTTGTTCTGGTGCTGAAGTGGCTTCTTTTCCCACTCACAAAGCTGCCCTTCCCAAGCCCAGTGAATGTATTCTTAGGACTTATATATAGCTCTTGTTCTCAGAATGAAATTGTTGGGTGACAATAATATCATTGTTCTTCTACTGTATCAAAGGCGTCCTTCATGAGCAAGTCACGCTCTTGGGCTCAAGCGCCTCTCTGAAGTATTCTTTCCCCAGGGCTTAATTCTACCCAAGGTCATTAGAGATGAGAGTAAATCTCCAGGATGCCTTGAGTCAGGAGGCTTCAACGTTGCCCTCAACGTCTGAAGCAGAAAGGATAGGAGAGAGGCAGCTGTGCTTTCTGATGGAGCTATGTGCCTGTAATTCCAACAGTTTGGAGACAGAGCAGGAGCATCAGGATTTCAAGGCCAGCTTGGATATCTGTATCAACAAAATCAATAATAAACTAGAATGAAAGCCAAGTATAAAGTTAAAAGACACACATGCACACACAACATTATCATCCTCTTCAGGACCCAAAAAGGATCATATTTTCCTTTTATTTATGTTTGTTTGGGGTATGTGTATATGAGCATGCGTGTGTGTTCAGTGTGTGTCTGTATGTCTTTGTGTGCATGTGTGTGCAGTATGTGTTCATATGAGGAGTGTGTGTAATCATACACATGTATGTATGTGGCTATGTGACAATATGCATCAGTGGGCACATGTGCTGAGATCAAAAGAGGCCATTGGGCTGGGCATCCTGCTCTGTCACTGACCATCTCACTCCCTTAGGAGACCACTGGGCTGGGCATCCTGCCCTAACTCTGCATCTCGTTCCCTTAAGATGTTGTCTCATTAAACCCAGGGCTAGATTAGCAGACAGCAAGCCCAGTCAATTCTCCTGCCTTGACCTTCACAGCTTGGGGGCTGTAGGCACACATGGCCTTGTATTGCTTTTTACACGGACTCTAGGGGACTTGAACTCGGGTTTTCTGGTTTGCATACAGTTGTTGAACAGCTCCTCAGCCCTAATTTGCAACTTTTATAGTCTTAGTACATTTTTGATGATGATCACATGTACCTTTGTACCTTACTGGCTGTTCCAGTCCCAAGTCTCTACTCTATTTCTAAATATCAGAGAAGCCCACATATTCCTCCTGCCTGCCTCCCTCCCCAACCCATATTCTCTCTGCTTACCTATCCTCCTGGAAATAGATGCTATCAATGTCTTTTCTCCCTCTCTGAACTCCAGACTCACCCAAGCCAACTCCTATCTTTTCTTAGTTATCATAAAAGCAGAGATAGGAAGATCCTTGGGGCTCACTGGCCCACAAGATTAACCTACCTGGAAAGATCCAGATTCATTGTCTCAAAAACCAAAGTAGATTTGAATGACATCCAAACCTGTTCTGTGGCCTCTACATGTAAGTGCCTTTACACACACACACACACACACACACACACACACTCATCCACACACAGAGAGAGACAGAGACAGAGAAGGCACATTAGATAGCTCTAACATCCTGAGAGCTACTGAGACGTTCCTACTATGATGGCCCTCCTCATCACCATGAGAAATATTCTGTTCCTCAACCTGACTTCTGAGACTCTCACAGTAAGCCAGACAACAAGTGCATGCATCACCCTCCAAAATCTGCTGTGTGCCTTTGAAATTCACCATTTCCACCCTTCATTTTCTGCACACTGGGAACATGTATCCCTTTCATCACTATGGACCTGATAGCGTTTGTATCTAGAATTCCGAGTATGTCAGTTTGCAGCCTGCACAATCATTTACTCTGACTTCTGACTCTCACCATGGTTATTTAGAAACCCACTGTGAGTTACATGTATCCTATGGCTAGCTCCTTTGATTTGAGTTAGCAAACAGTAGTGCTTTATATGGAAACATCACAGTATGCATGTATCCATCATATAATGGACAACTGGTCTACCACAAGCCGTTGGTTATACCAACAAAGTAAGCCAAGTTTTTTTCAGTCTTTCTTGAATGAGCAGGCTTATCATTAATTATGTATCATTTCAGTCTTCCAAAAGCTAGATGATCCACCCAATTTGAAAATAATTCTTCTTCTTGAAAACTTAGAACAAGCCCAACAAGGCCCCTCCAGAAGTCAGTGCTTATGAGAAATGACAGCTGTCATTGCACAGTGGTATGTGTGATATGTATGGGTGTTCTGCCCAAATGTATGACTGTACAGCACTCATGTGATCCTGGAGTCAGAAAGAAATACCAGGTCTCCCAGAAATGAAGGTAAGGGTATTTGTGAGTCGATTGTAGGTACTGAGTATTGAATCTAGATTCTTTTCAAGAGAAGCAAATTTACTTAACCACTGAGCTATCTCTTCCCAAGCTGCGTATTTTTTAGACCATTCTCAGAATTTTCTGAACTCTGAACAAATGGGAACCTACCTTTCTCATAGGCTGAGAGGCTGCTTGCCTCCTACCAGAGAGCCTGGGGCTCATGTTCCGTAATCTGTGGGGTGTTTATTAAAAGATAGAGATATAGAATATGTTATGCGGGTATGTGGTGTGGTGAGGTATGAGGAAAAGGGATATCTCAGTGGGCCCATGTCGAGGTATCCCTTCCCCCTGAGGGACCAGCCACAGGACGGTATAATATAGAATAGAGGTTATTCAGGGCATGGGTAGGGGAGTTAAGAGGGGAGGGAGAGAGAGAGAGAGAGACACAGAGAGAGAGAGAGAGAGAGAGAGAGAGAGAGAGAGAGAGAGAGAGAGAGAAGAGAAGAGAAGAGAAGAGAAGAGAAGAGAAGAGAAGAGAAGAGAAGAGAAGAGACAAAGAGATAGCCATGAACTCGTGGAGAGGGGGGAAAGGGAAGGGGGAGGGGGAGGGGAAATGAGAAGCAAGAGGCAAGAAAGCAAGAGTGCAAAAGAGAGAGAGAGGAGGGGGAAGCAGCCCCTTTTATAGTGGAACTGACCTACCTGGCAACTGTGAGGAGACACATACCTGGCTGTTGCCAGGTAACTGTGGGGTTGGAGTTTAGGCAGAATGCTAACAATCTCCACTCCATATGCATGTTTTCTCTGAGAAGCTTGGGTTTCCTTGCAGGGAGAACACTCAAGAATATACTCTGATCTTCCAGAATAACCAGGATAGACATTTTTGTTAGATTCCACACTAATGGGGAAGAATAGATACCCAGTCTTCCTTACTGTGTCACATTCTCGGTTTAACGACTAGTCTTTAGTGGTTCCTGCCTCTGCCTCAAGTTCTCATTCACACCTTTCATTCTTCTTTCTCATGGTCATGTTCCCCTCAGGCCAGACTTCTGTGCAGAATACAAAGAGGGACTGGGAAAATTGCTCAGCTGTTAAGTGTACTCACTGCTCATGCAGAGGACTTGTTCAAAACTCTAGTACTAGGGGATCTGACACCATCTTCTGGCCTCCTTTAGCCCTACATGCAATTGGCACACATACATACACACAAACACACATACAAAATAAACATAGGCAAAGAATAAGAGGAAGAGGGTTAGACGAAAACTATTATGGTCAATGAGGTAGATGTCCCAACTATTTCATTTTCTCTCTCTGTGTGTGTGTGTGTGTGTGTGTGTGTGTGTGTGTGTGTGTGTGTGTGTGATGTGTACATATAGAGAGATGGAAGCATGCCACAGTGTGCATGTGGTGGTCAGAGAGCATTCTCAAATCTCCATCCCCACCTTTCACCTTGCTTTAGACAGAGTCTCTTGTAGACTTGCTGATGTATAAGCCAAGCTAGCTGCCCACAAAATTCTGGATCTTATTTTGTCTCCGCCCCACAACTTAGCACAAAAACACTGGGAGTGCAAATTTGTGGTATTACATGTGTCCTGGGTTTAGAGCTTGGGACTTCACAACTGCAGGCACACAGCCAGTTCTTCACCCCTCGAGACACCTCTCCAGCCCTCTATTTTTCTGGTATCAAGTTCTATTCTGCTCCAACGGCCTCATTACTTGGGCAGTATTTGAGGAAAAGCAGAAAGCTTGGCTTCCAAAGGCTGTCACTTCTGGGAGCAGGGCCAGCTGCTTGGAGAAGTGTTTCTGGACTATCACATGTTTTGGAAATGTTCTCACTGGGCGATGTCGTGTCCATCAGATTACATGAGTGACTGTGATTGATACAAGTAGCCTTATATCGGTGTTCTGTAGCACCGAGGCCCCAGAGCGGAGCACGTGACTCACCAACAGACTCTACTATGTGGACTTTCCTTTGTTTTTGACTTTTGAGTAAATTACTTTCTAGCAGCTGGAGAGGAAAGACCCATCCAAAGGAAGACAATTTCTTCAAATGCTAACATTTACATTCTCGGGGATATATTTCTATTCATTTGCCATTCAGATTAAAATGATTTAGTGCAGGGGCTGGGGCCGAAGCTCGGTTAGTAGAGCATTTGGCTAGCACGCAGAAGGTCCTGGGTTTGATTCTCAGCAACCCACCACACAGGCCATGATGGTGCCAGTAATCCCAGCCTGGTGATGTGGAGACAGGGAGAGCTGAAGCTTAGATCATCCTCAGCTATATGAGAAGCCCAGCTGAGGCTACAGGAGACTGCGTCTCAAACAAACAAACAAACAAAATTAAATAAACAAACAAACAAACCTTTCGATGCACAAGGAAGGCAGATAATACTTTGTTGTGGATAGACCTGGTGCTGTTTGTATTTTGATGATAATTCTACTTCCCCCAGAGGGACTGCCTGGGACAAGGAGTGAATCAGGTACTCAGGACTTCATGTGACCCATCTAATGAATAAAGATTTCAAGGACCAATCACTGTGTGAGTAGGCAGGACTTCCAGGTCAGATGGAGGGACAGTGGAGGCAGGAGAGGGAGTGGGCTTTTGGACAGGAAGGACAATGGATGAAAATGGATCAAACAGATCCCAATGGATCTGCTACCACAGGATTTAACTTAGAATGGCTTACTATTAGGATGCTAGTTGTTGCGCCCAGAGATTGTGTTGCCTTTCGATTCTAAACTAAGATTGTGTGGTGTTTTCCTTCACTTGACTGAGTTCCAGAGAAAAGGTATGATGATGGGACACCTCAGCCAGACACGAGAATTTGGAAGCATGGGGCTGGTGTGGCAGTGGCCTGCCATGGAGCTTTAGCGAGCTGGGTGGAGAGATAGATTTTGGAGTTCCGGGTCAAAGAGTCTGCAGAAATGAGAACAAGACCAGCTGGTGACTTGCTGGAGGTAGCGTGGATTGCATTTTTTTTTTTTTTTTTTAATATTACATGCTACAATACTTAGGTCTCCATTCTCCATTTGGGCTCAGTCTGAAAACTGCACTCAGAAAGGAATTGTACCAAATCCAGGAAACAAATGTGAAGAGTCCTGAACGAACCCCAATTCTGCGATTGAAAGCCTGCTTGGCCATTGTCATTTAACCTCTCAATTTCAGTCCCCTTTGTCCCATTATAATTATATGACACTGGAACAAAATGTTTGAGCATATAGTAACCTGACACCTACCCAAAAATACTGTCACAACGGGAGCCTGGGGGTGACCATGGGTATTTTCTATGGTTGTTTGGTTAGTTTTGGTTTGGGTTCTGTTGTTGTTAGCAATAGAAATTGAACCCAGGGCCCTCCACATGCTACAAAAAGCACTGCTCACAGACTATAGGTCCAGCTCACCCCATCACAGCTATTTTGACATAGAGTCTCATGTAGCTCAGGCTAGCCTCAAACTTGTTCTATATCTGAAGCTGGTCTTGCATTCCTCATCTCTCTACGTCTGCCTCCCACGTCCTGGGATCACAGGCGTGGCCCAGGGCTCTGAACAATTTAAGAAGCATCGGGACACTGCAAGTGTGTCTGCTTTAAGAAGAGCCTTTGACTAATGCAGCTTTCCAGTCCTCTTAGAGCAAGTGGCAAGACATGGATGTTCCTTTTCAGGGAGCTTCTCAATGGTGCATTCTGGAGCAAGGCCCCGAGTGAGGCTTCTGAGCATATTCCAAGGAGCCCAGCAGTCTGTCCCCAATGAGTGACCTCAATGGCCCCACAGCTGCTTTTCTCTCAGCTCCCTGCTGACAGCTTCCCAGGATTCCCAGGGATACCAGGATTCCCATTGCATAAATGCCGACTTCTATGCCCTCACCCTCCTGCTTCCCAGCAAAACTCACAGCGGTTCTTCTGGCCACTTCCAGGTGAGTTTCCCTGGCAACACAACAAATGGATCTGGATCTACGTACGGCCCATATCCTTCCATCTTTGAAATAGCTCTGCTCTGGGCATCTTGCAGCTGCCATCATGCCTTCTACAGCCATGCTTCAGCACAGACTTAATGGTGGCCTAGGGGACACCTTCCACCACATCTGTTCCCTTACTGGTTCTTCTTATATTCCAGAGGTTTTCTTGTCATCCCTTTATAGCTGATTCTCTATATATCAATTTTTATTTCCTCAACAGTATTATTAGTAGTATCAGAGATGGGCGTGTCCGTGGGCAAACATTCTACGGCACGTGTATAAAGGGCAAAGGTTAACTTTGTGGAGCTGATGCTTTCCTTTCACCTTTACTGGGTTCTAGGGTTCAAACTCAAGTTAGCAGGGTTCTGTAGACCTTGGAGGCCCCTCCTTTCTAACTGTTTACAATAGATCTTCTGTTAAATGACTATGCAAGTTTCTTTTCTGATTGAACCCTGGTGGCTAACGCTGCTTACTTGGTTTGGCCACAGGTGTATCCAACGTAACCAAGATCACAAATCAGAGAAACACACCAAACTTATTGGCTGAGCTCGGGTTCATGTTGGAGACATCCAGACTACATGTCTGAGAACTGGAGAGAGGAGGATATTCCCAGAAGCAAGTTGTGGGCATTTGATTTGGAGAAAGACTACAAGCAGCACATCCAGAGGAGCGCATGCCTAAGCTGTAAGGGAGAACGTCAGAATGAGAGAACACAGCTGACAAGAATTGCTAGTCCTCAGGGTGGAGCCTCCACCAGAGCAGAGGACCCCAGGCTTCAGGTTCTTGGTAGTGAATGTTTCAGTGAAGAATATTCAGTCTTTCTTGAATAAAAGGAGGTAGCCTTTCTCTAATCATGATGGCTACCAGTGAAGCAATAACTTCATCTTCCACCTCGGAATCTCAACAGAGAGTCAATTCCTGTCATTTGTTAGCATCATTTCACAGTATAGGATTTGCCTTGAGCTCAACTTCCTTCAAGCTCCAGCTGCCAGGAGCTCCTGGACCGTCAAGCTACCTTCCTTTCTTCCAGGAAGAATCTGGGAGTGCCTCTGACCTAAATTCCTCTGCAAAATCCCAGTGTTCTATTCTTCTCTTCACCAAGATCATGCACTATCAGATTAGTCCAAGGGCAAGGAAAACATGGGTTGGCCTAGGTTCTGTTGCATGTCTATCTCTAAATCCCGGGTAGTGGGATGGGAGTGATGGACAAGTGTGTGATGTTTGCTAAGTGTGCTTACAGGCAATAAACCCCTTAAGATGCTTTCTACAAGAATGAGGCACCTCCTCATTTCATCCTAAAATAAATCCTAACTCATGCACCTTATTGCATTAACTTAACATGTACAGCACTTCCATAGACTCTAAATGTTC
The DNA here is from genome assembly GCF_011762505.2 of Arvicanthis niloticus. Lineage (NCBI taxonomy): Eukaryota > Metazoa > Chordata > Mammalia > Rodentia > Muridae > Arvicanthis > Arvicanthis niloticus. Next base: position 36,644,302 of record NC_047678.1, on the reverse strand, counting down.
CTTTAATGTTAATAATACTTCATTTCACTCTTTAATCCTATAGTAAACAATAGAAGTTTATTAAACATTTGAACTTTCTTTTTTGTTGTCTGTTTCTTTGCTCAGTTTTGTTTGAGACAGAGTCTTATGTAGCTTAGGCTTCCCTAGAACCCACCGTGTAGCTGAGGATGACCTAAAACTTCTGATCCTCCTGTGTCTGCCTCCCAGGAGCTGGGATCACAAGTGTATCTACTGCATCTGTTTCTATACAGTGCCCAGGGTTCGGTGCGTACTAAGCCATCATTCTACCAACAGAGTTAAATCATCAGCCAGAATGAATGGTTGTAAACATTGTGCTCACCCAAAGGAGTTTAAGGCAAACTCTGTAACCATTAAGACCCTTTTGAAATGCTTAGATGGAGCAGAATCATAATCTAGAATGTTCTAGAATATGAAATATTATCAGAGAAAAATGAAAAGAGGGAACCATGGTTATTTAAGAAATGTATTATAAAAGAATGATCTTTCTGCACAAAGCTCCAAGGTCAATCCCCAACACTCCAAGCAAATGAAAGAAACATAAGGCAAAAGACCATCTAAAGCAAAGACAGCTCAGATGAAGACACGGAGATTCTGACATTCCCAGAAGTGGGTTGGATACATATGATTTCTCACACAGCTCTCAAAGTGGAGAGAGAAGTCGGGGTACTCAATGTTCTCAGGTCAATTGGTCAAAAAAGAAACAGATCCCAGAGCAAATTTGGGGGGAGAAAATAAAGAACTGGTTCTAATCTACAGAACTCAGCACTGCTTATCAAACAGTGCAAATGGAGAACCATTTATTTATAAATATATCAAACATGTTCCCAGCCTCCCACACATCAGAGGGGTAAATCATTTGATAATAAACATTATCTCCGTGCCTGTCACAGCATCAACAGGTGGTTTTTAATGCAACCAGTCCACGGCATGACTTTTTCTCATTTATAATTGTCTTCGTGGCTTTCTCATTTAGATAGCTATGTGGCCTACTAAATTTTTCAAGACAGCTGGCTAGCTGGCTAGCAGTAACCACAAGCACAGTGATGGACAGGGGCCAGACTTGCTGAGGCCTCCCATAAGGGCTACAAAGAACTGGGCTGGAAGAGCAAAAGTTTGGGGGTTTTTTGTTTGTTTTTTTTGTTGTTTTGTTTTTTGTTGTTGTTTTGTTTGTTTTTGTTTAAGGGAGTTGTTGTTGGGTTTGTTTGTTTGTTTGTTTGTTTTCCCCTGCTGTCAAGATTTTCTCAACTGACCAAGCTCAGCTCAAATCCCTGGTGAAGGATCAGAAAGGAGCTTTGTCATTGGCTTTCCACCTATGGGTAATGACCAAACTGAGTATTGGCTAGACTTTGGCTCGCCCATCTTCACTGATTTTAAAGAAAATAAGTCATGGAAGTCAGAGGATGCCTTGGATCGGATACATATCATCTACTGTCTGTGATACTATGCAGGAATCCTTTGATCCTTTTAAATCTTCATCACTAAGATGAGGGTAATAGCTAATAAGATGCAAGTAATATTCAAAATGCCATCAGCACAGCGCTAAGTCAAGAATGAACACAGCAAATGAGGGCTGAAATGCCAACTCATAGTGGAGTACTGAAGTGTGATCTGGACTCTCTAAATCTCCTCCTGACCAGTCGCCACACATACCAGGTCCCTCATCTACCCAGCCCCTCCCTCTGCTTCTACCTGGAACTACCGGGCAGTTTGGTACAGGTGAAGCAGACAAAGGTTGCAAACCGACCGACCACAGCTCAGACATGTTTTTCACCCTGTTTGGGTGCCTCTAAAGTGCATGGTAATAATACTTTTGCTCATCAGAGTTATAATTAGAATTGATAAGAGAATTAAGGGTGCAGTTAGCTCAGTGAGGTTGGGGGCTTTGTTCACCCAGCCCAAGAATATTACCTACTGTCTGCCATGAATAAGTCCTCAATCTGGCATAGATTTGCTGGCTTATTTATTCACTCATTCATTAACCGGGCTTTGGTTTTGGTTGTTTTGTTTTGTTGGTGGTGGTAGTGGTTTTTGTTGTTGTTGCTTTGTTTTGCTACAGGGTCTAGAGTTACAGCTCAGGCTCACCTGGAATTCATTATGTAGCCTTGTCTGGCCTGACACTCAGGGAGGTCTTCCTGCCTCAGGCTCCAATGTGCTGGAGTTACAGATGTGGCCACCAGATACAGGAAGTGTCATATTTACTAATGAAGCAATCTGTACTCTTCCGGGACCACAGTGAGGCCAGCTGGCTCTCAGCCCCTGGCCTCCACCCCTAGATCTTCAGTTCAATGACAACCTTAAAGCCTATATCAAGAAAACAGACTTGCCAGAGATGTTGAGTTTCTACCCACAGTTCCAGATCTAGGGGATCTGGCACTTCCTGGCTTGTACAGATGACTACACTCATTGCTGTCCTGATGAGCCAACACTGCTGTCTATGAATGTGCTTCCAAGTCCTAGTGTGCTTTTTTCTGGTCTTTGTTTACATAAATCAGTGATTCGGTGTCTCCAGAATGTTAAGAGTTATTATCCTAGGGAAAGATGGCTGGAAATTAAAAAAACAACTTTTTGGAATTAACATCTGCGGTTATGGGGTGTGGCACAGATGAAAGCAACTGGAAATCCACAGAGAAAGCAGACAGGAAGAGAAGAGAAAAGAAAAAGGGAGGAGGGGTGCAGTAGCTGTAGAACACATGCCCTTTGCTTCTCTGTGTGTGTGTGTGCGTGTGCGTGTGTGTATGTGTGTGTGGTGTACAGTGTGTGTGCATTTGTGTGTGGTACGTGTGTACACATTTATGTGTATGTGATGTGTGTGTATGTGTGTGTGGTGTATAGGGTGTGCATGTACGTTTATGTGTGTGTGTGGTATATGGCATGTATGTGTATGATCTGTGTGTGCATTTGTGTGTGGTGTATAGTGTGTGCATACATGTATGTGTGTGTATAATGTATGCGTATATGTGTGTGCATTTGTGTGTGATATATATATAGTGTGTGTACAGTTGTGTGTGTGCATGTATCTGTGACATATTATGTGCGTGTACATGTATGTGTGTGTGCTTGTGTGTATGTATGTGTGTGGGAAGAAGTACCTGCGGTGTGAAAGAGGTGGGAGTTCACAGGATAACTAGTTCCAGGTCAGCCTGGAGACCCTGACTGAAAATAAATAATAAGGAGCTAGGGAGAAAGGTGGGGCAGAAAAAAAAAAGGAAGGAAAATGGGAATAAAAAAGAAGCAAATGCAATGGCAGAATCGATGTGTTCCATCCCTCCCATTCTTTTGAAAAGTAAATAAACATTAACCCAGATTAAAACCCAGAATATAACCCAGATTAAACCATAGGGAGTTTATAGCTGGGTGATATTTGATAAAATCTTTTGGTCTGTGTCATTCTAGGAAGCTCTGAGATTTGGACTGGGGGGAGGGCAGAGCTTACTCTTTACCGAAAGCTTGCAATTAATAGAATGTATCCTTATTTTCCAGCCACTCATCTTTCCCACACTGTCAGCACAGGCAGCTTCTTTCCTTGGGACCCAGTAATTGCAAGTCCTGAATTGATCCAGAGAATCGTGGTGGACTGTATTAATGAACAAATAGAAAGCAATGGGATGTATCCGGAAACCTGATTAGGGCCGAGCATCTGAGCCACCTGCTTTTTGCCATAAAGAAGGTTAACATGTGAATGACCATCTGATGAATCCATTTATCTAGTCTTTGTCTCGACACCAGGAAAAACAAGGAGAAATGTTATTTATTGTTTCATAAAAACTCCCAATTAGTGACTCAGCTGGGAGCCGTGATACATAGTTGTAAACACCAGTGTTTCTCTTGAAATTGTCCATGGGGTCCACGGAGACAAGAAGGTTATAGGTTCGTGAGGGCAGGAAGATTAGACTCAAATCTTCACAGTTTCATGAACTCTGGCTGCACTGCATTTCCTTTGTGGTGATTTGTTACTGCTGTGTGATTGTTAGATCGTATTCTCTCTGGGGTGTTTGTTTTGTTTTGTTTTGTTTTGTTTTTATAACAAGGATGAGCTATGATGTGACTCTGCAAATGGCCCTGAACCATTTTGATGGCTGCAGGTTGGCTTTACTGGGGATTGTATAAAAATTCACTCATGCAAATGCATACATCTCTAATGAGCACCTAGGAAATGCCAAAGAGTGCTTTGAGTCTACAGAATATATATATATATATATATATATATATATATATATATAGAGAGAGAGAGAGAGAGAGAGAGAGAGAGAGAGAGAGACAGAGACAGAGAGAGAGACAGAGAGACAGACAAACAGAGGGGGGAGAGAGCAAGCAATGAGAAATTCACAAGGTTGGAAAAATGTCTCCATTAGAAAATGACTTGGTCAGACTAAGCTTCACTGAAAATTACCAGGCCAGACACTGTGGCTCACACTTATAACCCCAGCGTTCGAGGGGCTAAGACCAAAAGTCAGAGTTTTGCTGTTATCTTGGTTCCACAGTGAGTTTAAGGACAGTCTGGAAGACAGAAAATATTTGCTCAAAAAGCAAAAGGAGAAAGGATATTGGGGTGACCCAATGAGCCAGACAGCTGTGAGGAGAGTAGACAGGAGAATATTCTCAGTTTATAGGACAGAATAAAAAGAAATGGCATCGTGAGGGCTGGGGGTGTAACTCATCTGATACAGGGCTTGCCTAGCATGCAAAGAGCCCTAGGGTGAATCCAGCATGACACAAGCCAGTGTCATCATTTGCACCTGTCTTGACAACATCCAGGAGATGGAGGCTGGAAGCCCTGAAATTTGGGTTGTTCTCAGCTGATTAGTAAGTTCAAGTCAGTCTGGAGCTGGCGTAGGGAACCTTCAAGGAGAAGCAAGGGACATAAGAAGGGGCATGAGACTAGAGTAGGATTGTAGAAGAGATTGGGGGAGGGAGGGAGGGAGGGAGGGAGAGAGAGAGAGAGAGAGAGAGAGAGAGAGAGAGAGAGAGAGAGAGAGACTAGGAATACACTGTGTTTTGCAGCTGTTGCTCAAGAGGACTTAAGTCCAGTATTCCATGATATGCCGTGCTAGCAAAATTTGTGTGTGTGTGTGTGTGTGTGTGTGTGTGTGTGTGTGTGTGTGTGTGTGATTGTGTGTGTGTGAGATAGATAGATAGAGAGACAGACAGACAGACAGACAGACAGACAGACAGACAGAGATAGACAGAAACAGCGACAGAGAGAGACAGACAAAAAGAAGAGAGTAAGATTTAATTAGGGTTTTACTGCCGTGAACAGACACCATGACAAAGGCAACTCTTATAAGGGCAACATTTAATTGGGGCTGGCTTACAGGTTCAGAGGTTCAGTCCATTATCATCAAGGTGGGAGCATGGCAGTGTCCAGGCAGGCATGGTGCAGGCAGAGTTGAGAGTTCTACATCTTTATTTGAAGGCTGCTAAGCAGAATACTGGCTTTCAGGCAGCTAGGATGAGGGTCTTAAAACCCACACCCACAGTGACACACCTGCTCCAACAGGGCCACACCTACTCCAACAGAGCCACACCTTCTAATAGGGCCACTCCATGGGCCACGCATATATAAACCATCACAAAGAGAGACAGAGAGACAAAGAGACAGAAAGACAGAGAGATGGACATAGACACAGAGAGAGTGTACACATTTATGTGTGCAGGTACATGCCACATGTGGAGGGCAGAAGAGAAAATTGCATGTCCTTACCTTTTCATTTTGTTTTTGAGGTACGGCACTGGTCTGAAAATTGCAAAGTAGTCTAGATTGTCTCAAAAGAAACCCTTAGGGAAGGTGGCTTACCTGATCTGTCCTCTGAGTATTGTCTCATATGTGGTGAGCACAAGGCCATGCTCTTTCATTTAGAGTCAACCTCCAGGGAGTGGTGATCCTGACTGGATAAATACTATACAATCCATATACACAGTCAGGAAAGTTCTGGGTCATTCTAGCTCTTTCTGGAGATGAGCTGGCATGAATGTTGGGCCTGCATCAACACCTTGATATCTTGATTCTGCCCATTTCTGCTTCCTTTTGCTCCCTTCTTCATAGGTGGATTTCCTGAAAAATTACTAATAAATATCCTTCATCCTAAACCCCATTTTAGAGTCAACTCCCCAGGCAAACCAATCTGGGAGTCTCTGTAAGGACAGGAATAGCTTCAAGGGGATATGTGAACAGAAAAGTAGAGCAGGGAGCAGTGCTTTAACTCTAAAGACAGCATGATTCCAAAGCTAATTTAATAAATGTCTCCTCCTGAACCATTCTAGAAGCTTCTCTCAGGTAAAGACCAAATTGCCCACCAGGAGGTGGAGCCTAATGAAGGCAAGAACAGAATCACATCGTTAAGTGTTCATGGCTGTTTGCTCAAGGAATAAAGAGATCAAAATGCTGGTGTTCAGGAGAATTCTTTAGGCATCTTCTTTATTCCCACAAAAGAAAATGCTTGCCAAAATCCTCTCTCCCTCCCTCCCTCTCCCTCACCCCTCTCCTCTCTTCCTCCCTCCCTCCTTCCCTCATTTCCCCCTCCTTGTTATTATTGCACCTCCATCCTTTCCTGTCCTTAGAAGACAACCTGTTTGGCTTCCCAATTCGGACTAAAGATCAGCTGCTCTCCAGGAATTTCCCAAGCTTTCAGCATCAGTTTGGGGCTGCTGAGGGATCCAGTCCTCAGGGTTCTGTTCAATCCTCGTGCACTGAACAGCCTCCAGATGTTCAGCCTTTCTAGTTTTCGGACAGACATGGCTGAACTACACTGCCCCGACCCTATAATCCAATCTAACATATCTTCATTGGTAATACATGTCCATACAAATCTGTTCTTTTCCTCAAGAGAACTGACAGAGATTCTACACAGTGACACATGGGAGCTAAAATGCCAATTCAGAAAGCATAGGTTGGTCCACAGACTCAAACCCACTCTTGAGGGGACCGTTTCAAAATGTATGTTGTAGAAAAAAAAGAGTCACTGTGACTACAGATGCAGGAGGCTTCCCGATGCAGCCTCAGAGATTCACTACCTGACGGATTCCCATGTGTACTCCCTGACCACCATTAACTGGGAAGAGGCAGATTTTATCAAATGGAAAAACACGTGAGAAGCATATCCTTAGAGAACATTTACAAGACTAGTTTAGAGCAGGTGTCATTGCTACCCTACAAGTCTGTTCTTGGTGGGACAGTTTATACCTCCAAATGCCACTTGTGCCACTGACACATAAGGGCCAGAGTGTAATTCAATTCCTATCCTTTTCTGTGAGTGCAGAGCTCACGCTACTGAGCCAATGCCTCAGCACTGCTGCCATCTTTCAGAAAGCACTTTGATGTTTATTTTCCATTCCTTTGCTTGTTAAGTTTTATTATTTAATCTAGACTGGGAAAAAACCCATCCCAAAGTTGACTGACATTTAATGTAGAAGTAATCATAGTTGACAATGTTAATAAACAAATCGTCTGTGTCACCATGTTTCGTTTTAGCTACGATGAATGGCTGGGCACCACCACCACCCCGCTTTCATTCATGAAAGCCCTTCTCGGTGCTGAGGGGGTGAGGGGGAGGAAAGGCACTTTGAACCAAGCACAGGACAGAAGTTTGGATCTCCAGCACTCACTTGAAAGATGGACAAGCTGGGATTCCCATCACTTAGATAGTGGGGAGATGTGGGGAGATGTGGGGAGATGTGGGGAGATGTGGGGAGATGTGGGGAGACGTGAGAATTCCTGGAGCAAGCTGACCAGCTACACTAGCCCAATGGCCAAGCTCCAAGTTCAAGTGAAAGATTCTGCCTTAATAAATAAAATAGAGAATGATACAAGGAGACACCTAACTTCATCTTAGGGTCTCCAAATGCATGTTCATACACCTGTATAACACATGCGTGCGTGCGCGCGCACAAACACACACACACACACACACACACATTCTTCATTCTTTCTGCCCCTACCCTCCTGCCCATGCCTGGGTTTCCCCATAAAGGAGGACTCTCACTGTCTCCATGGCTCCCAATCTCACTTCTGTGCAAAGAACACAGCACCCTGGTATGTGCTACAGCTTTCAACTTCCCATTTCCTCAGCTCTAGGCTCCTCAACCCCAAGACTTCACATTAATAATATTTCTGTGTGGTTCTGCGTTTAACCTGGCCACTGGGGTATTGGAACACCACCATTGGACAAACTAAACGTGGAGGCGCTAGACTACGTTTACTCTACACTCACATTCGGGTGATGGGCTAGCATGATACGCTGCTTAGGGAATCGGAAAGGCAACCTAAGATGTAGGAGGTTGAAGTTAGGGTTCCCTGACCCCCAGATGTCCAGACAGCGCTGGAAACGATGCAGAAGAGTCGGGAATGGAGGGTAGGGGGTCCACTGGGCCAGGGGTTCCCATACTCCTAGATATCCAGACAATGCTGGGTCGAAGGGAGTTGGGAACAGAGTCAGGTCCTTGGGCTGAGGACCCTGGGCTCGAGGGAGGGGAACTCCAGCTTAGCTCATCAGCAATTGTCCTTAGCATAGAGGTAATTGTCTGGGAGCACAGAGGGGCCTTCTGAAGGAGATTTAGATGGCATGGCTCTGTAAATGAAGGCTTCTCTATGCTCCCCATGGCAGTTCTTGATGGATGAGACATCCTTGGTTCCAAACTGTTCATTGATTGCTCAGCATGGAAAATGGGTGCATACCATATCCTCATGGTGGAGCAGAGATTCAATACCTTCTGCAAGAAGGAATGTCCAGGAAGGGAAGCTTATTGGCTAAACCCTCGGGACCTCTAGATACCTCATTAGCATGGAGAATTCTGTTCTGATCTATATGATCATAGGCCACCATCCTATGTAGGGAGTGTGGTCATGTGACAGGGTCCTGGTCAGAAGCAGGTGAAGTTCCTCCTGTCCTCTCTGGGTTCCAGGGCTTCCAACACACTCAACCTTACCAAGTTTCCTGGCATAAAACTTGGTAAGTCTTCTACTTCTGAAGTGTGTATCTGTAACCCAAGAGGTTCTATAAGAAAGACAGATTCAGTGGTTATGGAAATTTGCTATTCTTGCAGAAGACCTGAGCTGGCTCCCAGTATCTACCTACATCCACCTGAAACTGAACTCTCAGGGATCCGATGTCTTCTTTTGGCTTCTTTAGACATCTGCACACATGTTCACACACAGAGAGACACAGAACACATCAATAACTTTTTAAAAAAAAAAGAAAAAGGGAAAGCATGTAGAACTACAATTGGTCTTGTAATAGAAATTACTGATTTTGTAGAGCAGGAAATGGGCGAGGATGCCCCTCTTCTGAGCCTTTCTTGAGAGACCCACTATACAGTACCCTCCTGTGTTACTCTGAATGAGAGGCTATCTAACAACACTAGAAACAATCTCAGTGATGACGACAGGCAACCACAGCTGTTCTATTTCTATGCCGGCTTTGGAAGAAAAGAGATTCTGAGAAAATTTAGAGACGTTCAGCCTCCTCCAGATTGTTCTCAAAGGAGAAAGGGCATCAGAAGGGAGAATATTGATGGCTGTGTCTCTCTGGCAAATATTCTACATTCTCCGAATAACCTGGCACCTGGCTCTCCTAGAGGGGCTCATACACAGCTGAAGGATTTCACACATCCTGATTTGAAAAAACATCTGGAAAAGTGCTTCACATGTTCACAGAGGCACTGAGTGATGGAGTGCACTCCTCCTCACAGACAGGATTCTGAGGTGAGGGAGTCCTGGAGGATGGTTTAGAGAAATCACTGCCATAGAAAGTGTGGCCCAGACTATCATTAGCCACAATGGGCTGCACTGGTAGACGGTTCCCCTCAGAGGTAACCAGACCTGTATGTCCAGAACGATGGGGAAGTAGCGGTTTGCCACCAGACAGCCCTTGTCTCAAGGAAGTCATTTCAGAGTCTCAGCTCTTCCACTTGTGGAATGTGGAAAATCCTATGAGGAAGGCTGTGCACGGAGGCATCTGATGCATGACTGACACTTAGTGAACATTATTCATCCTCATGAGCTTCTCGTCTGGAGTGTACAGCCATGCATGGGGCTTCTCTTCTTCCTATTGGCCCCGAGCAGACATTCAGGTTGCTAGACATTTTGTCTTGATTTTATTTCAGATTTGTTTCCTTTTTGATTGTGTATGGGGTTAGAAATATGTGTTAGTATCTATACCATGTGTGTGTCGTGCCTAAGCATAACAGGGTCCCAGACCTTAGCACAACTGACTCCATGATGGAAGTACCAGTCAGGCCATAAAACTCAGCATGTAGATAGCACCACCCGCCTGCAATGAAAATAAAAACTTAATCCATCAAAGTCTCTGGGAAAGTCTCTAAATGTCCTAACCTTGCTTTATTTGCTTCTGTAGTTCTGCTTCTGGCTAACTGTTCTTATTAACTGACGTCAACCTAGAGCATGGCCTTTGTGCTTAAAAGTTCACCCTGGGAAAGGCTTAGCGCTATACTAAGACCCCAAAAACGCAGTGTAGACACTGACTGGTTGATAAAAGGCTTTCTATTGGCTTACACCCAACTCTACAGTCTTCTCTGGTGGGTACCTTACAACACAAGGATGGCAGAAGAAGTCTGATCTCTCACAGCTTAGCTTCCCAGCAGTTGTGAGCTGCCAGACATGGGTGCTGAGATCTAAACTTGAGTCTTCTGTGGGAATAGTATGTTCTCTTGGCGGTTGTGCCAAGCCTTATTTTTACAACATTACAGACTATCTGTTCCTATCAAAGACCTGATTGTCAATGCTGAAGTGACTGTCTGCCTTATTTTCTCTCCTCACTGACCAACATATGAGATTTTTTTTTTCTTTCAGCATTTGGCAGATTCCCAAATCTTACCCTCAAAGCTAAGGATAAAGACCTGAAATTCATAACCAAGATGTATGTATCCTCCTTTCAGAGAACAGACAATAGCTTATTAAGGATGCAAGCAAATGCAGTCAACTCAACATGTTATTCCCAAATAACTTTTCTTGTCTTCTCTTTTCTCCATTTTCCCTATTCCCCACTTCCCTTTCCTCCTTCCTTCCTCCTCCCTCCCTCCTTCCCTCCCTCTTTTCTTTTCCTTCTTCCTTCCTTCCTCTCTTCCTTCCCTGCTTCCTTCCTTTTTTCCTTTCTGTCTTTATTCATCTTAAGACAGTATATCTTGCAATCCAAGATGGTCTCTAATTTGCTATGGATTGAAACCTGACTTTGAAACTCTTTGGACCTCCTAAGATCAGTGATTAGAACATGTGGTGTAAGAAATCTATCCCAGGGCTTCATGCATGTTAGTAAACACAGTACCAAATCAATCTCCAGCCCCAAACAACATTCTTTTACTTAGGCATTTAGGTGATTTCTGGTTTCTAGATCAAGGATTGTGGAAGAAACACTCATAGATGGCATTTGGACTGATGTAGCCACTGATATGCAAGAAGAGCTGGGTGTGGTGGTGCACATCAATGCATACCTATAATGCCAGTACTTGGAAAGATCAGGAGTTCAAAGACACCTGAGACTACATAGTAAGCTCAAAACCAGCTTGGGATCCATAAGTCTCTGAGTCTTTTCTCCAACAAGATGCAGGTCATGGAAGGTCCTGTGTGAGAAGACTAGCACCTTCCATAGTTCCACACAGCACCTTTTAATGAAAAATGTAATCTGTGTACCAGGTTTTGCTTCTCACGGTACTAACAGTTACCCCTGATACAGTGGGTGGGGAAGTCTCAGTATCTCCATCTGGAATGATTGACAGAGCTATAGGAAAATGGTATAAACACAGCTAAATGGCTCCATACTCGAACTTAGCAAAGATAGAACATGCAGCAGCCATAAGAACCAGGGGCTTCTTATAGAATTATCTATTCTTTTCTCTTTTCACACAATCACACAGGAGTGATGGCACATACATGCTTTGACATGGGGCAGGCTGAAACCAATTGCTTTTTAAACACATGTGTTGTGGTTTAGGTATGGCTTGTCCCCCACAAGCTTACATGTATGGACACTTGTTCTTCAGCTGGTGGTGGGGTTGACTGGATTCTGGAACCTTCAGAAGTTTGTGGTTATTGGAGGAAGCTCATAACTGGAGACACACCTCAATGTTTTATAGTCAAGCCTCAGGTCCTGTCTGCTCTCTACTTCCTGACTGTAGACACAGTGTGACCAGACATTTCATGCTCCTACTGCCATGTCTCCCTAGCCAGCGTGGACTCTCAAACCCAGGGTTACACAACTGCCCTTTTTAGAATCGTGGTGAATTGGAAAGTGAGTTACCAGCTATATTAATTTGCTTTCTATTGCAGTGATAAAACATTATGACAGAAGCAACTTGGAGAAGGAAAGGGTTTATTTGGCCTACAGTTTATATAAGTCATTATTAAGGGACACCAAGGCAGAAACTAGGGAGTGGAAACTGAAGCAGAGACCATGAGGATTTCCGCTTACTGTCTTCCTCCCTGTAGCCTGCTTTTTTATATCCACCCAGCATTGTCTCCCACCCCCATCCCTGTGGACTGAGCCTTCCTATATTAATCATTAATTAAAAAAAAAAAAAAAAAAAAACGCCCCACAGACTTGCCTACAGGCCAATCTGATGGAGCCCTTTTCTCAGTGGAGGGTCTCAGACGACTGTGTGTTGTGTCACATTGACAAATATCTAACTAGCTTGCTGCCTCAGCTACATGTGGCACCCCCGGGACGGTTAAATATCTCTTCTATGTGAAGAAGCCTGAGCAGATGTTCAGCCCACTGTTACAAAGCCCTGAGTCATGACCAGTGGGTCACAAAGAAGCAGATGGGATGCAGCAAGGGAAATTCCTCAGAACACAAAACCCTGGGAGACCACAAATCAACCACTGCATATTTTTCTCTCAAATCATAATTTCACTGATTTTTTTTTATACTTCTTCATGGCATATACCCATGCACATCCTTCCTCAGCTCACAGATGCTCTCAATATAGGCCAAATGTCCCTTCATCCTGTCCTCTCTTGAGTACAGACTGGATTCGGACCCTACTGTGAGGACCTTTGCAGCCACGCCCAGCCAGGGAGGAGAGGGCACAGACTGTGGACAGACACTTTAATGAAGCATCTACTGAATAATGCATGCACTATCTGAGAAGTTAATTAACTGAATTTGCTTATTTAAATAGTGGTGCTAAGAAAACAGTAGAGGGGCTAAGTAGGAAAATTCTCTCCCACCCCCACCCCCACAGAGTGCCCCTGCCTTGTGTGTCACTGGGAAGTCACCGAAAACGCTCTGAGGGTTGTGATAATATAGTTCCAATTGTTGGCTAGCTTTGCAAGGAGAGGATCTACAAACTGTGACCTGTCTTTTTAATAAAAAATGGCGAAATCCTATTGCCAGCACAAGCAAGGTTCTCTCTCTCCACTCTGCCTGCAGGACAGGACAAATGGAGAAGAAGGTGGGGCCGGAAAGTGGTTTCTTTCCCTCATCTCCAGCATCCATTGCCTATTTTAAAAGCGAGAGAACCTCCAATATCACAAGCATGGATTAGTTTCCATGTTAAGGCCGTACACAGGTCGAATTTAAAGGACAGCTTGTGGGAGGGAGTCTTTTAGGTAACTCCAGAGAACTCAGAACTCCATTTCCCACTTTGTATATGTTACTTGTTACTCTTTGCTATGTCTGGGGATGAGAAGGTCAGGGCAGTGTGTGGTGACAGACTCTGGTGTGACTTTTCCTAGGGCAATGTGAACACGTTTCTATCCACCCCAGATGAGGCACCAAGGGATGAGACCAAAGTAAAGATGCCACTCAATGTCAGCCTGAAAAGTGAATGATGAGTTCACTGGGCTCTTAGGGTTGTGCTGATAAGGAGAACTACTTACAGTGTAGGTGCCACCCTGTCATAGATGACAACCTCACACTCCGCCACTTTCAGTTTCCATGTACTCAAGCATTGATTGAGATTACTTGCCTCTAGGATGGAGCCAGGAAGGAACAGTGGCTGGAATTCCATTTGAAGGTCCTAGACCCTCTTCTCCATCTTCTTCTAAGGAGTGTTAATAGCTCCATTACCATGACCACAGACCTAGCTACCACCACAGTATTGTTCTGCTTGTTTTGTTGCCATAGCAATGAGACCAAACTTATCTCTGCTCCAAGATGCAGATGATGTTACCAGGGGAAATTGGGATCCTCTCTTGAGGTTCTTAGTCTTGTTAATAACGAAAGTTAAGAATGGACTAAGAACAAGTCTCAAGGACAATTTTATTAGAATTAAAAAAAAAAATCTCAGGACAGGGAAGTTGTAAACCTTGGCAGCTACTTTAAAGAGGAAGATGGAGAAGAGGAGGAGAAAACCATGCTATTTGTGAAGAGCTTCACCACTGGGGGTGGGGGGGATATGGGAGGGATAACTTCAGAGAAGAGTGAGAAAGCCCAGAATGTCCAAGAAATTCCCTGTATCTGAAAAAAAGAGAGAAACATGTTGTTCTGGGTCCTACTGAAGAAGAGAAAGAAGGAAGAAAAAGAAGAAGAAGAAGAAGAAGAAGAAGAAGAAGAAGAAGAAGAAGAAGAAGAAGAAGAGGAGGAGGAGGAGGAGGAGGAGGAGGAGGAGGAGGAGGAGGAGGAGGAGGAGGAGGAGGAGAAGAAGAGGAGGAGGAGGAGGAGGAGGAGGAGGAGGAGGAGGAGGAGAAGAAGAAGAAAAGAAGAAGAAGAAGAAGGAGAAGGAGAAGGAGAAGGAGAAGAAGGAGAAGAAGGAGAAGAAGGAGAAGAAGGAGAAGAAGGAGAAGAAGGAGAAGAAGGAGAAGAAGGAGAAGAAGGAGAAGAAGGAGAAGAAGGAGAAGAAAGAAGGAGAAAGAGAAGAAGAAGGAGAAAGAGGAGGAGGAGGAAGAGAAGAAGAGGAGGAGGAGGAGGAGGAGAAGAAGAAGAAGAAGAAGAAGAAGAAGAAGAAGAAGAAGAAGAAGAAGAAGAAGAAGAAGAAGAAAGAGAAGAAGGAGGAAGAGGAGGAGGAGGAAGAGAAGAAGAGGAGAAGAAGGAGGAGGAGGAGGAGGAGAAGGAGGAGACAGTCTTAATTTAACTGCATAGCAGCAATTTTGCAAATCACTGCACAGAGGGAAGGCTTTCCTGGAAGTAAAAATAAACTATCTCATTAAGTGATAATTATTCCTCCAATCTTTTCAGCATGGTTTAAGGTGAATCAGCCTTCATGAGGCTTCACTGTTATAAAATATAATGTGGTAAGGGGGTACCATGGCAGGTACCCATGCCAAGGTGTGCCCCTGGGTAGTTACACCATGCAACAGACCTGGTGTGAAAGAGGTTTACTGGGGGAAGGGAGAAGAGTGAGGATGAGAGAAGGGGTAGAGGCAGACGAGTGGACATGTAGACAGACAGACAGACAGACATGCATACAGATAGGCACAGAGCCATGAGGGCAGAGAAAGGGTAATGTGGAGTGGTTTTTTTTTTTTTTTTAACCAAATGAAGACTCAGAAGCCAGATGCTGTGATGAAGGTCTGCTAGTTCAGAGAAGCAGATAAAACACCCTCTCTGCTACTGACCTTCATACACTCTGGATGTTCCAGAAGGAAAAGGTTCTTTCTCCTTCTCTGTGCTGTCTTAAATACTTTACAACTCAAATACATCAGTGGAGACATCATGTTGGTGATGACAGCAAAGTGGAGGGATTCCTACTGTAGGCCTCAGATTCTATCTGACGCCACCCTCAGCCCGCAGATGACAGAAACCATGGTGATCTGTCCATACATTCCAAAAGGTTTTGTATGTTACTTAAGAGAATGTTGGGTCAGAAATTGAGATGGGCACGGAATGGCTGTTGAGAAAGTTAAAGATAGCCCAAGATAAATTGTAATGAGGCGCTGGACCTTCAACTTTCCAACCTCTCCATGGTCATTGATGTTCTGATCAGTTAATCAGCTCTCTAGAAGGTTCAGTATATGCTGCCATGCTTTCTAGGAACTCTTGTTCATAGGCAGTTCCCGCTTAACCCCAATATCTGACAACACTGCTGTCATTACTGGGATCTTACTTTAGTCCTCCCACTCCATCCCCCTCTACCTCATGATCTTCACAGGAAGCATTCAAAGAAGACGTGGAGACTAATGCAGAAGATAGGATTTATCAGAGAGTAAGGTGGATCAGAGTGAAGAGATGAGAGTAGTTAGCAGGTAGGCAGGGAGCCCACTCAAGGGGGAAAGTGGCCAGTAAGCCCAAGAGACCACTGGGCAAACCTACATTGTGTTAGGCTGGCAATGTATTATCTCTTAAAGTGTCTCAGACAGAAAACTTCCTGAGAGCTATCTTTCTGAGCAGGTGGTTGGCAGGCCCATCTGTATCAGTCTTTAAGCAGGAATAGTGGTGTGTCTGGTTCTTTACCTGAAAGTTTTTATCCCATTAGGAATCTTAATGTCTTTTTTTACACTTTAGAAAATCCCATCTCCAAGGCCAGAGATAGAACTTAGAGCCTGTTTTCTGACCAGTAGTCAAAGGACTCAACTTCTGTTCTTGGCTTTAGCCGCTACTGGTTATCAGGAGGGCCTCCATCCTCTGTTACCCTCAGGCTTTGCAAATCTAAGTAGCTCTCCCTGAAGCATAATTTAAAAGTTTATAAGATGTTTCTTAAGAGACTCAAAGGAGACACTGAGCTCAACTCAGCTCAAACCACAAAAGCCTCAAAGGCTGATGGCTGTGGGTTTCCCCTGCTCTTGTGTCAGGGTCTTATGGGTAATCAGGTAGCTATGCTGTTACCAAACCTGGGTGGATTTGACAATAAGAAAAACTTCACAGGCCTACACCCCGCAGGCAGTGTGTGTGGGTATTACACTCTCTACCCACCACATATAACCCAGCGTATATGGATGTTACACGCATTTATTCTCCATAGACAGTATTAGCCAAAAAAGATCCAGAAACCACAGAAGAAGAGACAAAGGTCAGATGGAGAGTGGGGAAACTCAGCAGGGCAGTATCCAGTGAGCGGGGAGGCCACGTGGTGCTGTCACTGGAGAAGAAAAATGTCATTTTACCTTTATACGAGGGCACCTGATTGTTCTGTCATCTGATGTGATGTTGAAGGTTGAGAAACCCCTTACATCAGCAGAGTTATTATAGAGAAATGAGAAAAAAGAAGTCAGGCCATGGTGGTGCCTGCTCACCATCCCAGAACCAGAGAGGCTAAGATATGAGAATTGCTGTGAGTTTGAGGATAGCCTGGATTATACAATGATTAATTCCAGGATAGCCTAAAACATGTTAGGTAGAGTTTGCTCAGGTGGGTAGATCTCTGTGAGTCTGAGGCCATTCTGATCTACAGATCTACATGGTAAGTTTCAGAGTGGCCAAGGCTATGTAGTGAAACTCTATCAAATAATAACTATTATTACTATAAAAAACTAATAATGATGATGATTTTCAAAGGAGCTACAAGCAAAGATAAGGAAAAATTAGCGGAGTGATTTGTCCAGAGCACAAAACCAACTTTAAAAGTAGATGATGTGGAGATGAAACCGACTCTCGTGTGGATGAGTTTACGTTGCTTAACTGTTTTTCTTGTACTTTTTTCCTTTTTTCTGAGATGAAGACCACTCTGTAGCCCAGGCTAACCTGGAACTGGTGGCTTCCCTTTTCTTTTTCCTTCCTGCTTTCCCTCTCTGTCTCCCTCCCTCCTTCCTTCCCCTCCTTTCTGTCTTTCCCTCCCCAGAATCTCACATAGCCCAGAGTGGCCTGGACTTATCTGTTCTCTTGCCTCTTCCTCCCAAGGCTGAGCTTGCAGGGCCACCACATCCTGCTTCTCTCTTTTAAACTCATGATGTTTGTTTTGTGCTGCTGCTGTTGCCGCTGCCGCTGCCGCCGCCGCCGCCGCCGCTGCTCTCCTGTTTATGAAGACTGAGAGATACTCCAGAGGATCCCCAAAAAACGAATGCAGAGGAAGACAAGCATGACTCTGTCATCATCGCACCTCAGCGTTTCTCGGTATGAGAAGTGTGAGGCATCACACTGCACCCCTCAGCAGCGACCTTTCTGTTGCTGGGATAAAAATGCCCTGGCAAAAAGCAACTTCATGGAGAAAGGGTTTGCTCAGCCACAGTTCCAAGTTCCAGTGTGCCACTGTGGGGAAGTCAAGGCAGGAACCTGAAGCAGCTCTTCATGACCACAGTCTTCTGAGGGAAATGAGTGAACACATGCTTGCTACCCAGCTCACTTGCTCCACGTCATTCCTTGACGCATTTGTTTATTTTCTGTGTGTGTCCATGGGCGCATACATGCAGTACATGCATGTAGAGGACAGAGAATCACTCACAGAGAGCTCTCTTTCTTGGGCCTCAAACTCAGGTCCAGGCCTGGTGACAAGCACCTTTAACAACTGAGCCAACTCACAGACCCACCTCTCTGCTCTTACAATCAAAGACTCAAACCCAGGGAACGGTGCTTCTCCCACACCTATCAATAAAACCAATCAAATTCACCATAGACATGCTCACAAAGACAAACTGATCAAGCCAATTCCTTGTTAAGATTTTTGTCCTAGGCATTTCTAGGTTGGGTCGAGTTGACAAGTAAAACTATGTGTGTAATATGTACAAATATTCCATGTTCAGTACAAATGG
Source organism: Arvicanthis niloticus (assembly GCF_011762505.2). Classification (NCBI taxonomy): domain Eukaryota; kingdom Metazoa; phylum Chordata; class Mammalia; order Rodentia; family Muridae; genus Arvicanthis; species Arvicanthis niloticus. Next base: position 36,625,710 of record NC_047678.1, on the reverse strand, counting down.
GAAATACAAATTATAAAGCAATAACTGGATAACTTGACTGGGGACTATCTCAATTGGTAAAGTACTTGCTTTACAAGCATTAGAACCTGAATTTGATCCTTCCGACCCACATATGAAAGGACTGGACGTGGTAGGTGCTCGCTTGTCATGGAAGCACTAGAGAGACAGGGAGAGAAGGCTCCCTGAGGCTCCCTGGCTGTTCTAGTTTGCCTTTGATTGTTGTGATATAACACTGACCCAAAGCAAGTTGGGGAGGGAGGGATGACTTCATATGGCAGCCTATAGGCAGGAACTCCTAGCAAAAACTGAAGCAGAGACCATGGAGGAATGCTGTGTATTTGGTTTTCTTTCCATAGCCTGTTCACCCTGATTACATCCCAGGGCCACCAGCTCAGTTCTCTCTCAATAATCACCAATCAAGAAAATACCCCAAAGATTTACACTCAATCTGGTGGAGATATTACTTTCAACTGAAGTTTCCTCTTCCTAGCTAAGGGTGAGCCCCCGGCCTATGAGAGACTTTACCTCAAGAAAGCAAGGAAGATAGCACCCGAGAGACAACGTGCAAGGTTGCCCTCTGACTTTCACATGTGCACACATGCATACATATAGCTTCATACATGGATGTACCAGCACACGCATGCACCAGCACACGCATGCACCAGCACATGTTAATTAATGTGGGCTATTAATTAATGTGGGTTGTTCAGTAAAGTGTACGTAGTACCTTGGTCTTCCTGGTCCTTTCCTATCTCACAATGAGTTTATACTCATCCAAACACTTTAGTTCCAGATAAAATGCTGGAGACAGTGCTCACCCAACGTTTGAAAGAAACAAACTCAAGTCTTCAATTAGAAAGTGCAGTAGTGAATAGTAGTAGAAGGGCAGTTCAAGTGTTCATTTAAAATGAGACTTGGAGGCAGGCATGGTGACCGGTGTCTTAATGCCATCATTTGGAAAGTTGGGGCAGGAGAATTAAGGATTTCAGGGCCAGCTTCAACCCCATAAAGAGTTTGAGCCAGCCTGGGCTACTTGAAGCCATGCTTTAAAAAGGAGAAGTAAACAGAATGTGGTGGCACACTTGGAGGCAAAGCAGGAGAAGTTTTGTGGTTCAAGTCTAGCCTGGTCTACATAGCAAGTTGCAGGCTGGCTAGGACTCCCATAGTGAGATCGGAAAGGACCAAGAAGCTTGAGGGCAACTCTCCTTTAGTAATGCAGAATGGCAGACACATCAAGAGAGAGCCTGACTCAACAACGTAGAAACCAATTCCCAAAGGCTGTGTTCTCACCTCCACACTTACACTGTGGCAAACCTGTGAGTGCATGCATGTGCACACAGTCAGGTGGTCTGGTTTATAGAGCTAGTTCTAGGACAGCCAAGGCTTCTCAAAATACCTGTCTAGAAAAACAAAACAAAACAAAAGTCCATTTAAAAATGATTAATTGAAAAGAAGTGGACTCAGCTGGAGGCCAGCACTGTCTAGGTCAACCTAGCATTTGCACGGTGTGTCAGGCTTGTTTAGTTTGTCATTATTTATAGAGAAGTTTTCTTTCTCACACGGATTAACTCAGCTTTAAGCCTAACCAGACAGAAAGTCGAGCTTATTGCATAGGTAACAAGGATTTCTTTAATTCTCTTACACAAAAGACTATAGTGAGTCAGGCTTTCAAAACTGCCTGAAGATGGGTATATGCCATTAACAGTCATAATGGTTCCTTCTGAATCTAACACAGAACTTTGGGTAAATAATACAGTCTGAGGGCCAGTGAGATGGCTCCAAGTACAAAGGGGTTTGCTGGCAAGCCCCATGACCTAAGTTTGATCCCCAGGACCTACATGGTGGAGGGAGAGAACTGAAACCTGCAAATTGTCCTCTGACCTTCATACACGCACCATGACAAGAGCTTACACACATGTGCTTGTGTGCGTGCACAAGCACACAAACACAAAGTAAATAAATGTAAAATAAAATAATACAAGTTGTATAAATCATATCTGTGTTATGTTTACATAACAGACCATAAGGAACCAAAGGATCTCAGAGAAGCTTAGCTTATACATGATGTAAATACAGTGCCGGCTGAAGTTCATCAGGGAAAAATGGCCTCCAAGGCAGACAGGTTTGTCAGAGGCCTCAGGAGGTAAGATAAATGAAATGCCTTTCGCAAACATTTACATAGGCTAAGATTCCTGGCATGCCTGATACCTAGAGCCAACTAATTCCCTGAGCAAAAAATAAGGAGAGGGGCTGGAGTCCAGGTAGTGGGGCTGGAGATACAGCCCCAAGATAACTCGTGTACTGGGCAGGCAAAAGGCCTCCTGTTGGAGACCCAACTCTGTAGAACAGTAAATTGAAGTCAAAGCAGTCAAGAGCTGAGGGTGAAACACAGCCAGAAGTGTGCTTGCCTGGCAGGAAAGAAGTATGAGGTTCCATCTCAGCTGGATACTGAGTTTGAAGTCAGCCTGGGCTACATAAGATGCTGTCTCAAAAGAAGAAATGAAAAGAAAGGAACCAAGGAGGGAGGAGAGAAAGGGAGAAGAATCAGAAAGAGAGAAAAACTTGTGTGGGGAGGGTAACAGCCAGGAAGTTACATAGTCCATATACATTTTCCAAAAACTAGAAGTCAAATTGTCAAATTACAGCTAGAGCTAAACTAACTAGATGAAGAGAAGGAATTTTATAAAAACCCAGGCCGTCCTCATTTCTCTTTTTCTTCCCCTCAAAATTTTATTCTAACCCTTTTTTTAAAAAGATTGTGTGTGGATGGGTTGATGTCTTTTTGTTTTGTTTTCATTTTGTTTGTTAAGTCATGATGACCTTAGTTCAATCTACTCCTTCTCCCCAGAACCCATTCACAATGAAAGCTCTGGAGAGGTAGACCCAAGACATCCCTGGCATTTGCTAGAATGCCAATCTAGCCTATATGGTGAGTTCTAGAACAGTGCAAAAACCCTGTCTCAAACAAAATAGGACCCAAATAAACCAACAAAACCAAGAAACAAGATGAACCATGCCCATGGACCTGGTGCTCACACATAAATGTACACACATACATGCATGCGTGTATACATAAAGTGCTCTTGAACACACAGGAACATGCATAAATCCTAGCACAATCATTCATCTAGGTTGAGTGATGGATCCAGAGCATCAGTAGAGCCATGTTTCTGGTCTGTGAACTGTGGCACTGCACTCTTAGTGTTAGGTAAAGATGAGCTCTGGGACCATACCTGGATCCCCAGTATTACCAAGTCTCTCAGCATCATAGCCACCAAATGTTATTCCAACTTGGTACTGTTTAGCTTTAAGTGTTTACTTGGTGAAGCCTAGGGTCATCTGAGAAGAAAGCCTAGATTGAGGAAATGTCTAGAACACGTTTGCCTATGGCATATTCTGTGCAGGGTTGTCTTGATTGCACATCGATTCAGAAGGGCCTAGCCCACTGTGGGTAGCACCATCCCTAGGCAGGAAGTCCTGGGAGATATGAAAAGCTAGCTAAGGATAAGCCTGTGAGTGAGCAAGCCAAAGAGTATCATTCTTCCAGGATCCTACCACACTTCATTGGTTGTGAGTGAGTTCCCTGGGTAACTATGCGTGGTAATACCTCATGGAATAGCAAACAGGCCAGCCTTGACTTCGTACCTTGACTTTTCTCAATCATGGCTTGCAATCTGGAAGTGTAAGGTGAAATAAACCCTTTACTTCCCTAAGCTGCTTTTGTTCAGAAAGCTCACAGCCATAGAGATGAGACCACCGGGACCGATTTGTCACTGGGAGGTTTATAACTTAAGGCACATCAGAAACATCTCCATTTGTGTGACTGCCTGTAAAAGTGTATACCCCCTCAACATTAGTATAGTGATGAAGTTTCAGAACTTGTTCAACATAATTTCACTACTATGCTGGCTAATTTTACGTCAACTTGACACAGGCTATAGTCATCTGAGAGGAGGAAACCACAATACCTCCATAAGATTGGGCTTTAGGCAAGACTGTAGAACATTTTCTTAATTAATGATTGATCTTGGAGGGCCCAACTCATTGTGGGTGGGGCCATCCCTGAGATGGCAGTCCTGGGTTCTATTAGAAAGCAGGCTGAAAAAAAGCCATAAGGAGCAAGCCAGTGAGCATCACTGCTTCCTGGCTTCTGTGATAGCTCCTCCCTCCAGGTTCTTGTCCTGTCTGAGTTCCTGTCTTGACTTCTTTTGATAATGGAAAGTGCTGTGGAAGTGTAAGCTAAACAAACCCTTTCCTGCCTACCTTGCTTTGGTCATGGTATCTCATCAAAGCAATAAAATCCTGAGACGACCACTTTGTAACCTACTTTCTGGATTCCTGTTTTGCTGAGTTAAATTCATTAACATTAAATGATACTTCAACCTTGGTGATGCAGTTGGGATACATCATTCAGAGTCAGGTTAAAAAAAAATACGTGGAAACTTGGTGCATGCTCACTCAGTTCTGTCTTTGGGTGACCTTCGAGAAGTCCTTTTGCCCCTCAAATCCTACAGGGTCCGTGGGAGACTCTTCTGATACTGGTGTAATGGGATTGAATCATTACCTGACACTCTAACCCCTGCCAATGTCCTTAGCTCCCCACTTCCCTACTCCCGAGGAATCCAAGTGCCCTTGCTGTCACTCAAATATGATAATCTCATATCCACCTTTGTGCTTCCTTTCCTTTCCTCCCCAAACTTCTCTCCATAGCACTTGTGAAAATAGGCTGTCTGATTCACTGAGAACATAATCAAGCATGAAACTTTGTAGGTGCTTCAAATCTTTTTATAGGGATTTAATAACTAGAATGTATATAACAGTCACAAGTCATTAGAACCAATTCTTAAATGCCAATTCTGGTGTTCTTCATAAAAACAAAAACTGATACACACTGCAAGGTTTATCTTTTCAAAAAATACCATTTGTCCATTTATTTATTTATTATGTAGGGTAGGGTACCAATTGTGACAGGGAGAGCATGTGAAGGACAACTTATAGGAGTCTAGTGTTTCCCCCCTTCCACCTTGTGGGTTCCAGGAATGAACCCAGGTCTTTAGGCATGGCAGCAAGCACTTTTACCCCACAGAACTATCTTGACAGCACCAAGATTTATCTTGCAGGGCTTCGTTGTGACATTCTCTCTTTCTCCAGACTTATTTTCATTGTTCAATTGCATGCATGTATGGAAGTATGTGCACATGAATGCAGGTGCCCACAGTGGCCAGAAGAAGGCATCAGATCACCTAGAGCTGGAGTTTCGGGCAATTGCGAGCTGCCTGATATGGGTGCTAAGTACTGAGCCTGGGTCCTTTGAAAGAGCAGTGTGTGCTCTTAATCCTTGAGCCATCTCTCTACCCCATTCTTGGGACATCCATGTGATTTTGTGGTAATAGAATGAGATACTGATTGTAGAGGTGTTGTTTGTCGGTCTGTACCTTTTTAATAGCTCACCTGCTCCTAACAATGAAAAATGATGATCCTAACAACCTTTTATTCTGTCTCTACCATGTCAGAGGATTGAGACTGAGATGTATATATGGAGCTGCTCTTGGTGGCTTATGCTTGATACTCCAGCACTGCTGCCTAAATGGATGTTATAGGTGCTATGTTGGATTTAAAAAGTTAGAATTCATGCTCCTTATGGAGTGAGTTGACAGACTAAACAGACCCATGATGAACTCGAGGAAGCTTAACAATTGGGCTGTAAAGAAACCTACAGGAAACCAGTGGATTCAAGAAGCATCCAACCTTTGTATAACTTGTCTATCTACATACAAATCTCAAGATGGACCTTTAAGACTCTTGTATGATGTGACCATGATGGTGCGTGACTATAATCCCAGCACACATCGGCTAAGGCGAGTGAGTGGCAAGTTATGGGCAGCTACATGGTGAGACCCTGTTTCAAAAACACAACCACAAAACTTAACGTGGCACCAAGTGCCCATAGCTCCACCATTTGGAAGCTGGAGGAGGGAATTCAGGGGCAGCCTCAGCTACATACCAAGTTCAAGGTTAGTCTGGGCTAAGAAGAGGTCCTGAAAACCCAAAACACCGAAAACATAAAAAAGTGTATGTGTGTGTGTGTGTGTGTGTGTGTGTGTCTTACACATATATATATGTGTGTGTTACACATATATATGTGTGTGTAAACATATGTATATGAATATGTATGTGGATATATATTATCCTTTAGTAGAGACTCAAAATTGCACAAAATTTTGAAACCTAAAAAGTCAAATTGTTTGTGGAAAACATAAAAAAACCAATGAGAAAACCAAATTTTAATCTTACTTAGCCCACTGAGGAAACGCCGAGTCTGCTGGTACAAAGGCCCTCCACCCCTAGCAGACAACTGTCTAGATGGGACTCAGCCTTGTCTCCCTGGCTGACAACTGACAGGCCCATGGAAATGACCTCTGCCATCTGTCTCAAAACACCTCAAAAACAGCTGAGCCTGTGACCCTGGAAAGAATACTTTGTTTTTTCCTGTTTTGCTTCAGACACGGTTTCAGAATGTGATGAGGCTTGTCCTTCTCAAAGCAGCGTTTCTCCTTCCCACCCCTCCTGCCTCCCACCAGCTCTGGAGCAGTTGTGTGCTGGTCAGACTTGGATTGTGGTTGTCACGGACTGTTTCATTGTTGCTTGTCATTAGAGTGTTCTGCTGATTCATTTTGTTAAAGGGTCTCATCACAGAACCCACCCTCAAATTCCCAACCCTCTTCCTGCCTTAGCCTTCAGAGTAGAGTGTTGGGATTGCAGGCCTGAGCCACCATGCCCTGCTAGAATTCTTACATTGAAGAGATGACAGTAATTGTGGCCTGAGGATGTCTCAGTTAATACTGACTGTGCTTGCCTTCAGAGATCATGAAGCCCCATGGTTCAATCCCCAACACTGCATAAAGCTAGGTGTGGGACACTCCTCTAATCTCAGTATTCTGATTATAGAGGCAGGAGAATCAAGAATTCAAGACCATTTATACTGAGTTCAAAACAAACTTCAGCATGAGAGAGACCTGGTCAAAAAATAATAATACTTAGGTCATCAAGTTATTTATTTTTTCTTTTATAAAAAGTAACTAGGTAAGTAGTCATAAACAAAAAGTCAAACCGTATCTCAAAACGGTATCTCAGACTGCAGGGGTGTGTAGCTCGGTTGGTGAAGAGCTGACCTATCATGCACGAAGTCTGGATTTGATTTCCTCCATTACTACAAAAACTGGGCATGGTAGTGCGTGATTGTAACCATGCGGGAGAGGGGAGGCAGGAGAGTCAGAAGTTCGAGGTCATCCTCAGCTACATAACAAATTTGAAGCTAGCCTGTGCTACTTGAGACTCTACATCCAAAGCAAACAAACAAACAAACAAACAAAACTGAGAGACTTCTTGGCCTATGAGTCTTTACTTACAAGCACACAGCAAAAAAACATTCATTGTATGAGAAGGAACTAGAAATCTGAGTTCCCTGGGAAAAGAGAGTTTGGTCTGAGCAGCCACTGGCAGTCAATGGTTGGGGGGGGGGGAGTGTCATATTGCTCAGTGGTCTAAGAAATAACCCTCACCCACACTCACCCAGGCACCCCTAATTCGATGCAGTGGCGCACAGAGAGGGGAAGATGAAAGAGTTCTGTGGGAGGGGGAAAGAGGTAGGAAAGGATAACGGGGAGGGTTAAGATCAACGTGCGTTGTGTAAGTATATGAAATTATGAATGGTCAAATAGGGAAGGAAAAATAGAGCACATGACTTTAGGGTGGAGGTGGGAGGGGTAATGACCTCGGGGTCAGAGGAGGAAAACTTCAGGTAGGCAAGCCTCTGGAAGGCTTGCCTGGGAGACGGTCAGCTGATATCTAATCAGAGGGGAAGCTGTGGTTGAGCCGATGGCACATCTGGGTGAACAGGCACGCCTCCCACATGAAGTCATCGCGGGTCTGAGCGGCGCTGTCTCCACAGCTGCAGCCTGTTTATGAAAAAACGGAGTTTTCGAGGCTTGGTTGGGCTTAGGCACATAGCCTTCTAGCCAGCAGGAACGCGGGTTGTTTTTTACAAAGTGACTCTTGTCCTCCAAAGCAAGTGTCCTGCTTCAGGCCTGGGCCTGGAATGCAGAGGCCTGACCTATCCGTTTTCTTCATTTCCTGTGGACCGGGCCACCGCCCCGTCTCAAGGGCAGCTTTGAAAACTCTGCCTTCAGTTCATGGAGACTCAGGCACCTCATCAGAATGAGGAAGCCCAGACACAGAGGCGGAGTTTAGGTACTGGGAGCAGAGGAAAAGCAGCAAGAAGCAAGCTGATACACAGTGTAACTAGTCCCTCCAGTTGCTCTTTCCACATTCGAGATGGCCCTGAATAGCTAGCGCCAGGTTGTTTCTACCCAGAGGAGCTTGCTTCAACGGATCGGATCGACAGAAGGTCGATCCACTTTCCCCAAGGGGTTCTCTATCAGAAAAAAACCAATTACTTGTTCCTGTCTTTTGTGTCCCCCAGGAGCATTCAGTCAAACCAGGACAAGAGGATATAAAACTTGATAAAAGCCTTTAATTATGTTTCTTCCTCTCAGCTCTCTAAGGAAAGCATGATATATCTGGATTTTAAATTTGATGGGCTGCACAGGGTATTTAAACTACTGTTGGTGCTTGGGAAAATAAAACAAAAGATTTTAAATCTCTGGGGCATGAGGAGAGAGAGGGGTTGCAGCAGGTAGGATTTGGAGCTGGGCATCAAACATACACTTTGCTGAGAGTTCAAAGTCAGACTGAGCTTCACAGTGAGCTCCAGGCCAGGCTAGGCTCAAGAAAACAAAACAGGTTGGAGAAGTGTCTCAGAAGTGCTTGCTGTCCACACATGGAAAGTTAAGATCCCCAACCCGGAACCACACAAAAGCTGAGGCCTGCCTACAACCTCAGTGTTAAGCAGGAAGAGACAGGAGGCCCTGGAGGCTCACTGGCCAGCCAGTCTAGCCAACATGGAGAGCTCTGGGTTCAAAGAGAAACATTTTCTCGAAGAATAAGAGAGAGAACGATAATATGGTGGTTTGAATAAGAATGGTTTCTCTGGCCAGGCAATGGTGGCATGGGCCTTTAATCCAGCACTTGGGAGGCAGACACTGGCAGATGTCTGTGAGTTCAAGGCCAGTTTGATCTGCAGAGTGAGTTCTAGGATAGCCAGTGCTACATGGAGGAACCCCTGACTTGAAAAATCAAAAACAAGAAAAAAAGGAGCCCTATAGGCTCAGATATATGCATGCTGACTCATCAGGGAGTGGCACTGTTTGAGAAGGATCAGGAGGTGTGGCCTTGCTGGAGTAGGTGTGGTCTTGTTGGGAGAAGTATGTCACTGGGGGTAGGCTTTGTGATTTTTAAAAGCCCATGCCAGCCTCAGTCACTCCATCTATCTATCTATCATCTATCTATCTATCTATCTATCTATCTATCTATCTATCTATCTATCCATCTGTATCTCTATCTCACTCTTGGCCTATGGATCCACATGTGTTCTTAGCAACTTCTTCAGCACAAAGCCTGCCTGCCTCCATGCTCCCTGCTACAATGCTTCCTGCTGTGATGATATCAGAAACTGAGCAAGCTTCTAGTTAAATGCTTTCCTTTATCCGAGTTTGTTAGGAGCCGAGGTGAGCGTGACAACATTCGCCATTACAAGATGGTGCGGGCATCCTGTGCTCCCACAAGTAAACAACTAACTGTGCAGGTGCAAAAGGCAAAAGCGCGCCAAAGTCACTGCCCATCCCGGGGCATAATAAGGGGTAATGAGTGAACAGCCAATCAGAAGTGAACACGCCACTCTAGGGTACATATAGCAGTGCCTTTCCCGGGCTTGGGGTCTTTCCGCTTCTGCTGATACAAGAATAAAGCCTCGCTGTAGTAACCACCCAAACACTGCCTCACGTGTCTCTTTCGTGGGCACGGAAGGGGCGTGTGGAACACGAGTTGCCTTGGTCATGGTGTCTCTTCACAGCCATGGAACACTGAAACAGATAACTCAGTAGGTAAAGAAACCTGCCACCAAGACTGAAGAGCTGAGTTTGGTGTCTGGGACCCATAGGATGGGAGGAGAGAACAGATTCCCATTGGTTGTTCTCTGACCTACACACATACACACCCCATGCAAGAAAATAAAAAATAAACAATTTTGAATGACAGAGAGCAATTGAAGAAGACACCAGTCACTTTATGCATAGTTATGAGAGCCTCCATGGTGTGTCTCTCTCTCTCTCTCTCTCTCTCTCTCTCTCTCTCTCTCTCTCTCTCTGTCTCTGTCTATCTCTCTCTGTCTCTGTCTCTGTCCTGATTTTAGAATTCCTTCTCTCATCCTTTCTTTTTCCTCTGCAGTCCTGTAGTCTGAGTGCTAAGGAGATGGTTGCTGCCTGACCTGTCTCTCCTTGATCTCTGCAGTTTCCGAAGCAACAGGAAGGATGGCTAGGGTGGAGAGTCTGAAGGCTGAGGAATTTTTTTTTTTTTTTGTAGCTACAGTGAGAATCAGAGCCTGGGGACCTTTCTCTGTGAAACTCTTGGCTTCAAACACAACAAGAGATGCAAGTCTTGGGGACCTTTCCCCATGACACTCTGTAAAGAATGGGGAAGGGTAGCTCAATCACAGGCAGAGATTTTCTAGAATGTGTGAGACCCAACATTCCAGCTGCAGTATCACAAAGGAGAAAACAAAACAACAACAAAGATTGAATTTTAAGTCTGAAATCAAAGTACCTCCTCATCCCTGGATCTAAAATATGCAAATATCCCCAAATGGGGGGGTGAGAGGGGTATCCTGACTCTTGACAGTGAGACCCATGTGTTTATGGAACCAAGGATGTCTGGCTGGTACTGTTGGGTTGGGGACCAACCCCTGTGGGCACACCTGCACTCTTATTTCTGCTCCATCTTCTGTTGCCTTTAACACTCAGAACACCTTTTTAGTACTTAAAGCACTTTGGGAGTGCTAGCGTTTCTTTTTTTTTTAATTTTTTTTTTTTTAAGTTTTAGGTGTGCCTGTATGTGCATGCATGTGAGTGTGTTCCACTGTGCTCATGTGACAATCTGCAGTTTGTGGGAGTCAAGTCTAGCCTTCAGCCATCAGAATGAGCGACAAGTGCTTTAGGGCTGAATCACCTCCTATGCCCATGTAGATGTTTCAGGACCTGTCCATATGCAAATGAGGAGTGTCTTCCTCATTCTAATGAGGTGCTCAAGTCCAACATCACCGAAGGCATAATTTCCAAGGCTTCTCTTCAGACCAGGCAGTGCTTTCCCCACAGGAAAGGATGAAAACCCGTAGGCCAGGCTTCTGCATTCCTCTGGAGGTCTGGAGCTACTCAGCCATTGGGCTCGTGCTTGGGGTTCAAACCTACAGATCTGTCATCAGGGTTTAGCATGTGATACTTAAAACATTGCAGTCCTGTGGGCGTATGTTATATATCTGTCCTGCACATTTTGGGGTCCTCACTTCCCTAAGTCTGTGTTACTTGCTAGTAACACAGAAGTGTTAAAAACAAACTTATTACCCCGTGTGTTCACTACCCTGGAGAGTGGACTATGTGGGGGTGGGGGTGGGGGGGACAAAATTAAACCCTTAAGACAATGGGAGAGGTCATTTGGGAAGATTTGCATTGTCCTAGATGTGAGAAAGATGTATCAAGAAAGGAAGCTGGGTCCTCAGAGGCATTGCACTTTTTCACTGAGGAGGCATGTCCTTTTTCACTGAGGCCAAAATTGTCTTCTCTGTTCAGAGAGTTATTGTGGTTTCTTTCCTTTTCTTCTCTTTTCATTTATTTATTTATTTATTTATTTATTTTATTATTCATTTATTTATTTTATTCTGAGGCCTAGTTTCCTGCATCCAAGGCCTGTATGTAAATTAGCTTTGTAATCAGGATGGGTTTGTTCAAATGCCTGATCCTGCTGGCATGACATGTATCTGCTGCTGCCCTGGGTTTCAGCTGTCCTGGGAATCACACCAAGGCCTCTGCGCATGCTAAGCAAGTGCTCTACCAGCTGAGCTACATCCTCTGTCTCCACTACTTTCTCATTAGTCAGCACCAAGCTAGACATGAGCTTTCCAAATTAATAATAATAATAATAAATAAAATTTAACATGTGGATCTGGTCTTCAGGATAAGGGTTCAAGTGGAGGCACTCATGCAGAAATACAATGTCCTGAGACCATGAGGCCATTTAAGAGAGAGGGAAGAGAGAAGGCTGAGAGTGGCGTGTGTGTGTTGGGGGGAGGACATCACAGAGCAATGACAATGCCCAGGACTGTACAGTGTGGGCATGAAAGTCTGACTCTGAGTTCAAAGCCTGTCTCTTCTCTTAGCAAGCTGTATAACCTTGTTGTTCTGGAAAACTCCCCAGGACTAAGTCTTCTCCTGTGTCAAGGGGAGAGGACAATAAGAGTTTCAACTGATTGATTCTGAGAGTAGACAAGTAAAAGCCTTTGTCCCAACAACTTGCATTTGATTGGGTGTAGGGAGCTCAATATAGGAAGGAATATAGCTCAATGCTAGAATGCTTATCTACCCTGCCCAAAGCCCCAGGTTGGAAATAAATAAAAATAAATCTCTACTAAATAAAACCAGGCATGGTGGTACTTGCCTATAATCCTAGCATTTGAGGAGCGAAAGCAGGAGGACCAGGAAGTTAGTTAGTTAGTTAGTTAGTTAGTTAGTTAGTTAGTTAGTTTTTTACATGTATGTGTATGAGCCTGTATGAGCACACACACACACACACACACACACACACACACACACACACACACACACAGCATGTGCATGCTGGAGGCCAAGGGGGCCAGAAGAGGGTATCAGATTCTCTGGAAATAGTGCTGAAGGTAATTGTTAGGGGCTATGTGGGTGCTGGGAACCAAATGCTGGTCTTCTACAAGAGCAAAATTGTTCTTAACTACGGAGCCATCTCTTCATCCCCAGAATCCTCGGCTATATAGCTAGTTCAAGGGCAGCCTGAAGTGTATGAGACCCCTTGTCTAAAATAAGTGAATGAATAAATAAATAAATGCTTGATAATTGTTGGATTTCTCCACATGAGGATTTGGTATGTGGAGAAGTAAGATGGAGGAAATTAAGATACTGAACAACTGAAAGAACATTCCAAACATGGTATGGTGGTTTGAATGAAAGTGGCCCCTATAGGTCCAGAAGGAGTGGTACTATTAGTAGGTTTGGCCTTGTTGGAGTTGGTGTGGGTTTATTAGAGAAAATGGTCACTGGTGGCTGGCTTTGAGCTCTCAGATGCTCAAGCCATGCCCCATAGAACTGGTAGGTCCTTTTTCAGCATGCCACCATGCTTCCCACCATGATGATAATGGATAAGCCTTTGAACTGTAAGCCAGCCCCAGTCAAATGTCCTTTATAAGAGGCCAAAGGACATGGTCACAATGTCCTTTCACAGCAACAAAACCCTAACTAAGTCCTATGGCATGAACAGTCTTCGGGATGTGCTGATCACTCCAAAGTGGTTAAAAGTTATAGTTTCTATGTGTAGTTGATTCATGCATCAGAGACCCACCCTTTAGTGAAACCTCCATGAGCCTGTTACCTGTCTTGTCCATTGGTGATGAAGACACCGCACATTAGTGAAAATGGGGATGACTTGGGAATTGCAAATTGTCACCAGAGTGACTGCCCCAAGTGTGGGAAGTCACTAAGATGAGAAAGAAGGAATAAGAAGCAGAGATGTTAATTACTGGATTCCCTCTGTCTTCTTTCGTTATTTTGCTTCTGGCAGTGTTCTTGGGAAGCTGACAGAAGACTGTGAGATGGCATCCCTAGGTCAACCTCCTTGTCTTCCCATAAAGAAATGTTCTGGAGGGTTCCAGACTGTGGTGGCTGTGATGGATTCCAAATATAATTGTCTTCCATGTAAGCTCAGACAGCTCCTAAGAGGAGCACAAATGAAGTCCAATGACTCCCTAGGAAGGCAGGGAAGGAGCCAGGGCTGGTGCTTGCTCCAGCTATCCAGACTACAAGGCACACCCTTCTGGAGTAGGTAGTTTTCATGTTGCTGAGATGAATTGCCAACAAAAGCAACTTAAGGAAGGAACAGTTAATTCTGGTAGCTCAGGGCTCACCTCACGTTGTAGTCCATTATGACGGAGAAGGAACACAGGCAGGAAGGTGCAGCAGCTGGTCACATGGCAACCACAGTGAGAAGGCAGAGAGAGATAAATGCCAGAGCTCAGTTCACTTTCTCCTTTTACATGGTCCCGGAACCCATCCAATGGTATGGTGCTGACCATGTTCAAGGAGTGTCTCCTGACCTTAATTAGCTCAGTCTGCAAATTGTTTCACAGGCTTGCCCAGAGGTCTATTTCCAAGGTGTCTTAGACTTCTTGCTTGTGTCAAGGTGACATAAAACTAGCTAGCACACAGAGCTATTCAAGAGCCTGTCAAGTTCTCAACAATATTATCCACAAACCCTTTGTCCTGCGCGCGTGCGTGCCTCTGTGTGTGTGTGTGTGTGTGTGTGTGTGTGTGTTGTGTACTTAGGGGTGGCACAGTGGGGTAGAGGAAGACCACACCCAGGACTGGTGGAATCAGGCTGTGGTTATCCAAGGCTTGACAAGTGGCTGCTCCTCTGCTCTAAAGGCCTGGGAAGTTTTGTGCCTGAGGAACTGAATACAAACAAAACAAAAGAAAGCAAAAAAAAAAAAAAATGGAAGTGAATATAACATCAATTATTTTATGCTTCTAATTTGGAGCCTTGAGATTGTGATCAGCCCCTCTAAGGTTCTCTCTGGCATTTCTTACCTAGAATTCTGGGCGGTTCAGTCTCTGTGTTCACCCGACTCATGATGATATAGAATGCCATGAATATCTCATGAGCAGGAAAATATACTGTGTGCCAGTAATTATCAGTGGCTTCAATACCTCATTCAAACACCTTTTTTATATTTATTTTTAATTGTATATGTGTGTGTGTCTGTGTGTGTGTGTGTGTGTGTGTGTGTGTGTGTGTCTCCATGGAGGACAGAAGAGTGCATCAGAACTAGAGCTGTACTTATATAGGCAGTCTCAAGGTGCCCAACCAAGGAGCTGGGAAGTGAACTCTAGGACTTCTGCAAGGGTAGCAGATGGTGCTGAGCTATGTCTCCTTCCTGACTCTCCATATCTTTTAAAGAATTAGATTGAACTGAGATTTCCCTAAGAACAATGAACCTGTGGTGGTGACTCATGGCATGAGATTTACGAGGTTTTGGAAGCAGAGGTATTTCTGATCTCCCCTAGAAACACAGGTGGTTGAGAGCCATGAATAAAGAGAGGACCCAAGCCCCACCCCTTCCTGACTGTGTCATCTCAGCAAGCTGTTCAGCCTCTGCACCTGCATTTCTTATCTCTAACATAAGAGGCACTTAAAGGTTCATTGTATTTTAGTGTGTGTGTGTGTGTGTGTGTGTGTGTGTGTGTGTGTGTACATGCCAAGCACCCATGGGCCAAGACACAATCATGGAGGTTAGAGAGCGACTTTCAGGAATCAGTTCTCTCCTCCCACCATGTGCATCCGAGGAACTGAGTTCAAGTCGTTAGATTCCACCAGTACCTTTCCCTGCTGAGCCATCTCGCAGGCCTCTGAAGAGGTATTTAGGTTATGCCTTGTCCTCCAGAAGAACTAAACCAGTAGACTGAATATGTAACAGATTGGCATGTAGGAGAGGAGTATCACACTGGCTGTCTGTGTGCCAGGAAGGCTGAGAACCAGGAAGCTTCCCAGCCAAGGAAGCTGGCCACCTCAGGGGTCCCAACATGGCTGAAGGCCTGGGGGAATTCCTTGAGCCACTGCTCTCCAGTCCACAGTGGAAGGCTGGAGAAGCTGGACTCAAGTATCAGGGAACAGTGGTGCTAGAATAGAGGAGTGAAAACAGGTGGGCAGTTCTGTTCATCTCCCAGGCCTCTACGTCTTCCATTGCTAGGTCTGCCCTAAATGGGAGTGCATTGTCCCTTTGATGAGTCCTTCCTGGAAGTGCCTCCATGGAGCCACCCAGCAGTAAGCTCTGAGTTCACTACAGAATCAATTAAGTTGGCATGATTAACATTGGACTATTGGAGGCCTAAGAAATAGAAAAGTCTTAGCAGATAAATGGAAACTTGGAAATATTCAGCATGTCCTAACTGTTAATATGATATTACCCACCTCCAGCGCCATCCCTGGAAAGTCTTAGTCCAGACTGTTCTAGAAGATCTGCTGAAAGCTCAGGTTTCCGTCAATTCTCTCTTAGTGTCTAGTCAGCATACATATAATTTCCCTTTGGAACATTCCAGTAACCCAGAAGCCTCATGGTGTTTCTTCTGAAGTGAAACCTTCTCTGGAGTTTCCACACTAGTGAGTGGTCTCACCATCCAGCTGAGAGCCTTGGGGTCCCTGGGTTCTTCAGTGCCCATCCTTCCTCTTCCTCTGTCCCATCAGCAAACCATCCAGACCTGGGTATCTAACTTCCACCCAGACCTGTGTATCTAACTTCCATCCAGACCTGGGTATCTAACTTCTAAAGGTCACTATATCTCAGACAGGTTAGATATCTATAACCCCAGCCCTCAAGAGACAGAAGCAAAGGGACCTAAAAGAGCCATGGCTCTCAAAGTGAGCCCTCAATGCAAAATCTCCCAATACCAGAATCTCTAAGATCTCTGTGCTGCTGATTCTGGCCAGGCACTAGCTCACTCTCCCCACTGATACACCCCTTGTTATCCTAAGAACCTTCTAACTTATTTTTCTATCTCCGAACTTCTCTCCTTTCCTGAGAAAGCAAGGTGGACCTTTGTAAAATGCGCACACTGCTTGAGCTAGGCACTTCCAAATGGCTGTCACCTGCTCAGAGGGTAAAACCCAAGTTCCCAAACTTGACTTTCAGAATGATCTGTACATCTGGCTAGCCATCGCCTGCCTCTGCACTCAGCTAGTTCTTGGTTTCCTGTGGCTTTGGGAGAAATCCCCAGCTGTTTTCTGGTGAGTCCCAGTCTTGCATAGGTGTTATTCCTAGTGCAAAAGTCACCCCCCCACACACACACACACTTCTCTGTCTCCTTTTCTGTCTTTACCCTTCTGTCCCCCTCCATCTTTCCTCCATCCTCTCCCAATGATCTTTAAGTCCTGGCTTTATTGTGGAGTTCTAGGGAAGTTTCCCTGTTTTCACCACCACACAGGCTGCAAGACTCCGTTCCTGAGGAGCTTTGGTTTCTTCCCAAACTCTCTGACCCTTTGATCTCACCTTTGACTTCTTGATCTCCTGAACTGTATCACCTGCTCCAGAATGGTCAAGCTTTAGAGGCTGCCTTTTCCAACTGTTCCCTCTGAGCTTAGGATAATGTAAGATACTGAGTAAATACTAAGAGGTTGAATAGAGATGCCAAAGTCTTTGGGTGGGGTGGGGGGAGCAGTGAGATGGTTCAGTAGGTAAAAGCACTTGCTGCTAAACTGAAGCCTAAGGACCTGATTTCAATTCCTGGGATTCACATGGCAGAAGGGGAAAGTGATTCTTGTTTCAGGTGGGGCTCCCTCAAAGAATAGCCTGAGATTGGTATCTTTATACACATATATGTTCTAGTCAGGGTTAATTTTCAACTTGATATGACCAAGGGTCATCTGAGAAGGAAGCTGCAATTGAGGAGATACCTAGATCAGACTGGCCTGTGGGCATGTTTGTGGGGGATTGGCCTGATTGGTAATTGATGTAGGAGAGGCCAGTCCACTGTGGGTGGCACCATCCCCTAGGCAAACGTGCCTAAGATGTACAAGACAGCTCACAGAGATTTGGAAAGCCAACCATACATCCAAGTCTAGCCTGTCATAGGGTGATTGAAGCAATGCTTTTCAACTCCAAACCTTACTCTGGTGAATCATTAACTCAAGGAAGCTCCAGATGGGGACAGAGGGAGTGTCCTAGTTAGGTTCTTAGTGCTGTGGTAAGCACAATGAATGAAAACAGCTTAGGGAAGGAGAGCATTTCTTTGTCTTGATGCCATAGTCTATCAAGAAGGGACAGCAGAGCACAAACTCAAGGCAGAAACTGAAGTAAAAGCCATGGAGGGGTGCTCTTTCCTGGTTTGATCCTCATGGCTTGTTCATCCTGCTTTCTTATACCACCCAGGACCACCTGCTCAGAGTGGCCCCACCCACAGCGGGCTGGGCCCTCCCCCATCCATCATTAATCAAGAAAATGACCCACAAGGCTTGCCTGCAGGCCAATCTGATGGAGGCCACGCCTCAAGTGAAGTTTCCTCTTCCCAGATATGTCTAGATTTGTGTCAAGATGACAAAAACTAAAAACTAGCCAGCCAGGGAGTAAAGGACATAAACTAGCCACTCCTGGGTCAAGCTGACCCACTTACCCACCTACTCCAGATGGGTGCATCTGGAGAAGATCAAGTCTAAGCTGTGAGCAGTGGTACCCGAGACTGCTGTGGAAAACACACAGAGACTGAGTGAGGCTACAGACCTCTGACGTCTGTGGACTGTTCCCACTGACCTTCATCAGCTACAAGTTCTGAAGGCATGCGCTCTTTCCGGGAAGGTTCTGGGAACATCTAGCAGTCTTCACATTCTATCTCCACCTGACTTCCCATCATTTCCAAAACGTTTTGTGAAGTATTCAAATCAGGATTTGAGACCAATCACATTCCTAATCACAGGCAAAGCAGGAGAATGGCACCGAAAGGCTGTCCTTATCATTCCCAAGAGCCACATGCCAAAACGTTGTCAGGTAGCTGCACCACGCCAAAAGCTATGTCTGAGAGTTATACCATACATAGCCACACTGTGCACCAGGGGTATGTGTCATATTGCGTGGCTAGCATGTATGAAGCCCTGTATTCCATCACCCTACACTGCATAAAACTGGGAATGCACCTGTAATCCCAGCACTCAGACTGGTAGAAGCAGGAAGACCAGAAGTTTAAGATCATCCTTGGCTACACAAGACTACACTCTCCTTGGGAGCCAGACATTTGCCTGTGTCCTTCACAATAGCCCTTCTGATAAGAAGACTCGCCAATGAGTCTTTTAAAACGGAAGGTGGTGACCTTAGAGCTACCACCCGAGACCATGCGACCAGCTCCTCACGACTCAGTAGATGCAGAGAGGAAGTGGAATGGCCCTTTCTGCACACTGCTGATATGGCAATGTGGGTAATGGGATGTTATCGGGTTTAAATCCCACCTTCACAGCTCACGCATGGACTGTGCTGAGCGGGCCATTCACTTCCTGAGCTTGTATAAACACCGAAAGTCTGTGCGTTGCAAGATCGCTGTGGTAAGGAACCTGGCTTGTATCAGGGATTCCAAAAATGAAAGTCATCATTCTGAAGTCATGTCCTTCCTCATAAACAACAGCCAGAGGAGAGTGAAGCAGGGAGTGTGGTTGATGCTTTGGGAAGGAAAGAAACATACAAAGAACACAAAGAACCATGTGTAGTAACTAACAGCATTGGTCTCAGTATTTGAACACCTACTATTATCCAATAAGATACTACAATGACTTTTACTTTAAATAGCCAAGGGCTGAAGAACATATTACTTCCTTTTTCTGGAAAGATCTGGTAATGAAATGAAGACTAATGGTATTTGTGTGTGTGGGGGGGTCTGTGTGTATTAGTCTGTGTGTGGGTGCATGTTTGTGTATGTATGCATATGTACTTATGTGTGCACATATATGTGTGTGCATGTGTGTCTGTGTGGTATGTATATGTGTCTGTGTGTATGTATATATGTGTATGAGTGTGTGGGTGTTGTGTGTGTATATTAGTCTGTGTGGGTACATGTTTGTGCAGGTATGCACATACACATATGTGTGCATGTGTGTGTATGTGTAGGACAATGTGTGTACACATGTGCATGTAAGATGAAGGATGGATTTGGGTCTTCTTCTCAAGGCGTCATTCATCTTCGGTTTTCTTTTTTTCTAGATTTATCTAATTCATTTTACCTGCATGAATGTTTTGCCTGCAATATGTAAGTATGCTACATGTATAGCTGGTGCTTGAGAAGGTCAGAGAGGACAGATATTGCTTTTCCTAGAACTAGAGTTAGGAATGGTTGTGAGTCAATGAGTAGGTGCTGGGACCCAAACACAGGTCCTCTGCAAGCGTAGCCAGTGCTCTTAAACCTGAGTCAACATTCCATCCCTGCCTCCTCTCTCTCTCTCTCTCTCTCTCTCTCTCTCTCTCTCTCTCTCTCTCTCTCCCTCTCTCTCCCTCCCTCTCTCTGTATGCATATGTGTGTGCATATGTGTGTATACATATGTGTGTGTGCATATGTGTGTGCATGTGTGCATATGTGTGTGCCTATGCGTACGTGTGTGTGTGTGTGTGTGTGTGTGTGTGTGTGTGTGTGTAGTCTGTCTTTCTGTCTATAGACAAATGTGAGCCTCTCTAGACTATGCTTTTCTTTTTGAGGTGGTGAAATATTTTTTTCTGGGTAGAGCAAGAGATGACAATGGTTTTCAGGAAAGAACAGGATCCCCAGTCTCTGAAGTCTGTACTGAACCTACTCAGCTCTAATCCATGACAAAGTCATCAGAGATGATGGACCTGGGCCAGGCCAAGGGATGCAGCTTAGTCGCTAGAGTGAGTCAGTCCTGATACTGCACACCTGAAGCATGAGGGTACAGGCTCGGAATCTCAGCACTAGGGATACAGAGGCAGGAGGATCTGAAGTACAAGGTCAAAACAAAAACAAACAAACAAAACCAAGCAGGATGGGAAGGAGGGGTTAGAGGGAAGGAACTGGGAAAAGTTAGGGGAGGGGAACCATAATCCCCAGAATATAGGGTAAGAGAAGAATCTGTTTTCAATTAAAAACAAAAGCAAGCAAGAAAGAAAAAAATACCCAGAAACAAAAAGTGGAGGATAAGAAAGCCCCGATCCCCCTGCAGGGAATTAACACAGTTCGGTATCCCACCCCAGCCCAAGGTCACAATTCCCTTCTCTTACAAAACCACACAGGAAGGGGTCTCAGAAGATTTGCCTCCTCCCCCACCCCTTGTTCTTTTCTATTGCCCTCTGTTCTCAAGGTTTCTTGCCATGTGCCCTGCTGGCTCCCCTCAAGCCAAAGGGATTCATTTTCAGTTCCTTCCACAGTCCTGTCAGAGAATTGTCCTGAAATATTTTATTGCAGTGTGCCACCTGCTTCCTGTTGGAACTTTGGAGAACTGAGACTATTCTTCCTTGCATAACATTACCACTTTGGAATATGAAGACGCTGCCGTCTACATTACAGACCCGTGAAGCTGAACAGAGTGCCACTTTAATCTTGTCCCAGAGGTGGTTGCACAGCTCCTGATCTTCAAAGATTTCAAGCTAAACAGCACAACCCAAGTTACCCCCATGGACCAGGGTGCTGCCCAGCTCCTGCTATCTTCTCTAGGCCCAGTTCTACGGCACTGCTGAAAGTAAAACAATGCCAACACATCAAACAAATGCAAGACAATCTGGACTTTCCTTGATTTTTATTTGCTTGTTTGTTTTTGAAAAAGAGTTCACCTTGTAGCCCTGGCTGCCGCGAAATTTTCTGTGTAGGCCAGACTATCCTGGAACTCACAGAAATCCTCCTGTCTCTGCCTCCTGAGTGCTAGGATTAAAGGTTTGTGTGGTCACGCCTGCCGGGTTTTGATGTTTGTTTGTTTAATAACCATGTAGGGGCTTTTAAAAATCACTCATTTTTCAGGTTAAAATCATTGTTTTTCTAACTCACTGGTATCTTAAGCATGTGCTTGATCTGTTCATTGGCAATTTGGAATTTCTCTGAAGTGTGAGGATCAAGTTTTGTGGTGTGAAATGGAAGCAACAAAACTAGGCTTAGAGGACACTAAGGGACCAAGGGAGGTGTAGATAAAGGGTGTGGTTAGGTTAGGATGAAAGATCACATGACATGAAGAGCGCTACAGGGGAAGTGGTGTGATGGGGACGAAGATGGAGGGGAGAAGCAACACAAATCTTTTAAGTGTTTGGTTAATGAAACCTAATTATTTGTAAGCTATCAAAAATAATAAAAAGAAATAAAGCACACAAACATGAGCCAGCCATGGTGACGCACGTCTTTAACTCTACCAGCACTTGGGAGGCCAAGTCAGGAAGATGACAAGTTGAATCAAGGCTAGCCTGAGCTAAGTAGCAGGTTCTTGTCTCAAAAGTAAAAAGGGGCACTGAGTCTGGCTTTACTTACCGGCCTGGTCTCTGTGATTGTGCCTCTGTGGGGCTGTATGTTTGCATTGATCACCGAATTAAAAGTTATCTGAAGAAGGCAAAGTAATAGTAACCCCACGTGGAAATGAAGCATTTGTGTATTTTATCTATATCGTGTATTCCCTTAGTTCTAAACGCTAAAGCACACATGCTCACGTGCATGTGCAACACACACGCACAAGTGCAAACCGTGATTTAGCTCTTGTTTCCACAGCATGTGGAATGCCCCCATTTCCATATCCTACTCACGACCACACCCTCTTCACCAGGCTGAATGCTCTGCCATGATTCTCATCCAGCCTCTTCCCAGGCTGCCTCTCCAGAGAGACACTAACCTTTAGCTCACAGCCTCTCTTGGAGCATTCCACACGGGTCCCATCTTCTGCTGCTTCTCCACCCCAACAGACCATGAGGACTAGGGGCAAATATCACATCTGTTTCATCTTCAATCTCTTTGTCTTGATGAACTCAATTATTTCAAGTCCTTTCTAGCAGATTCTTTTTGGAAGTTATAACCCAAGCAGCAGGAATCGTGTGTCAAAAATATATGAGCCTATCCTAGCCAAGCTCCAGGTATCTCTAATGGAAAATATCTTCTGGGTTTTTCCAAGCCTGTGTGTATCTCCCATCTCTGATCTTTCTCCTTGGTCACTAAAATTGCTTCTTTCTTTATAGTTTTCATAGAAAATTCTTCAACCCAGCTCTCTGGCAGTTATTTGACGAGATAGTCTAGTAGTCCTTAGTGTGTGTGTGTGTGTGTGTGTGTGTGTGTGTGTGTGTGTGTGTGCAGGAATGACTTATAGCAGTGTAGACAAGCAATCCCAGTGGCTATAATTAATTTCATTTTTATAATGCACATTACAATTTGCATATCAAACCAGCAATTTCATGGCTATCATTACATAGGAAGACAGCAAAATTAGAGAAGTGAGCTGGTTTAATTTAAAAGTTCCTCTGGAGAACTTTAACTCATGCCTGTGGTCTCAGCATTTAGAAGGCTAAGGCAGGAGGATTACTGTGAGTACAAGGTAATCTTGTCTTTAAAAAAGTAACAGTAATGTTTAATAAGAAGGTGGGGGCTGGGGAGATGGCTCAGAGCTTAAGGGTGTTTACTACTCTCACAGAGGACCTGTGCTCAGTACCCAGCACCCACATGGCAGCACATGATCACCTGTAACTCTAAGTACAGGGTATCTCACGTCCTCTCCTGGCCTCTGTAGACTATTGCACACATGTGGTGCCCATAAGTTCTTACAGGCACACAAACATACGCATAAGATTTTTCAAAAAAAGAATATGGGTAACAAATGTAGCATGTTAAAACCTCAAATACCACGATCAATCTGTGTCATTTTGGCAAGGTTATTATGACATGTCAAGTTTCTCCAGATGAATAGAGTATTCCAAAGGCACTTATTCAGCTGGCTTACACAAGAGGAGCTGGGTGGTCCAGCAATGGCTGTCTGCATGCTCAAGATGCTGACAGCTTGGGGGCTGCTTTTTTAGCAACTTTGGGATTCCCAGGAATCTCAATTTGGTGCCAAAGGCCTGGAAGATTCCCGGACAACTACTGAGCTTTAGTTCACATTGGAAGGGTGAAGAATCTTGGCTCTGATCTCAGTAAAAGATGGCAGAGGCAGCCACGGCAAGATAGACATCATGATCAAGGAGTGAGGGCAGGTAGGTGGCTCTGCTTTGTCTTCATACCACGTTATGTCTAGGCCACCAGAAAATGCCACCACCCACACTGTGGACCACCAGAAAGAGCCACCACCCACTCCATAAGAAGATCTTCTCTCAGTTTATCTCTCCTGGACATGCCCTGCCCAGAGGCATGTCCTCATTTGAATCCCAGAGACAATTAAGTTAGTAATAAAGATATTATTTCAACTCTTGTGCCCAGCAAGGCCATTACATGATATTCTGAGAGCTACTGTGAAGGTGTTTTGAAGCTCCAATTAGCGCAATTTGTTCACAAAGGAGATATTCTTCTCTCATTTCATTAGATATGGTTTGGTCAATGGAAAGATCTTAACAATAGAAATGACATTTCCTTGACAAGGAGGCTGCAGACTGCAGCAATGGCTTCTGCCTTTAGTTCCAAAATGTCTTCCTGATGGCCTGAGGTGTACACGCAGGCTTGTCAATCCAGGTCCTATGTAGACAGACAGATGGAGCTATAGAGATAGATAGTAAACAGATAATTGATCATTTTAGAGCTAGGTAGCAGAAAAAAATAGATGATAAAAAAATATATATATGAATGATAGATGATAAAGGTGGGCAAAAGATGATAGATGAAGCAGATACTAGATTATATGTTGCAGCGAGTTTAGCTAAACTGACAGCAGCACCCAAGAACTATCTGGATTTTTGAATGAATCACACAAACACACACACACACACACACACACACACACACACACCAGTTGATTTTAATATGCCTTGACTAGCTTAATGACTGGGCGTTTCTAATCCTTCCCTCAGCTAGCAAACACCCCCTTCAGGTACTCCTGCGTTAACATCTTTTAAAACCTAAATTTTATCTCTGCTATCCCAAACACAATTGGGGAAGTGGGCTGTGTGGTCACTTTCCCTGATTCTCACATGTTGGTGGGCCTTTAGGTCTGGTCGTTCTTCTTCTCTGTCATGGCAAGCTCTGCTTCCTCTCTCCCAATTCCTAGCCCACACAAATCTAAAGGTCCCACCTCAGTCTACCTGCCCAGACATTAACTGTTGGCTCTATATCGATCCAACAAAAAATTTTATTGATCCCATAAAAAATGATTGGGGACAGTGACCTTCAGTATTTGAATACACAGATTCCTGATTTGGGGGACCGGATTAATTCAAAGCATTAAAACCCATCCGCAACAATTAGATAGAGAGGTAATATAGATAACAATAATAGATGAGACAGAAGGTAGATTGATATCATAATAGATGATATTGATAAATAGGTGATAAGAATAATAAATGAGAAATGAAATATAAGATTAATGTATAGCTAGATGATGCGGGGCAGATAGTGTGATGATTTGAATGGGAATGGCCCCATAATATAAAAATGTTAAGTAAGATTATAGGTGGGAGCTCATATATTTGTATGCTTAGTCTCCAGCTGGTGGAACTGTTTGGGAAGGACGAGAAGGTGTGGCCTTGGAGGACTATCACTGAAGGTGAGCTGAGACACAACTTCCAGTTAGCCTTCTCTGCCTCCTTCTTACAGATAAATATGTGAGTTCTCACCCACTGCCCTAATGCCATACCTGCCTGCCTGTTGCCATGTTCCCTGCCCTGATGGTCATGAACTCACCTGACCATATGAAACTATAAGGCCCTAATAGACTCTTTCTTCTATAAGTTGCCTTGGTCATGGTGTCTTGTCATGGAAATAAAAAAGATAGATAGACAGACAGGCAGACAGACAGATAACCTCACTGATTGTGTTTCTCCGGTGTAACCTTGAATAATTTATCAAATGATAGATGTTTGTTTGAGGATTTTCATGGGCTGCACACCAACCCTTACCTTCAGGAAGCAATGCTACAATCACAATTTGATCACAATTTGACATTAGCAGTTGATATTCTTAGAGGAAAGAATTAAAATGGTAGCATTTACCTTGAGAAGACTATCTTCTCCCTTGCTTGTCCTGTGTGTCTCTATTTGCGTTAACTGGTGGCTGTGTTCCCTGCCAAGAGTAGTGAGCAGTGATAGCAACAGCAATTTATTTCAGCTGACATAGGCAGCCTGACTTGATAAAACAGTGTTTGTCCTACTGATATCTATATGTGTCAAACTAGAGGTGCTGCTTAGAATCCTGGGCTTCTAGAATATTCCATCTCCACAGAGTTGCAGAGTCACCTAAGGTTGGATTTACTGGAATTTCCTAGACTACCCACTCCAGTTCTACTGCATCTGATTATGTGGTGTGTGTGTGTGTGTGTGTGTGTGTGTGTGTGTGTGTGTGTGTGTGGTATGTATGTATATGTGTATGTATCTGTATCTGTATATATATATATATGTGTGTGTGTGTGTACATGTATGTTTGTGTGTAATGTGTGTGTATATGTGTGTATGTGTATATATGTGTGTGTGGTGTTTGTGTGTGTGTGTGTGTGTCTGTGTGTGTGTTTCTGCCAGTTACTGGTGCCAAGAAGCTGAAATCAAACTTGCGATTCAACAGAACCCGAGCACTAAAGGTAATGCTGCATGAGAGACCTTTACTGACTTTCTGTGGAGCTTTTATTTGGATGGCTCAGCATACAGAGTTCAAAATAGGGATGAAGAAACCATGAAAATCATACAGAATATTTTATATCTCTATCACCAGATGTGCTCAGGAATCAGAAGTGGCTGCTTGGGGATTGTTTGCATAATGCCCTCAAACATGCTAAACTGCATTGCTAAGGAGGGGAGAGGAAACATCTTGCCCACTGCATTCCTTGGGCGGGTGGAGACATTCCTCCCAGGGGGGTAAACACATTTCTGAGAGCAGAATTCACATGGCAGCATAGTGTAGAAAAGTCTATTATATGCGTGCTATACGCTTGTGTGTGTAGAGTTGTGGGACAGAGCATATGAGTTTTTTGTGTGTTCTTTGCATAATTCTTTAATGCACTCATTTATTGTAGGACCTGACAGATGGTTCTCGATTGATTTCTTTTAAAATTTGGGGCGGCTCTATCATGTTGCAGTTGTGAAATCTCTAGTACAGCTCTAAGAACCCCAAAGTCTAGCATCTACTGAACTAGTGGACAGATGATGTATTTGTGTGTGTGTGTGTGTGTGTGTGTGTGTGTGTGTGTGTGTGTGTGTGTGTTTGTGTGTGTGTACATAGTTGTCATATATCTGGAGTCCAGAGGACAGCCTTGAGTATTGTTCATCAGGACCATACCCACTATTTGTTTTATACAGAAGTTATTTGTTTTGTCCACAAGAAGGTCAGAAGCTAGACTGATTCTGGACCACATTCACTTTTCCACCTCTTCGGGATTGTCGTTATTACGTAGGTCGTGGTGATTAAACACACATCCTCATATTTCTCCAGCAACACTTTACCATCTGAGTCATCTACAGAGTCCTAACTCTAATGCTATTAGATAGGAAACCCAAGAAACGAAGAGTAAGAAGCAAAGTGACTTTTTGGAGGAACCTCAACCCAAAAGAGTAAGTCAGAATCTCAGAACTTCCCCAGCATGGAGGAAGAATGAACTGAGAAGCAGATTCCCCACGTAATTCTTTCCAAGTCCATCTAGTAGGCAGTATCTGCAGGTGGAGACACTTTTGGAATAACACCATGGTTCCTGTCCCAAGAAATAACACCATACTATGCTCAACCACAGAGCCCAGCAAGCTCAGAGTGAACATTTTAGGCTCTGCAAGTAGAAATGTGGCATCCCTCCCCCTCAATTCTGTTACTTCCAATAACTTCACCGGAGCTATTGAAAAGCAAACAAGAAGTCACCAAGTCCCATTGGCTGGAGTATGCATTTTTCATGCTGGCCATGATGGCTTATATATCCAAAGTCTTTATTCACTACTCCAAGAGAACATCTTGCTTATTGGAGAAGGATCAATGAGTCCTTCAGGAGACGAGAGAAGAACTCCTTCGTGTATTAGTGTCTGATCAGCACTCAAATTTAGAATCAAACTGAAAAGTGTGATCATGGCCAAGTGGGATGCCTGATTCTGTTATGTAACATAATTCACATAGAATCTACATGGTCCTGATAGCCTAAAGCAGTGGTCCAACCTTCCTAATGCTGTGAACCTTTAATACACCCCCTCATGTTACGGTGACCTCCAACCATAAAATTATTTTTGTTGCTACTTCATAACTGTAATTTTTTCTACTGTTCTGAATTGTGATGTAAGTATCTGTGTTTTCAGATGGTCTTTGGGAACCCCCTATGAAATGGTCACTCGATACCTCAAAGGGGTTCTGACCCACAGGTGAAGAACCACCTGTGCATGCTGCAGAGACTGGAGCTTCGGATTGTCAGTGATTCTTAGAAGCCATGATGGTTAGTCTTAACTGTCACCTTGTTAGACTCTGGAAGCAATGGGAAGATAAGTCTCTAGACATGACTGCGGAGCATTAGCTTGATTATGCTAATTGGCATAGCTCAATCTATCTTTATTGTGGACAGGACCATATCCTAGGAAAGCAGTCCTCCACTGTATAAAATGGACCCAGTGAGCTGAGCTGCAGCAAGCGTTCATTGCCCTCTGCTTCCTGAGTGTGGAGACAATCTGATTGGATACTTCCAGTCCCCGCCCCCTTCACTTTCCCACAGCGAAGCCCTGAACTGTGAGCTAAAACCAACCCTTTCTCCCTTGAGCTGCGTGTCTCAGAGTGCTTTGCCACAGCAACTGGAAGAGAAACTACCAGTGTCATGAGTTCGAAGCCAAGCTTCTCTGAAGCCCAGACACCTGGAGGAGACAGTGGGATTAGCACTGCCTTGTACTTTTTTATCTTCTTGTTGTTGTTTTGGTTTTTCTTTTTTTATTTATGCTAGATTCAGAAGACAATGTTTTTTAAAAAAAAAAAATACAGAAGAAAAGATCAACCCAATCCCAGGCCGTTTGGTGCCCAGCCTTATCTCCATGGCTGTGATCCTGTTATCCACCAAGCAGATATTAAAATAATCCAAGTTATTCACTCCTACAAAACCAACAGCCCTGGAAAGTTGGCAGGCACGCTTGTTTAGACAAGGCTCCCAGAGCTTTCTACTGGCAGGTGTTTCCAGAGTTCTTGGAGCACAATTCTTTGGATAGGATATTTGCCAATATACATAGTAACAGGGTTGGGGGTGGGGGTGGGGGTGGGGGTGGGGTGATTATTTTCCTTTAACACAGGGCAGACACCAAAATGCCTTAAATGAAAGCTGGCTATTTGGTGCGCTTACTTGCATTGGCTCTGGGTCACAAAATCAACAATAATAAAGCTCTTTGAATCTTAAGACCCAGAGTCCCAATGTGAGGCAGCATGGGACAGATAGATTTGCTTATCCATCTGCACCCAACATGGCCTCCCCAGACTTCTCTGTAGGGTGACTCAACGAGTTTGATTCTACCCGCTTTGACAATTCCCCGGTCTCCTGAATGTCCCATTCTCTAACTAATTCTGCTTGGAATTGGGGCTGGAGTTGGTAAGAAAGTTAATAGGACGGAGGCAGAGCAGGTAAGACTTCATTCTCCTGTCTTGAGCCCCAGGCATTGATTTCAGTTATTCCTAAATCCTGCTTTCCGAAATTGAAACCTGGGATGGCTTTCGAAGCACATGGGCAGCTTTATAATCTGCTCCTTGGCAGCTGGACCAATTCATATTTTCTGCCATCAGATCCATTCCCTCAGCCTTCAATTAAACTTGACATCGGTTCTGGAGCCCCGAGAAAGAGGAGTAATCCTGTGTCTCCTCCTGAACTAAATGAAAAGAAATAGAAGCTTAAGAAAGAGAAAGCAGGGGTGTGGGAAGGGGAAACACTAGCGTTGGCTGGGAAAGGCTTTGAATCTCAAAGGAAGTGAAAATATTTCTCACTTAGACAGGACTCGAGGCTATTAATGCTGCCCAGTGAAGTGTGAGCTATTTCTCTATGTGTGTATCTTGATGTTTGCGTCTCTGTCTCTGTGTTGTCTGTCTGTCTATCTCTCTCTCTCTCTCTCTCTCTCTCTCTCTCTCTCTCTCTCTGTGTGTGTGTGTGTGTGTGTGTGTGTGTGTGTGTGTGTGTGTGTGTCTAGCTCCCCCCCCCCCTTGGGTGTCAAATTCTTCCTTTCACCTTACTATGGCTTAAGATTGTGGATCAAGTGTTTTGTTTATCTGAATTTTGGGGACAATTTTATTAGAGTTTAAGATTGGGGGGGGGTGTTAGGGAGGGAGCTGGGCAGGCAAGCTCTAAATATTGGCAGTTGCAATTAGAAGATGGAGAAGAGAGAAAGTCATGCCCCTTGCACTATAGACTAAGGAGCAGCCACAAGGCAAAAGAAGAGAGGAGTCTTGAGAAAGAGTGAAAAGAGCCCAGAGTACCAGAAAAACATCCTTAGCCTTTGCCCAGAACTAGGAAGAGGGAAAAAAAACAAAAAAAAACAAAAAATGTGAAGCTGCAACTCAAAAAAGTGAGCAGGCTGTCTGGTGAGGCTCCATGGGGTTGCCTGATGAAAGGGGCTGCCAGCGACTGCCGACCCAGGAGCCAGTGTGTTTTACTTGCGGAGCCACTTACAAGCTCTTACATCATTTCCTGTACCGTTGCTTTCTGAGAGGTACAACACTATTCACTCTGCATTGACTGGCCTCACTGACCCTGGGTTCATTTTGTGTCTCTGTTTGCTGGTTTACCCCATGGCCCCGCCCATAGCCCCTCCCATGGCCCCGCCCATGGCCCCCTCATCATTTCTGGCTACTTGGCCTCTTCTGAAGCCTCTGTATATGTTTGCATGGCAACCTTTTCGGGTTTTCTGAATTCAGAAAGGGTACTTTCCAAGGAAGAAGGTAGGATGATACCTCATTTGAAAGAAAGAAAGAAAAGAAAGAAAGAAAGAAAGAAAGAGAAAGAAAGAAAAGAAAGAGAGAAAGAGAGAGACAGAGAAGGAAGGAAGAAAGGAAGGAAGGAAGGAAGGAAGGAAGGAAGGAAGGAAGGAAGGAAGGAAGGAAGGAAGGAAGGAAGGAAGGAAGGAAGGAATTATACACACACAAAAACAGAGACAGAGAGACAGAGAAATAGGTCATTTAATCATCAGAGGAAAATCATATATTTATTTTTCTTCCAAAAGGCACCACAGTAATCAAGCTAGGAGTGTTTTTTAGAAAAATAAAATAGGGAGGAAATGTGGTTAAAGTAGATTTTGATCAGAGATCTAAGTCGCGGTATTGCCACCTCTTCAGAAGGTATACAAAAACAGGGCCTTTTTTGTAGCCGTAAAACCAACTGGTTAGAATCTCCAGGTTTTGTTTCCTTGATGGTTAAGTGGAGACCCTGCGACAGGCGCATCTGTAACCACAGTACCCAGGAGGCCGAGGCAAGAGCTTGAAGAGGCGTTCAAGGCCTAGGCCTTGAATTTCTGACTTAAAAAAAAAAGGCAAATAAAATATTGTTGAGATACATGGTGGTAGTGCTTGAAAGCAGAATAGCTATGCATTTTGCTAAAAGAGAATTTGGCTAAAATAATAAAGTCACTATAATTTTATTTTAAAAAATGTGTGTGTGTGTGTGTGTGTGTGTGTGTGTGTGTGTGTGTGTGTGTGTGTAAAAGCATGTTTGCCATGATGCACTGTGGGAGTCAGAGAATAACTCAAGAGTCAACTCTTTCCTACCACCTTATGAGATCTGAGGATTGAACTCAGGCCTGTGGGCTTGCACACAAGCAGCTCTACCTACTGAGCCATCTTGCCTGCCCACAAAATTGGCACATATCTTTGTTGTTGTTGTTCCTTTGTTTAAATTTCTGTGTGCTTCACCTCATGAATATTAAATATCTGTTCTGGAAAAGTGGAAGAACAGAGCTAAGTGAAGAATAGCAAGAGTGATTGAATTGCGTGGGGGCTCATCTGCCTGAAAGCAGCACCGTGGCGAGTTTAATTAAATCCTCCCAGGCTCACACAGAAGGCAAGGTGCTCTGTGCGAACTTTTCAAACTTCACCCCGCCTTGCTGAGCGTACCCTCCGCACTCATGAAATCAAGTGGGGAAGAGATGAGAAATTGATTTCTGTGAGATAACTCCAGAGAAAGGCGATGGAGAAGGGGGGGGCAGAAATGAATTTTTGTTTGTTTTCACAAACAGAGAGATGCTGTGAATTCCAGGCAGTATATTGCTTTCTGCTGGATCACCTTTGGAAGAAGCAATACCCCGAGCCAGCATTTCTTTCGGAAATATCATGGGTGGGAGAAGATTTCTTCTGGGTGGGCTTCAGCAAATATGATGAATCAATATTGTTTCTATTGTTAAGTCCCCAGTGACTGAATTGGGAAAGATGGATGAAGCAATAACTGCTTATGAGTTCCCCCCCCCTTCCCCTTCCTCCGCAGACAGCCTGGTAAACTTTGCCTGTGTCTGAGGTTTACATTATCACCAAAAGATAGGAGTGGTGATTTTGGAAAAGATTGCCCCCACATTTATTTGATAGCAGTGCTCTAATGTAGTATTATCATTTCTTTCATGGTATTTATGCATAATAATAAATGCAATGACCAGCAGGATCTTGGGTTCTGCCTGTCTGTACTCTCTAACAGTGAAGTCACAGAAGCACACAGTGATGCCCAGCGTGGGCATGGAGACCGGAACTCAGGGTCCCAGACTCGAGCAGCAGATGCTTTACCCACTGGGCCACCTCTCCAGCCACTACAGACTTTCTTAAGAGGAGGAAAATGTTTGAAACTGAAGCATCATTTGTGTTACTGTCAAGTTCCAAGAAGGTTCCTGTTTCAGAGCTGGCTTTGAACACAAGAAGTCCCTCAGCCAGGGGGATGAGCCACCTGAACTCACTATGCTTTTCATTTCAAAGGTTTCCTGATGTAATCGTTGTGTAAGCACTTGGAGAAGGGAAGGAGAGAGGGAGGGCGGGAAAAGATTTGTTTTTCTGGTTCGTGTACGCACATGTGTTTCCTTATCGCTGTTGGCCAAAGGGAACCTTTGCGGTAGACTCCTTTTACCGACTGTTTCCTATAGGGATTCAACACCTCTCCAGCAAACAATGACCACACAAACCTGGGAAGACTAGCCAGAAAGGATGTGTGCTTTCAGCACCTCCATTGAAAAACACGGCAGAGGCACTTCCCGGATTAAACTAACAAATAAACCTTCATATGAAGACACAAGTCCTTTGAAAGGATGGCATCTGGAACAAGGTCGTTTGCACACGGATATGGAGTAGGAGTCCAGAGGAGAGTGGATGGGGAGACTAGGATTGGGAGAGCCAGAGCCATAGACTGTAGAATTAAATTTCAAGAAAAAGAAAAGTTTAGTTATATGCTAATCTCTATGATGGAAACACTCTCGAGATACCCAACTCTGATAATCAGATCTGCAGTCACTGGGTTAGCTTCAGAAGGCAGTTGATTCTCAATGACTAATGATGACTCTGGGAAGAAACTTCCCATGGTTTGCTTAATGTTTCTGCTCGCTCTGCTGGTGTAGTCTGAGATACCTAAAACAATGCCCATGCCATGAAAACCTTGGCAGGCCCAGAACTTGGGTGATTCTCTCTTTTGTGACACTCTGGAGCCTTAGTGTTTACCTAGGGTCAAAAAATGAAGAGGGTGCAGCAAATTATTAACTATCATGATTTCCATCTACAGAAAGCACATGCAGAGAGAGAGAGAGAGAGAGAGAGAGAGAGAGAGAGAGAGAGAGAGACTCACACATGTACACAAACACATACATGCACACATCTGCTGTCTCCCTCAGGTCAAGTAGCAGACACTGACTCTTGACATTTTGTTCAGAAGCTCCAAGATACACAGTCACGTAAGGCTGGGGAAAGGAAGCAAAACCAAGGACAGGGACTTTCCCTTCCTTCTTTCCTAACAAAGGACAGATTTCCCTACTAGCCTACGAACACCGGAACAAAACATAGAGGGTTTTGAAAAACAGTGAACAGTGTAACCTATTATACATCTTCTCAGACAATCGCCAGAGTCAGGAAACTGTGTTTAACTGGTAGCTTAGATTTTGTAAATGCCACCAAATAATACACAAGACAGGCTCTCTCTTTAGCCTGGAACTCACCAAGTAGGCTGGCTAGATTAGCTGCCTAATGAATCCCAGAGATTGTCTGTCTCTGCCTAACCAGCAGTGGCATTATAAATGTGCCCCTGAGTGTGACATTTTGTGTGTAGG
Source organism: Arvicanthis niloticus (assembly GCF_011762505.2). Taxonomy (NCBI): domain Eukaryota; kingdom Metazoa; phylum Chordata; class Mammalia; order Rodentia; family Muridae; genus Arvicanthis; species Arvicanthis niloticus. Next base: position 36,591,674 of record NC_047678.1, on the reverse strand, counting down.
TTCTGGGAATCAAACCAAAGCCCCCATGCTTGTCCACAAGCACTCAGTTCACTGAGCTGTATCCAAACCCCTACCATAAGCTTTCCTCATTTGTAATAATGGATGGAAATTTCCTCTCACAAATTATACTAGGCGGCAGACAAAAATAGATCGTGCTTCTCATATTAGAAGACAGAAATGTGTGCAGGATCTATGCACATGGTGAACCCTGGTCCTGGAAATATCCATTGCTATTTTTAATAAGTCCTTCAGCTCTAAACTAAAGTTGTAAGTCTTGAAGGCCATTAACACATCATTGAATGAATGCAACTCAGCCCACTCCTTCATGTGCTTTCCCCTGGAGATGATGACACCTCTGCTGGTTCCCCCATCTCCCAGGATGCACTTCTCAAAATCTTTCATCAGGTCCTCCTTCTCCTGATATCTCTGAAGTAGCTTTTACTTTTATTTCAAATTTGATTTCCCTTATTTTATTGATAGAAGGACATTTTCATGCAAGTATATATTAAATGTTGAGTATGTTCCTCCATGCCCAACAGGTACTCTACTCTTCATCTTCCTGTCTCCCATCAGCCCCTTGTCTTCCCAGACAACTTCACTTCTACTTTTGCATCATATCGACATAGATGACTTTATAAAGCCATGAGAGATGCAGGAACCACATAAAAGAATGAAGATGACTGTCTGCCCGAGCCTGGTTGAATTTCCTTCCTATGACAATCGCTAGTTGCATCCATTCCACAAATGATATTATCTTGTTCTTCATGGTGGGAACAATTCCACTGTGTACACACACCACCTATTTTTGTCCACCTCAATGGGCACTTGGGTTGGTTTTATGCTCAGATATTGAGAACTTACTTGCTTTCTTTCTCATGTCCCTGCAATTTTATCCAATTTGTGTTTTGAGTCTAGCATGTGACTCTCAAAATGACATCACTGACTCTCACCTTTCCTATGGTCTTCATTTATCCTGGTCAACTTGGCATCCTGTGGCATCTTATGCATAACATGCTGAAGATAAAAGCTTGACTCCCTACTTGCTCCTGCCCCAGACTCTTTCCTCTCCCATGGCTCCATCTCAGCAAGAGGTTCACCATTCTGCCAATGGTTCAGCTCAAAATCCAATCATCTTGGACTCCTCTAATTCCTTAACCATCTCCAGATTAAGGTTGGGAATCTTCCTTGCTTAAACCCTGCCTTAGTCATTGAGGCAGAGTCTTTCACTTGAACCCAGAGCTCACCTATATGGCTGGCCTAGCTAGGTATCTTGCTCTGGGGATGCTCTGTCTCCACTTTCTTTATCTAGAATTATAGGCAGGAGCCCACACCCACCTGACATGTTCTGGGGAGCCATGCTGTAGTCCTCATGCTCCCGTCATGTGCAGCGAGCACTTTAACTTCTGAGGTACCTCCTCACCCCATACCATCCTTACTTATAAGCAGCAAGTTTGTGGTGTATCTGCAGTATGCATGTATTCTCCCTTTCCATGCTCTCCTATGTGCTGAAGTTGACCTCATGTCTCCATAACCATGGAATAACTTTAACTGAGAAGTGTTACCATGACACTCTCTTCTTGGGTCCACAGTGCTAACAACTGTGCAATAAGAACCTATGTTGAGGCATGCACGGCTGGGTTTGAAGAGAATGTTTTTAGTTCAGGCCCTAGACTCTTCCACCTACAGTTCTGTACAGTCCTAACAGCTGCTGAGAAAAGGAGCTTGGGCCAGGGATTCTGGTTTGTAAGTAACAGCTGCTATCTGGGAATACTGGCTGTCTAGCTATTAAGACCATGGGAATAAGGGGTACCACATAGTATCCAGGCAAAAGAGGAAGCCCCTGAGCCCACAACACTCTAACCACTTTTCTCTGTGGAGAAGAGGGTAGGTGAAAAGGCAGCCAAAGCAGTGCATGTTCTGTGCATCTATTTATCGCAATGGATATCGGGAAATAACAGTTTTGACTTTATGTAACCCCACCTCTAGCTAAATACACCCCATCATAAGTGTTATTTCCTACTCAGCTGATCCTCATGTGACTCAGACAGTGTCACCAGAACAGAAGCTTGCTGTTCTGGTCTGAGAACCTGAGTTCCATCCGTAGCGTCCATGTAAAAAGCTGGATGTGGCCATGCTGTCTGAACCTGTAACCCCAGCATTGTGGAAGGCAGAGGCGTGAGGATCTATGCTGGCCACCACCACGCTGGCAGAGAGTACAAGCTCAACTGGGGCAGAGAATGACTGAGCAGGTTATCCAATACACACACACACACACACACACACACATGCACAGACACACACACATGCATATTCACATGTACACACATGTACACCAACAGCAGATCCTTCTATGTCACCTTTTTTTTTTTTTAACCAAAACTGCACTTCAGTTGTGTGAATGCATCTATTCACTTTGTCCCTGGGATTTTGTTGTGAGACGATGTTTAAGACAACAGAGGGTGTCCTCTCTCTGAGGACTCAGAGAAAGTTTTCATCTCCTAGCTGGAGATGCTCCTAGTGGAACTGCTCCTCGGTAGCGCGATTAGGCAGTTTTAGCATTGAAAGTGGTGTGAGTCACCTACTTACCTAACTCCTCCTTCTGACTAGGAGAAACAGAGTCCAACCAGGGCACACCTCTAACAAATATGTATGATGTCATTGCTGGGCTTCTGTGTTCTCCACACCTCCGCTTCCCTTGAGCTTTCTTGACTCACCTTGCCTCATCGGCCATTTCGCCCACCTCTTGTTAAGTTGCTTTAAATGCTTTCTGGAATAAGACTGAGACGAGGATGAAGGATTTTAGTGAACAAGTAGTAAGCATTTGCTAAACCCAACCTATCAACGCTATACCTTAAAAGCAAAGAATATCTGTTTCCAGGGAGCCCTGGGGGAGCAGAGAATATCTGTTTCCAGGGTATCCCAGGAGGGCATCGGACTCCATGTGTAGTAAAGTTATAAATAATTAGTTGAATGATATATTGATTCCTTTGGGTTGTTTTTGTTGTTTGTTTTGGTGGTGGTGGGTTTTTTGTTTGTTTGTTTCGCTTTGTTTCTTTTAAAGACAGATTTCACTGTGTTAACTGAGGCTGGTCTGGCCTCAAACTCCAGATCTCCAGATCCCCATGCCTCGGCGTCCATACGAACAGGGGACTAAGACTATAGTCACGTGCCTCCTATACCTGCCTCCTCCCAGGTGAAGGCTTGAGAGCCACGAGCTGTACACTGAGCCAATATCATTCTGTGACCTTGTATGTCAGAGGACATAGGAAAAAAAGAACATGGAAAGGCTTGCATATGTCCAAAGAATCTTGGGAATGGAGAG